>NC_091460.1:26493052-26818052 GCF_027789765.1 Dendropsophus ebraccatus | reverse complement strand
TATGATTTGTTCATAGAGCCCCCTTGATGCATCTGTCTGATTTTTGTAAAAGCTCGTCTAGGCGCAGTCCTTCCAGCACTTGGAATATTCTTACTCTACAGATTGTCCTTCAGAAAGCGGGAAAAAAAAGTATGCATTCCATTGGCAATCATACAGCTTGCATTAACAGCAGAATCACTTACACTATTTGATGAGCGATACACTGATTGCTGCTTTTTCAATGAATGTAATAAGTTTTCTTCTTTCAACTTTTCTGTGCATTTATCATATTTATAGTTTACTTCACAGATCCTTCTAATGTCTTCTTTTTCTCAAGTACAGCCACCTGCTGCTTACAAATCAAGTACATGTGAATATATGAGAAGCTTCGGGGAAGTGGCACAGTTGTCAAAGTAGCAGGTGGAACAGACGTGAGTTCCTTCAGCCTGCTGGGACAAATAGAGGTTGTAGGCAATTTTCCAATTTAAGAAGAAATTTGTCCATCTAGGACAAAACTAGTTTTCGAGTTATCCCACAGAACATAGTGCCATACTAGACTATTGGCGATGGTACGGTATTGTATAGGGGCCTAATTTTATCTTCAACGTTGTAAAAAATACAGTGCACCCGATCCTGGGAAACTAATGACAGTAAATAAGAATACATGAGGCATCCCTAGTTTACTGTCCTCATTGTAGTTTTCACGGTGCCTTAAAGGGACTTTGTCACCTCCAAAACACTCGCTAAACTTAAGTTATCAGTAGTATACAATGCTGATTCTATATCTGCAATTTTTTAGTTTTCTATGTTCTTGCATTCCTTTGGTAGTCCACAAATTAAATAGTCTAAGTAGTCCTCTCCATTATATCGCTATGCTAAGTAGTCCTCTCTATGCATTAACATGCCCAGTTTGCAGGCCAACAATGGTGAAATACAAAGGACTATAATGATACAAATGACAGATTTGGAATCAGCATCCTTTATCCTACTTACTGATGACTTTAGTTCAGGGTTTTGAGAAGGGTGGGTTAGAGAAGTCCCTTTAAGCTAGTAATGTAGGATGCAGTTGAAACCAGGCAACTTAGCATAACATGTTTTACTTCATAAGGCCAGATATATCTGTAGCAGTTGCCAACATGATATCAATAACATGGAACCCTACGAGTATAGGATGCCATGGAATATATATGCAGGAGGTGGGAAAGTGGGGTTTTGTTTCCCCTAATATCCCTTGCTCATGTAGGCCTTGGGAACCACACCTACCTTTCTACAGATATATTGCTGGTGTCATATGAGTGTACCACCATATGAGTGTATTTGGAGTTCACAGTGCCCACGGCATTACTTACCACTCATTTCAAGATATAGATGAGGAGCTACTACCCCTACACCAACTACTGTATCTTTCCCTCTCCTTTCAGTGCAAAAGAAAAAGTCAGCATAGAACAAATTCTACCTTAATCAACACCCCTTACCACCACTACCCCTACATTTTTACCATGAAGTACTGCAGGGGAGGGAAAGAGGCATAACTAGTCCTGTTGGTGCTAAGGTAATTTCTGGACCAACAGCACTAATAGGGCATGAAAAAAAAAAAAAATTTAGGTGAGAGACATTATGAAGTAGTACTTAAATATATTGTCCAAGGAAATCCTAAAGAAGCCGTACTTACCCTCCCTTGCTCTCCCCACTGCTCCTATTGTGCTATCTTCCTGTCCTGGATGCGTTTCTATTGTGCCATCTGTGGTTGATGTCCCACTTCCTCATCTCTGTGATTGGCTAAGCTCAGAGCTAGATGTAATTAAAAGCTGGTACACACTGGATCATAACCAGAAGATCACACAGATAGGGGAGCGAGGGGGGGTAAGTACTGTATGACTCATTTATTGTTTTATGACACAGAGGGGCAGTATGCATAGTTTAAGTTTTTCCCAGACCACCCCTTTATCAGACAGGCAAGAAGTTAATAGGGCTGAAACTATATGTGTAGCTGTTGTTTACCTTATGGGAAGCTTAACATGTCAGACGGTGCCAGATAAGTTGTCAGAAATGCCACACTGTATCCAGCAATATTTTACAAAATGACATCCTAAAAACGTAGCTTTTATTACATAAGAGTCTGACACACCCCTTTCAGAAAAACACAACTAAAAAGTTTAATGACTTTTGGTTGAACTCACATTTTGATGGATTTAGAGTTAAATTGTAGTTTTTGCAGCCTGGGAAATAGTTGCTCTAAGCAAATGTCATGTTCATCATTGGTTTTGCCAAATATTAGGATGTCATCTCTGACATTGAGGACTCATTGCATTCCTGTCTGATAGCACTTGGAAATGTTTCTGCAGCTCATAAAATGCCAAAGTTTGGCCTCTTGAATCTTTGCAGACCCACGCGAGCACTAAAAGTTTTAATTTACCGGGATAGAAGTAACGTCATGGATGACCAGATTTCAGATCAATTTTAGAAAATATTTTTTGCTCTCTTTAGATCTTGGAGAATTTAATCAGCAATGGACATGATGTGCCTCTCTCTTTAAAGGGTAACTGTAAGAGATGAGTGCAACTGGAGCATGCTAGAGTCCGATCATTTGCCATTTAGATGGCAGCCATAGGGAGTCAGGGAAAACCTAGATACAGCTTATAGCTATGTTCACAAAACGTATGGACAATGGCGGTTGTTGCATTGAAAATTGCATTGAAATCAATGTGCAATAGCTGGAAATAATTGTCATTTTTTTAACATTATTTTAATGCCGTATTAAATAACGGCATTGACTCTAATGAACATTTCACTGTAAAAGAACGGCCGTTGTTTTCATAAAATGTACGTTGTATAAACATAGCCTATGTATGCATCCAACTTTTTCAGCCACAGTCACATGCTGAATGATTGGACTAGAGCATGCCTGAGTTGCGCTCGAGTTGCTCTCATTAGAATCAATTGAGCCTCTTAATTGGAGAGGTGTTTACAGAACGTGGCTTCCCCATGCCTGTGCAGTTCTATCCATGTAAAACAATTAAAGCGAATGTACTGATGGTCAATTCGCTTTAAATGAGCAGCATACAGAATTGCCAGAATCCCATAGACTTGCATTGCATGTGTATTGCAATGCAAGCCTGTGGGGCTTCTGGCAATTCCATTCCACACTTAAAGGGGTTATCCAGCGCTACAAAAACATGGCCACTTTCTTCCAGAGACAGCCTCACTCTTGTCTCCAGCTTGGGCGGGGTTTTGCTGCTCAGCACCATTGAAGTGAATGGAGCTTAATTCCAAACTGCACCTGAACTGGAGACAAGAGTCGTGTTGTCTCTAAAAGAAAGTGGCCATGTTTTTGTAGCACTGGATAACCCCTTCAAGCAATGGGCTACCGAGTTTTTGGGAAGTTTACAAGTGTAGACCCACCAATCAGCCGTGTAACATCTGCTCAATATAGAAATCCGCTCTATCACTTAGGGAAGGGTAATTCATGGATGTGGCATCGGAAAATATTAGCAATGTACCACTCTAGGGAAAGAATTTTTAGGGGGAACTTTTAGTAAGGGACACAAATGAATCCAACTGACTGTCTCTGTTGATAAACGGGGGGCGGAAGCATGTTACGGGCAATGATCAATAGTTGCCTAATGTTACCCATGTCACAACGACATCAGGAAGTTATTGGTTGTAACATTCAGATTAGGTGTAGAGAAAGAGCAAGTGTCAACTCACCTCGTATTCATTTAAACTATCACAGTTTATTCAAGAGACGACACTAGTCCGACGATAGCCAGTCGCTGTTTCTCCAAGGAACAAAAATTTTGTGATGTTCCCAACACTCCAAAATGTAAAAAGTGAATACTTTATTTCATATCAAAAAAAGTAAAAAATGTCAGTAGCCACATATTCGACCCAAGTTGACCTACCGGACTAAGCCATAAATAAGTGAGCATGCACGCGAAAACGTGTACGTCGTTTACTTGGCTACCATCATTTTTTTAATGTGAAATAAAGTATTGACTTTTTGAATTTTAGAGTGCTGGGACCATCATACAGATATTGGATATGGTTTCAGCTTCACACAATGCCTGCCACACCCGCAGTATGCTCCCGCCCCCCTATCGTCTGCAGACATTACCAGAAGAGGCGATCAAGGGAGGTAGTGGAGCATCGGAGAACAGAAGAAGTAGGACCTTTTCAGCTCTTCAGATAACCCCTTTAACCCCTTAGAGTTTGACAATTTAGATCATGAGCTAGAATTGTAGATGATCTACATTAGGGATGGGAAACCTTTGTCCACCTAGCCTTTGCAAAACTACAGTTCCAATGGCGTAGGTACCATAGAGTCAGGCCAGGCCTGCTATAGGACTTGTGCCGCAGGGGGGCCCGGAATGCCCAGGGAATATAAGAGCCATTCTGTGTCCTTCTGCTTAACCCTGTATGTACTGCTGGGTGTTCACTTCCACGAAAAAGGGTTAGAAAGCAGACAACAATGAGATCTCTGCTTCACTGCTCTGATAACCCCTGACCTCTGTTTTCCGGGGGTTATTAGTGCACAAGCAGTGAAGCAGAGATCTTCTTATCTTCTGCTTTCTAACCCTTTTTTTGTGTTGCTTGTAAGAGAACATTGGGTCACTTACACACTGCAGTACATAAGGGATTAAGCAGAAGTTAGTCTGCCCCTGCACCTATGTATTTAACCATAGGGGTTCTTAATGGGCCCTTATAATTAAATACAGGGAATACAGAGCAAGCAGCCAATGGCTCTTGTCTGTGCATAGGGGAATAGGGGCCCCATATAGTTATTTTTGCTATGGGGCCCCATGAATCATAGTGATGTTCCTGTACAGTTCCTATAATTTTTGGACAGCCATAGAATGATTTTTCAGCTTCATAACTAACACAGGCAATCTCCAGCAATTTTGCTATAGTCATAGCGGGATCTCTGAGTTCTTGTCTCCGGAAATTAGATAAAATACTATAACTTGCATTTGAATTTCTTTGTCTAAATCTCCAGATTCACAGCAAGCAGCGAGATGTCTTAACCTTACATGATGTTCATCTGTGATTTTCTGTTGGTGACTGTTTTGACTGTCTGAACTTCCAAACTTCAAATGCGGCATTTGTATGGAGAGAAGTGCTTACATAGGGCTGCTTTCCATAGCTCACAGTGACTGCTTAGGCAGAGTGGGGAAATATCACAGACTTGCTCCCTAGCATAATGTAGTAACATTGTCAGAAATGTTCAGCGTTTGCAGAAATATCACAAAGTATTTCATCCATTTATTTTAGCATACTCCCTGAATTTACTTTAGACTGGTGCACACTGAACCAAGGAAATAGGAATAAACAGGGCATCGTACCAATGTAGCCAATTGGTGCACTATTTCTGTCTCAAGGCTTGTTATGCTATTAGAAGAGCCTTCTTTACGAGGAGCAGAGACACGTATCTTTGAGAGGAGTCCATGTTCCCTCGTTTTGTGATTCCCTATGCTTTTACTGTCTGAAACAATAAGAGGAGAAAGGACACTTTGCTAGCCATCCCTTGGCTGGGTCCTTCCCGGATGGATATCTAGCTAGTCCTGTGTTTCGAGACTCTTTAATGAGTCTCCAAGGGCTCTTTTTTTTTCATATTCACTTTGCTAGTTTGGACCTTCTGCACCCAACCGAAGGAATCTGTCCCATTGCTCAGTAATATTTACGAAGTAAGTAAGTCTCTAGGGACTCCTACAAGCATGCTGCCGAAGAACAGTGTCTCAGCCGGCTGTTCCTGCACTCTATAAGTCCGGACGGATCAATGACAGTGATGGCCCCATAGCAGCTGCGTGGTCTGCCTCCATGGTAGTTACACCACTGTGTGGATGTTACTGTAACACATACACCCTACCTAAACATTATACACATTAAGTCACCTTTACTTTAGTAAAAAAGGATATTCCAATTTCATTTTCAAATTTGTTTTCTTTCACACGTAGGATAAAGGATAACAAATTAATCACTGGGGGTCTGATTAGTCACCAATGACTGGCCATGGTGCAGTCCACTCTCATTCAGTGATGGGCTAAGCAGGCTGTCACTCCCCAGATGAGTTTGTCTCACAAGTGGAGGTGGCTGCAATCAGCAGGGGAGACAGGAGACCTGTAGGAGGACATTGGGGGAGCATAGGCAGGTAAGCATAGCCTCTTTTGTTTTTTTATATAATAGCAGCAGTATATTTAAATGTGTGACCGCCGTCTTGCAAAAATGTTAGTTCTGTAGTGAATCAAAGTGCATTACAAAATCTGGGTTTGTGAGGTCTGGTTCACTCATCTCTGATAGGGGATAACAACTAGAGATGATTGAACAGTGCTGATGTTCAGGTTTGTACGAACTTGAACCATTGATATTTGACTCCCGCAGTCTTCCCGTTCCATGGGGAAGGTGAAGACAGCCAAGTCCCGCCTGGAAAACAGAAATACAACCTATGGCCCAGGCTGTATTCCTGTTTTCCAGGCGGGACTTGGGCTGTCTCCACCTTCCCCAAGGAACGGGAAGACTGCGGGAGTCAAATATCAATGGTTCAAGTTCGTACAAACCTGAACGTCATCGCTGTTCGATCATCTCTAATAATAACCTGATATAGGAATACCCCTTTAAAGACTCCAATATCTCATAAACCCAGTTCAACCCTATCCAGCCTATTTCTACAATAAATAGCTTTCTGTAAACTACGTTTCAGATTGATGCTCATTAAACAAAAATAGAAAATCTTGCCAGGTAAAAGAATTAAAAAAAAAAAACACAATAAACAGACCTACAAAACCATAATGAGTGTAGCGCACACATTCTAGCGTAATAAGCAATTTACTGCTCCCATGGGAGACAAGGGAACACTTGTAAAACATCATGTAGCAGCAAAAAAATCAATTGTCTTGCTTTTAATTACAGTACAGTATGTCTTCTTTCTGATAAAATTTATTATCAATCAAAGCTATAAGGCCGGGCTCTCATGTATTGGAAGACGTTTTACCGCAAATGGTGGTGGTTTTGTAATCCGGTTATTGCTGCTTCATCTTTACAAGTATAACTTGCTTCAAAAATTGGATAATCCATCAATATCAGATCGGTAGTCAGAGTCTCAGCTGTATAAAGGAGCCTCTTGGGTGAGCGCTGAAGCCTCTTCATTGTTTATACAGGCTCATACACCTGCACATCTAGTAATGGCTTTACAGAGTTTTGCTGTCCTATGTGAATACTGCAGCATGCAAGTGTATGGGACCATGCAAACAACGTCAACAATGAACAGGCTGAGAAGTTTGCCTGTTGATGTAAGACACCTTCCAACTGTTAACATGTTGTATGCTGATCTTATATCAATAGCGTAGCAAGATGAGCAAAGTAAATCCAGTAAAGCTGAATTTGCAAGGAATTATGCAAAGAAAAAGCAAATTTTTCTAAATTTGTTGCCCATTGCCCTCTTTAGCCGTCTCCATCTTGCACAGGCAATCAATGACTGAGGGACAGTTCCATGGCTAGTGAATGGCTGTCACTCTCCAGACACAAGAGTGACAGACTGGTCTGCCAATCACTGGCTCCAAATGTCCATCCTCTTTTCTTTCATCATCTGAGCATGATTTATTTGTTCTAAACTACATTGTCTACAGTGTATTTCTTCTTTTTCACTAGGATTCTCTTTTTTTAAGACTGGGCAATCTGATGTCTGGAAGCACTGGCCATCCCAAGCAGTGACTGAACCTCCTTTCAAGTTTATGGACATGGTGAATGTTGGTCTCTTTGTCCAATGAGACAATGAGTTTACCTGTCATCTTCTCATCTGCTGCCCTGGGATAGAGCTCTATAGAAGAGCACAGCAATCCTTTAAGTTAGGATCCTTCAGCAGAAAGCTTAAGATCTGATCCCTGGGTATTCACCCAAACTCCAGGCATGTCACTTCCCTGTAGTAGCCGGTGACTAGATACATAACAAGTACCATATCCTGTACTTCATCCCTTCTGAGTCAGTCATTGATTAGCTGAGAAGAGAGTGACAGCCTACTGAGCCAATCACTGACTGACTGGGAAGGGACAGCACCACAGCTAGTGATTGGCTGAGTGGGCTATTACTCATATGTCCCAAAAGTGACATTCCATTCAACCATTTACTGGCTGCGGCTCTGTCCCTCAGTCAGTGATAATCTGAGCAGGCTGGAGGCGGCTGAAGAAGACACAGAAGAGGACACCGGGGAAGCGTGGACAGGTAAGTATAGATTTGTTAAGGCAAACAGAATTTTTAAAAGGAAAAAAATTTGGTCAGCTCTCCTAGAACACTGTTCACACTAAGCAAGAGCACGTTGCCATGGCTGAAATTGCAAATTCAGCCATGGCAACGTGCTCCTGCTTAGTGTGAACAGTGTTCTAGGAGAGCTGACCAAATTTTTTTCCTTTTTTTTTCTGTGTTCCAGTTGGGGGAGTGGCTGCCTCTATTTGGTCGTGCACTCCACCTGTCTCACCCAGGTGGTGCAATTATTTTTGCAGGTATTAGACGGATCTTGCATGCCCAGAGCATAGGCGTATTATACGCCATGGAGAGGCCATAGTGTACATACAGTGTAGGGTCTGCCTCGATATGAGTCCACCTTATCGTGGTGAGGCAGTTTACGCTGTTTGCAAATAGTAACCAAGAGACTCATTATTTTTGTGGGAATTTTTTGGGCAGTTGGGGGGGCTGCTTTTAATTATTTTCATGTCCATGGTGGGTCTGTATCTTGCTGTTGCGGTGAGCTGTTGCATTTTTCTGTGTTTTTGAGAATTTTTAAAAGCCAAAATAAGAAAAACTTGGAGCATCCGTTTAAGCACGACTCTCATGTGAAACAGCTGTAACGCTCTGACAATCATCCCAGTGCTGGCGTCCCAGCTCCTTTCTGCATGAATGTTTTAAAAAATATGGAATAAAGACTTTTTGTTTTAACAGTGGGTGCCCTCCTTCCAAGTTTTCCTTATATTGGTTTTGCATCCATTTTGGTTTCTTTGAAGAGTGAGCACCGCCGTCACAATATTTTCACTCCCTGTATTTACCATGGCTCCTAAGTGAATGTTGTGGTAGTTCCAACCACTGTGTCTGTTTTTTTTTCTTTCAGAATTTTTAAGATTTGTTCATCTCTATTGACTGTTTTTTGCAAGTAAAAAGTCCGGGGAGTGCCACCTATCTTGAATGAATGAATGGTCAATTCAGATTCGTATAGAAACAAGGAGTCTTATCGAAAGGCAGGAGAACTTACAGTAACTAGCACCTGCCAGTGTTTTCTTTGGCTGGTCTCCCTGAGATCAGTGATATGTTTCTCTTATGGCTTTACTAGGCATTGCTCCCACCTAGCCAGAATCCTACTCCACACTGATGAGGGGAAACACCCCAAAACAGTTGTATGTGGATGGATACCTGGCCTTGGTTGTTTCCTTGTCATTACATTGACTTAAAGGGCCACTTAATATGGTGGTTTTGGTGGTTTCCTTACAGGAGCCACCCCTTTGCTGGGTCCTTCTCAGAGGGACATCTGGCTAGTCCTGTGTTTTGAGACTCTTAAATGAGGCTCCTTAGGCTCTTTTTTTTGCATATTCATGTTTCCCAGGAGGCAATGCACCAAGGATTTCTCTGCATTGAGAGCTTTAACTAGCAGTGTTATCTTTGGCTGTTCTCCCTGAGATTAGTGATCTGTCTCTTATGGACTATAGACTGGCATAGACAGGTCGAATTGTTCATAATGCTTGACAAATATGGTGCACTTGTGTCTGACTTTACACCATTCATGTGTTGGCTAGGATGTTCCATAATTCTGTATAAAAAATTTGGCAAATTTTTGGTACATGATGTCAAGCCACATCCTTTTCATGCCAAACCCGCCCCATATATTGCAATGTCATTCCCCATGATAAGCAGGGTACAAAAAGTTGTCCACTAGACTTCTACTGACTCATCTGCAATAGTAAATCTGCCTTCATATCTGTGTCAGGGATTTGAAGCTATATGTTCTGGTAAATATTTAGTTAATAACGATACATTATAATGCAGCCTGCAGGTTCTGCCTGTAGACATGGTAAAACGTTCTATCGCTTCCGAATATGAAGTTCAATTTTTGAAGCAGAATATTGTTATTACAATATTTTCTGCATGCGCTAAAAAACAATTATCCCGCTCGGGCTGTTTACACCCATCACTGTCCGCACTCAAAATAATAAAGTAAAAAATGTAGAGTGGATTACAAATGGCGTAACAACACATCATTTGCTTCCAAGGCGAATTTTGAAAAATGCTAAATGGCAACAACGTTTATTGCATAAACACCACAAGATGCGGAAGAGGCGTCCAATGCAGTTTATGGAGTAATTGTCTGTGTGCAATGATTAGCCGTGACACCAAAAGGTAATTATAGAAGATTGGATTTTTTTTTTTTTTTTACCCAGAATTCTTAGAAGGCAATTCTCACATATGTTTTCTCACAGGGATAAACTGGGCTGAAACATTCTGGCTTTCAGCTATACAATTTATGTAAACTCATTAATGGAATTGACAATTACAGACTGCCCAAAGCCTCCGTCAAAGGAACACAAGACAACAAAACTTGGCTTTAGCCAGACGTTATTTAATGAGTATCTGATCGCCCTGGCTCTTGCCTCAGACTTGACCAATTAATAGATTGTTGTTTTCCTCCTGGTAGCTGTAGTTTAGAGGATTTTATATTTATTTCTTTTTATAATTTTATTTTTTTGTTGTTTATTTTCTTTTGTGTTTTCGTATAATCATCCAACATAAAATCGTCCAAATCATTTTTGCTAATTAAAAATAAATAAATAAAAATAACCATAAAATAGACAAGAAAAGAATCCATTTAATAGGCAAGATGTGAGGATGTTGGTGCCATATCCAGCTGGGATGAAATGATGAAATGGTAATTGCATAGGAGCACAATGACCGACTGAAGAGGCTATTAACTCTTCAGTGATACTTTTGAAGAGGCCAGGTTTTTTGAACATGGACATGTGACCACATCGATAGGAATGCATTTACTTTTTTATTTAATTTTCAGTAGAGATTAACCCCTTAAGGTCAAAGCCTATTTTCGTTTTTGCGCTTTTGCTTATTCCATTTTAAGTTTAAAAGTCCATAGCGCTTGCATTTTTTCACCTAGAGACGTATATGAGCGCTTATTTTTTGCAAAACCAATTGTACTTTGCAATGACAGGCATTATTTTTCCATAACATATGCTGCGAAACCGGAAAAAAATAATTTGCGCTGTCAAATTGAGTTTTGCATTTATGCCGTCCGTCCTATGGTAAAACTGACTTGTTATGCATGTTCCTCAAGTCGTTACGATTACTATGATATATAACATGTATAACTTATATTGTATCTGATGGCCTGTAAAAAATTCAAACCATTGTTAACAAATATACCTTCCTTAAAATCGCTCCATTCCCAGGCTTATAGCGCTTTTATCCTTTGGTCTATGGGGCTGTGTGAGGTGTCAGTTTTTGCCCCATGATGTGTTCTTTCTATCGGTACCTTGATTGCGCATATACGACTTTTTGATCGTTTTTTATTACATTTTTTCTGGATTTGATGTGACCAAAAATGCGCAATTTTGCACTTTGGAATTTTTTTGCGCTGACGCCGTTTACCGTGCGAGATCAGGAATGTGAATAATTAATAGTTCGGGCGATTACGCGCGCGGCGATACTAAATATGTTTATTTATTTATTTATTAATTTATATTTATAAAATGGGAAAAGGGGGGTGATTTGGACTTTTATTGGACTTTTATTAGGGGAGGGGATTTTTTATTAATAAAAACACTTTTTTACTTTATTTTTTACTGTAACTAGAAGCCCCCCTGGGGGACTTGTATATAGACAGCACTGATCTCTCATAGAGATCAATGCTGTGTATATACACAGCAAAGATCGATTAGATCTGTCATAGATTACTATGGCCTGCTGCAGGCCATAGCAATCTATTGCCGAGCCGGGATCAGCGTCATTCATACGCTAAGGCCCGGCACGGGCAGAAGAACGGATCTCCCCCCCGGGGGGGGAGATCCGACCCACTAGACACCAGGGACGTGCGGCGCAGTGCCTCTAAATGCAGCTGTCAGGTTTGACAGCTGCACTTAGAGGCTTAATTAGCCGGCGCAGCAACGGGACCCGCGCCGGCTAATAGAGGCACTGCCCGGCTGCACGTGTCAGCCGGGATCAGCGCCGTTCAGAGCGGGGTCCCGGCGGGACCCCGCTCTGAACACCCCGAGCGACACCATGACGTATCAGATACGTCATGGGTCGCTAAGGGGTTAAAAAATTAACATTTGTGACCCACTTTAGACAGATAGATAGAGCTAGCCACATGTAAATAAAGGTTTCGAATTTGAATGATTAACCCCTTCACATCAGCCATACCGCTATATACATTCCTGCTGCACATACCCTGTGCAGCAGGAATGTATCGAAACATTCCTGGCTGTGAAGGGGTTTTAATGTGTTCAGGGCCGTTTCAATGTGATCAGCCTTGCACACATTACTTTCCCGCAGCTGTCTGTAATTAAGCCCCTTTAACGTTGTGATACACAGCATTTAAGGTAGTCAGTGACAGGACAAGGACCTGTCAATGACTGAACTGGACCCACGCAGCATATAAAAATATTTAATGGTGCGTTCACACCTACAGGATCTGCAGCTGATTTTCTGCAGCAGATTTCATTTAAATAACTGAACACAGCATCAAATCTGCTGCAGATCTGCTGCAGATCCTGTAGGTGTGAACGCATCCTAAAAAAACATAGTACATATCATAGAGTGCGGAATTGTCTAATCTATTAAAATATAACAATATTGTTCCCACACTGTGAACGGCATAAGTGAAAAGTGAAAGAAAGAAAAAAAACACCCGGATTGCTTAAAATTATATTTAGAAAAAAATCAATGAAAAAAACAATCAAAATTTTTCTTACACCATTATGGTACCAATAAAAAGATCATAGAGCAACAATGACACCCCAACCAGCCCTGTAGGAGGAAAAATAAAAGCACTATGGCTCTTGGAAGGCAAGGAGTAACATTATTGATTTGACCCGGACATCTGGGCACCAATGACCTCGTTCATGAAGGGGTTCAAGGGGTTATTAAAGGGGTATTCCCCCAAAAGCAAAAAAAATGTAATGCCCCCAAACCTAGCTATTCTTACTCACCAAGTCCCCCCGAGTATTTTGAGGCATCTCCCATCTTTCTAGCTGCTGCTGTTCCTGAGTTACAAGTTTTTCTAAAAGATGGTCTATAATCAAGATAGGAAACTACATTTCCCATCATGCAATGCTTATGTCTGATGATGAAGTAGCAGATCTGAGATGGTGATGGCGGCGTAGCAGAGCTGAGATGGTGATGGCAAAGCAGAGCTGAGATGGTGAGACAGTGTAGCAGAGCTGAGATGGTGAGACGGTGTAGCAGAGCTGAGATGGTGATGGCATAGCAGAGCTGAGATGGTGAGACGGTGTAGCAGAGCTGAAATGGTGATGGCATAGCAGAGCTGACATGGTGATGGCATAGCAGAGCTGAGATGGTAATGGCGTAGCAGAGCTGAGATGGTGATGGCATAGCAGAGCTGAGATGGTGAGACAGTGTAGCAGAGCTGAGATGGTGATGGCATAGCAGAGCTGAGATGGTGAGACAGTGTAGCAGAGCTGAGATGGTGATGGCATAGCTGAGATGGTGATGGCCTAGCAGAGCTGAGATGGTGATGGCATAGCAGAGCTGAGATGGTGATGGCATAGCAGAGCTGAGATGGTGATGGCATAGCAGAGCTGAGATGGTGAGACAGTGTAGCAGAGCTGAGATGGTGATGGCATAGCAGAGCTGAGATGGTGATGGCATAGCAGAGCTGAGATGGTGATGGCATAGCAGAGCTGAGATGGTGATGGCAATTGATGGACCGGGGGGGGGGCGGGGGGGGTTGCGGAACAATTGATGGACGGGGGGGGGGGGGGGGGGGGGGAGCGCCACAGGGGAGCGCCCAGCGGCCGCAAGTGACGGGGGACAGTGAGCCGCAGGGCGCTGGTAAGAGCTTACCGGCTGCCACGCGGCTCTCAGCAATTGACGGATGTGGGGGGGGGGGATGTTGGGGTGCTGCCGGGAAGCGCCGCGGGCGAGCGGCTCTGAGCAGTGGATGGACCTAGGGGGAAGGGGCTTGCGGGCGAGCGCCCAGCAGCAGCAGCAAGTGACGGGGGACAGTGAGCCGTGGGACCGCCGGTAAGCGGCTCTCAGCAATTGAAGGACGGGGGGGGGGGGGGGCTGCCGGGAAGCGCCGCGGGTGAGCGGCGCAGAGCAATTGATGGCGGGGGGGGGGGGGGGCCCATTGAAGAGAAGGAGGACACGTGATGCCGTCTCGGAGGGTCGGGGCAGGAGCAGGGAGCGTGTCGGAGTGGACTGAGAGCTGATGATTCTCTGCAATCCGTGGGGCTGGGGGCACCTAGATAACAGCAAAACTGTGCAGAATCCTTAATAACTTTATATTGAAAAGATGGAAAGCTACGGGTGGGCAACGTATTAATGCAAAAATAATTTTGGGGGGAATACCCCTTTAATGGGTATCAGGAGCATCCTTGACACAATATAGATGCATCCTTCCTTACTTTTTCTGTTACTTTGAGATTAATTTTGCAAGATGAATAATTAAAAAAATATTGCATCACTCACTATAAGAGATAAGTGAGTACTAAAGTGCTCAAATGCTAGTTACTCGGGTTGAGCATTTTCCGATGCTCAAGTGGTTAATTCAAGTAAAGAACCCCATTAAAGTCAATGGTAGATACAAGCATTTTTTCAAGGGCCTCATGTTCACAGAGGGGAGTGGTCTGGTGCACCTGAAGACCTCAGAAAGTAATGGAACACTATGGAAATGGAACTGGCACAGCAGGGGGAGCATGAATGGCTGCATTTAAGACTCCTAGCTCCCAGAATTATGGCACTTTTACAATTTGACAATATTGCACACCCACCCCCAAGATAAAGTCCAATTTAAAGTGAGAAAAAAGTTATGGAGACCGCTTTCCTGTACATTTACTTGTAGAGACCGCCACTATGCTGTAGTAATATGACTCTGGTATTACACTGTATGGCAGATGATTTTTTGTGCTTTGTTTTCCAGAAAGGGATAACACTAGACAGAAAAAGAAATGTATTAATGTTTTGGACAGTAATGAGTATATTATTGTCAGACAAAAGGTCTAGCACAGTATTAAGCGGTGTATACTAGAATGTCTTACTATGACACTAGGTAGACTGTACAAAAGAAGAGCCTGTGGAGCCTCATTTAAGAGTCTCAAAACACAGGACTAGCCGGATATTCTACTGGGAAGGACCCAGCCGAGGGGTGGCTCCTGTAGGGAAACCACCAAAACCACCATATTAAGTGGCCCTATAAGTCAATGTAATGACAAGGGAAAAACCAAGGCCAAGTATCCATCCACAGACAGCAGTTTCAGGGTGTTGCCCCTCATCAGTGTGGAGTATGATTCTGGCTAGGTTGGAGCAATGCTTAGTAGAGCCATAATAGAAACAGATCACTGATCCCAGGGAGACAAGCCAAATATAACACTGTTGGCTGCTGGTTTAAGCACTCAATGCAGTGAAATCCTAGGTGCATTGCTCCCTGGGATATATCAATATGCAAAAAAAGAGTATGTGGAGCCTCATTTAAGTGTCTCAAAACACGGGATTAGCTTTATGACTCTTAAATGAGGCTCCACAGGCTCTTTTTACATATTCATATGAATATACATACCCTGAGATCAGTTTCCTCTATGGCTCTTCTAGGCATTGCTTCCACTTAGACAGAATCCTGCTCCACACTGATGAGGGGCAAGACCCCGAAAGAGTTGTCTGTGGATGCATACCCAGCCTTGGTTTTCCCCTATTACATTGACTTATTAGGTCACTTAATATGGTAGTTTTGGTGGTTTCCCTACAGGAGCCACCTCTTGGCTGGGCCCTTCCAAGAGAGATGTATGGCTAGTCCTGTGTTTTGAGACTCTTAAATGAGGCTCCACTGGCTCTTTTTTGCATATTCATATATCCCAGGGAGCAATGCACCTAGGACTTCACTTTATTGAGTGCTTTAACCAGCAGCCGACAGTGTTATCTTTATCTGGTCTCCCTGAGATCAGTGATCTGTTTCCTGTACTAGTTAGACTATATACTGTAAAATACTGATAATATAATGTATGGCAAATCATTTCTATTTTTTTTTTTCTAGTCCTGAAAAGGACTTTTGGATAGTTGTGGATAACTGACTATTATACTGACTAGTTATATACCAGTATACCATTCCATACAATAATGGTGTATTTTATGGAATTATTCTTTATCAGTCACACTGACAGACAACTAGTCCTTAAAAGGATTGCCTCATTGCCTTCCTAACCATATAATCTAAGCTCTATACCAGCTCTTTCCCTTCTCCAGCAGCTCTCCCCATCAGCTAACAGACCACAAGTTATTTGAGCACCTGTAGACCTGGGTCTCTATAGACCAAGGTCATCTAAAGCAGCTGGCCAATCACTGCTGAGACAGAAGTTGACATAGCTGATGCAAAGCAAGACCTCCCAGCCCCTTCCCCCCATGTTTATTGGCCAAGTAAAGCCGCCTAACATGCGGGGAAGAGACTGTCAATGTTATTCGAGCACCACGCAGTGTTCACTCAAGTATCGAGTACTTTCGAATTGCACAATACTAGAGTGAATTGTGAGCTCGAAGGGAGTATACTTACTCATCTAGTACTAGATAACATTCATTTACCTACTGTATTTAATTTTCTTTATACTTCTACTATTGTACATCTTGCACCGCTTATCATAGGATATCTCAAACAGGAGGAACAGTGAAGGAGGACATATCTGTAGTTTACCCAGCATCACAATAACAGTTTACATTACTAAGCCAACCACTACCATTAGAGCAGTTACCATGACTCTTACATTTCCATTATAGCATATACCGTATAGACCTTGGTGACATAAATGCATTTTGCTCGCATTCTGCGTTGAGCATATACTGCAGATTCCGAGTGGTACAATAATAAGCTAAGAACGGCTTCTTTACAACACGTTTCAATTAAATGTTGTCAGAACATTGTTTGTTGCTGACACCGTAATTAGCTTTTATTTCTTTCTTACGACCCAACATTTTTTCCCAAAGCCCCAATGACACCAGAACCTTGATCAAATAGAACATTTTAGTCTTATGATATCATAATGGAAAATTATTCTTTCATCCAGATATGAAAGTTGTGTTTCTTGAACTCGTCCCTAATGTTCTATGGAAAACACTTTTCTCAGTTTCTTTAACCACTGACAGGTGTCTAGATCTGAAAACTCATTATTTTTTGGCTGGAGGGAAAAGAGCATCTCTCGCTCTGGAGGACCTGTCCTGTCCTGTGTTATACAGACAGACTATTGATTTCAATGGGCAATGTGTAATACGTAATTTGCCCTGTAGGGGTGCTGCAAGGATAATGAACATTTATTGCCAGGTTTCCTTAGATTATAGATGAGGTCCCAACAGGAGGACATTATGCCATCCCTTTAGTATGCAAGAATATCTCCTGAAGGATGCAGCCAACTCAACTGTGCTTGTAGGGTAAATTTATATGGTACAATCAAAGTGTGATTATTTTTTTTTGTACCCCTTAAATACCCCAAACTTAATTACTCCCAGTATAGCAACATCCTACTTATGATTAAACTGCTTCCTAAGGGCGCAACAAGGTCAGCAAAGATTTTGCTTGGTTGGTTTTTGGGCTTCATTGCAGCTGCAGAACCTCTAGGGCAGTGTTCCCGAACTCCAGTCCTCATGGCCCGCCAGCAGGTCATGTTTCGAGGATATGCCATATTATCAACACCTGATGCACTGAATAATTAAAAAATATGTGAAACACTGAGGAAATCCTCAAAACATGACCTGGTGGTGGTCTTTGAAGACTCGAGTCAAGGAACACTGCTGGAACCTCTAAGAAGTGACCTTTTTCTGGAAACTAAACCCCTAAAAAGAGTAGATGGAGTGGCAGCAATCTGAAGCCCCCAATTCTCAGGAGTTCATATAGGGTTGCGTGTCTTGAGGGCCTGCTTTTGTGGTTTCCTCCTTGGGTATTATCCACAGTTGACTATTTTTCACTATCATGAAATGCATATACCACTTTGGCAGTAAATTAATTTTTGGATCTGTTCATTGTATTTACAGATGTGTTTAGTGATGAGCGAGTACTAAAATGCTCGGGTGCTCATTACTCGAGACGAGTATTTCCTGATACTCGAGTGCTCGTTTCGAGTAACGAACCCTATTGAAGTCAATGGGAAACTCAAGCATTTTTGCAGGGGACCCAAGTTTGGCAGAGGGAAGGTCCTGTAAAAACAGGTCAACTAGGGATGGTCCGAACCTGCCAAGGTTCGGGTTCGTATGAACCTGAACGCTCGCCAGCTGATTCCCGCTCCGTGGAGCGGGCGGATACAGCGGGAGGAACCTACAGGCGGTCCTCCCGCTGGATCCGCCCCCTCCACGGAGCGGGCAGACAGCTGGAATCATTACCGAGGGTTCGAGTTCGTACGAACCGGAACCGAACTCGGTTCGGACCATCCCTACTGTCAACAATAGAAAATGATAGAAACACCACAGAAAAGGACAAAACACAGCAGTAATACAGGGATCGTCATTACCGGGGTTAGCGATCCTCTGCAATAATGCCGATCCCTGTATTGGTTAATATATTTAATTAATAAAACAAAGTTTCATTCTAAAAAAGTTATTTTAATTGTTCAATAGTTTAATTAAAATGAATCCATACATGTGCAATTAAATTTACTGTTAAAATAAATATATATACATAAATAAATGTATATATGTATTTATTTTTTACAGTATATTTAATTGCAAAAGTATGAATTAGTTTTAATTTAACTATTGAACAACGAAAATAACTTTTTTAGAACGAAAATGTGTTTTATTAATTAATTATATTAACTATTACAGGAATCTCTATTAAAGCCGGTTCATATTGCTGGTAATAGAGCTCACTGTAATAATTAATACTTTACTTTAATTAAAACATCAAATGTTTCTTCTAATTATGTTATCACAATAGCGTTATTAGAAGAAACATTTTGATTCATATGTGCGCTCAGCTGATTGGCTGAGCGCATATATAAAGAGCGGGTCCCCGGCACAGTGACTTCATTGTGCCGTAGACCGGCAAAGAGACAACTTCCAGACATCGGAGGGTGAGTATAAAGCTCTACCCACCCCCTCCCCTGCACTGCACCTACCCCAGCAAGGAAGGGGGGTCACTTAACCCCGTCCTTGCTGGTATGGGTGCAGTCTGACATCAGTCTGGCCCCCAAGGGGTTAAGGGGGATGCAATGCATCCTACCTTAACCCCTCGGGTGCCAGACTGTAAGCAGCGATCATTAAAGATGCTGCATACTGTAAGGTGCACAACACCGCTCACAATGATGGGTGTTGTGTTCCTGTTTGTCAAGACATTGACAAGGTTAGAAATAATGATTTGTATTTGAAATAACATTGTTTTTACATCACACTTTGCTTTCATCAAAGAATCCACCTTTTGCAGCAGTTACAGCATTGCACACCTTTGGCATTCTAGCTATTAATCTGTTCAGGTAAGCTGGAGAAATTGCACCCCACGCTTCTAGAAGCAGCTCCCACAAGTTGGATGGGCACTTCTGGCGTACCATACGGTCAAGCTGCTCCCACAGCAGCTCAATGGGGTTCAGATCTGGTGACTGTGCTGGCCACTCCATTACCTATGATAGAATACCAGCTGCCGCTTCTGCTGTAAATAGTTCTTGCACAATTTGGAGGTGTGTTTAGGGTCATTGTCCTGTTGTAGGATGAAATTGGCTCCAATCAAGCGCTGTCCACTGGGTATGGCATGGCGGTGCAGAGTGATAGCCTTCCTTATTCAGAATCCCATTTACCCTGTACAAATCTCCCACCTTACCAGCACCAAAGCAACCCCAGACCTTCACATTACCTCCACCATGCTTAACAGATGGCGTCAGGTATTCTTCCAGCATCTTTTCATTTCTTCTGCGTCTCACAAACGTTCTTCTTTGTGATCCAAACACCTTAAGGCTGGGTTCACACTACATATATTTCAGACAGTATATGTATATTTCAGTCAGTATTGCAACCAAAACCAGGAGTGGATTAAATACACAGAAAGGCTCTGTTCATACAATGTTGAAATTGATTGGATGGCCGCCATTTAGTGGCAAATATTTGCTGTTATTTTAAAACAACGGCTGTTGTATTGAAATAATGGCCGTTATTTACTGTTATATGGCGGCCATCCACTCAATTTCAACATTGTGTGAACAGATCCTTTCTGTGTCTTTAATCCACTCCTGGTTTTGGTTGCAATATTGACTGAAATATACTGACTGAAATATACAGAGTGTGAACGCAGCCTAAGCTGGGTTCACACACAGTATATTTCAGGCAGTATTTGGTCCTCATGTCAGGTCCTCATAGCAACCAAAACCAGGAGTGGATTAAAAACACAGAAAGGATTTGTTCACACAATGTTGAAATTGAGTGGATGGCCGCCATATAACAGTAAATAACGGCCATTATTTCAATATAACAGCCGTTGTTTTAAAATAACAGCAAATATTTGCCATTAACCTCCTTGTGTTTAAAAGGTCATAGCACTTGCATTTTTCCACCTAGAAACCCACATGACCCCTTATTTTTTGCGTCACTAATTGTACTTTGCAATTACAGGCTGATTTTTTGCATAAAGTACACTGCGAAACCAGAAAAAAATTCAAAGTGTGGTGAAATTGAAAAAAAAAATGCATTTCTTTTATTTGGGGGAAATGTGTTTTTACACCATTCACCCTGGGGTAAAACTGACTTGTTATGCATGTTCCTCAAGTCGTTACGATTAAAACGATATATAACATGTATAACTTATATTGTATCTGATGGCCTGTAAAAAATTCAAACCGTTGTTAACCAATATACGTTCCTTAAAATCGCTCCATTCCCAGGCTTATAGCGCTTTTATCCTTTGGTCTATGGGGCTGTGCGAGGTGTCATTTTTTGCGCCATGATTTGATCTTTCTATCGGTACCTTGATTGCCCATATACGTCTTTTTGATCGCTTTTTAATAAAATTTTTCTGGATTTGATGCGACCAAAAATGCGCAATTTTGCACTTTGGGATTTTTTTGCGCTGACGCCGTTTACCGTACGAGATCAGGAATGTGATTAATTAATAGTTCGGGCGATTACGCACGCGGCGATAGCAAACATGTTTATTTATTTATTTATTTGTTTACTTTTATTTAAAACCTGGGAAAAGGGGGGTGATTCAGACTTTTATTAGGGGAGGGGGCTTTTTACTATTAACAACACTTTTTTTTTTTTTTTACACATATACTAGAAGCCCCCCTGGGGGACTTCTAGTATATACACTTGGATCTCTCATTGAGATCTCTGCCGCATAGATATGCTGCAGAGATCCATGAGATCGGCACTCGTTTGCTTTCGGCTGCTGCAGCCGAAAACGAACGAGTGCCGAGCCGAGGACGGCGCCATCTTGGACGCGTCCCCGGCCGGCATCAGTAACGGAGATCGCTCCTCCGGGACAAGGTCCCGGAGGAGCGATCTCCCCCACTAGACACCAGGGAAACGTTGCCTCCGGTAATCGGAGGCAGCTGTCAACTTTGACAGCTGCCTCCGATTAGCTAATTAGCGGGCACGGCGATCAGACCGTGCCCGCTAATAGCAGCGGTCCCGGGCTACTCGCGGCACCCGGGATCGCGGCACTTCAAAGCGGGGCCGCCGCGCGGCCCCGCTTTGAAGTGCAAGTGAGGACATAGGACGTACCGGTACGTCCTATGTCCTTAAGAGGTTAAATGGCGGCCATCCACTCAATTTCACCATTGTGTGAACAGAGCTTTTCTGTGTTTTTAATCCACTTCTGGTTTTGGTTGCAATACTGACTGAAATATACTGACTAAAATATACATATACTGACTGAAATATACGTAGTGTGAACGCAGCCTAACTTCGGGTGCATTCACACCTACAGGATCCGCAGCAGATCCGCAGCAGATCCACAGCAGATTTGATGGTGCAGATTTGATGCTGTGTTCAGTTATTTAAATGAAATCTGAGGCGGATCAGGTAAGTGTGAACGTACCCTAAACTTGGATTCCTCTGTCCAATGTCTGTGTTCTTTTGCCCATCTTAATCTTTTTCTTTTATTGGCCAGTCTCAGATATGGCTTTTTCTTTGCCACTCTGCCCTGAAGCCTAAAATCCGGCAGCCGCCTCTTCACTGTAGATGGTGACACTGGTGTTTTGCAGGTACTATTTAATGAAGATGCCAATTGGGGACCTGTGAGGCGACTGTTTCTTAAACTAGAGACTCTAATGTGCTTATCTTCTTGCTTAGTTGTGCAACGCGGCCTCCCACTTCTTTTTCTACTCTGGTTAGAGCCTGTTTGTGCTGTCCTCTGAAGGGAGTAGTACAACTCCGGTGAAATTTTTTTTTGGCTTATTTAACACACATTCCAAAGTTATATAACTTTGTAATGTGGTTAAATACCCGGTCTGGCCCCCTTCCCCCACTTTCCGACCCCCGACCCCCCACCCCGGAAGTTAAAGAATATATACATTACCTATTACGGTCGTCACGGTCCTCTTCTCTGGTGTCGAGTGACGTCAGAGCTGGGGGGCGGTCCGGGTCTTCTTCCTCTTCAGCGTCTTCATTGAGAGTGAATGGGAGAGAAAAGGCTGCTGGTGCACATGCGCACCATCAGCCTTTTCATTGGCTGGAGCGCATCACATGGCTTCCAGCTTGCTCAGCCCTGATTGGCTGAGCTTGCTGGAAGCCATGTGATGCGCTCCAGCCAATGAAAAGGCTGCCGGTGCGCAAGCGCACTGGCAGCCTTTTCTCTCTCATTGACCCGGAAGCAAGAGACATCGCTGGACGGCGGAGGCAGGTGACGGTGAGGCGGATGGCGGGCGAATGGAGTGGCGATCGTCACCGGAGGGATGGTGAGTATGGTGTCTGTGTTTTTTTTTTTTTTTTTGGGGGGGGGGGTCCCGCCGGAGTTGTCCTTTAATTTCTAAGAACAAAAATAGACTGTCGAGTTTCAGATAAAAGTTCTCTTTTTCTGGCCATTTTGAGCGTTTAATTGACCCCACAAATGTGATGCTCCAGAAACACAATCTGCTCAAAGGAAGGTCAGTTTTGTAGCTTCTGTAACGAGCTAGACTGTTTTCAGATGTGTGAACATGATTGCACAAGGCTTTTCTAATCATCCATTAGTCTTCTGAGTCAATGAGCAAACACATTGTACCATTAGAACACTGGAGTGACAGTTGCTGGAAATTGGCCTCTATACACCTATGTAGATATTGCACCAAAAACCAGAGATTTGCAGCTAGAATAGTCATTTACCACGTTAGCAATGTATAGAGTGTATTTGTTTAAAGTTAGGACTAGTTTAAAGTTATCTTCATTGAAAAGTACAGTGCTTTTCCTTCAAAAATAAGGACATTTCAATGTGACCCCAAACTTTTGAACGGTAGTGTATATATAAATACACAAATGTTTATTTTGTTTTATTAATTAAATATATTAACCAATACAGGGATCGCTAAACCCGGTATTGCCGATCCCTTTATTACTGATTCCCTGCTTCCCCAGGGAGCTGAAACTTTATTAAAACAGCTAAACAAACAATTGTTTAACTGTAGTGATGAGCGAATAGTGAAATATTCAAATATTCGATATTTGTACGAATATCTCCCGAATATTAACCCATAGCTGCACCAGGACGTTATTTAACGTCCTCGTGCCGCTATGGGAGTTCAGAGGGGGGTCGCGCGGCGACCACCCTCTGAACTGCCGCGATCCCGGGTGCCGCGAGTAGCCCGGGCTCGCGGCTATTAGCGGGCACGGTCTGATCGCCGTGCCCGCTAATTAAGTACTTAGAAGCAGCTGTCAAAGTTGACAGCTGCTTCTAAATACTTGCGGTTATACATCCCTGGTGGTCTAGTGGGGGGATCGCCCCCCTGCGGCGCGATTGCGGGGGGGCGATCCCTGCATCCATACCGGGCCGGGGTCTGCTCCGTAATGGCGCTGATCCCGGCTCGGCATTCTATTGCTTTTGGCTGCAGCAGCCAAAAGTAATAGAACACCGATCTCATGGATTCATGCAGTATAACTATACTGCATGGATCTCTATGAGAGATCAGAGTGCATATACTAGAAGCCCCCCAGGGGGGCTTCTAGTATATGTCTAAAGTAAAAGAAAAAAGTATTTTTAATAACACAAAACCCCCTCCCCTAATAAAAGTCTGAATCACCCCCCTTTCCCCATTTTATAAATAAAAATAAATAAATAAATTAATAAACAAACATGTTTGCTATCGCCGCGTGCGTAATCGCCCGAACTATTAATTAATCACATTCCTGATCTCACACGGTAAACGGCGTCAGCACAAAAAAATCCCAAAGTGCAAAATTGCGCATTTTTGGTCGCATCAAATCCAGAATAATTGTAATAAAAAGCGATCAAAAAGTCATATATGCGCAATCAAGGTACTGATAGAAAGATCACATCATGGCGCAAAAAATGACACCTCACACAGACCCATAGACCAAAGGATAAAAGCGCTATAAGCCCGGGAATGGAGCGATTTTAAGGAACGTATATTGGTTAACAACGGTTTGAATTTTATACAGGCCATCAGATACAATATAAGTTATACATGTTACATATCGTTTTAATCGTAACGACTTGAGGAACATGCATAACAAGTCAGTTTTACCCCAGGGCGAATGGCGTAAAAACACATTTCCCCCAAATAAAAGAAATGCGTTTTTTTTTTTCAATTTCACCACACATATAATTTTTTTCTGGTTTCCCGGCACATTTTAGGCAAAAATTACATCTGCCTTAGCAAAGTACAATTAGTTGCGCAAAAAATAAGGGCTCATTTGGGTCTCTAGGTTGAAAAATGCAGGCGCTATGGCCTTATATACACGAGGAGGGAAAAACGAAAACGCAAAAATGAAAACTGGCTGTGTCCCCTAAGGGTTAAAATATTCGATCAATTATTCAATCCCATTAAAGTCTATGGGAACAAGTATTCGATTATTGAAAAACATCTATTCGACCACTTGGAGGTAAAAACTGGAAGCTGGGGGATTTGAACACTTATCGAATATTTGGCGAACTATTCGATAATATTCGATAGATTGAATACCTTACTATTCGATCGAATATCTATTCGATCAAACAATATTCGCTCATCACTATTTAGGTGTTTTATCAAACTCGAACCCGAATCTTTGCAAGATGCTCGTCCGAGTAACGAGTAGCAACGAGTACCCTCTAGCTTCTTATGATGAGAAATTTATATTATTGCCACATGTTAGCTAAACCCTCAACAGGCTGCAGGACACATCACAACCACTGGGTGGCCATACAAAGGCACAGATAACAAACACCTGTTCAAGATATTTGTGTATAGTTAAAAAACAAACAAACAATAAAACCATTGCCCGCCTCCATGGAAACTATCACCATAGCGGTTTCATCCACCTGCGAATATATATATTATGGATCAAAATTACTTAAAACAGCTATTTTTATACTTACTTTATATTCCCATTCTTATACCTTTACCCTTGCTTCACTTCTGCCTCCCCCCTCTGCCAATCCCCATTGCCCAACGTATTCACTTTAAATTGCTGACCATGACGTACCGTACCATACTGACCATGACGTACCATACTTACTTTATTTTACTGCCTATATAGTATTAACAGAGCTAAAACCTGCTTGTTCAGGACCAAAACTCTGATTGCACAGTGGTCTAGCTGGTATATAAAGTAGTGGTTGGTAACCTACGGTAGACAGCAGGAGAACATCCGTGGAAGGTATAGAGCAGGAGAACATCAGGGGCATATCAGGGGAAGGAGGAGACCACTGATTTTAGAGTAGAGTGGAGGTCTGTTACCTGTGCCCCTTGTTCTTAAAGTGTAACTGTCATTTCAGGCTCATTTTTCTGAAAACATTAAATATCAATAGTACAAGTGATTTTAAGAAACTCTGTAATAGGTTTTATGTACTAAAAGAGTTTCCTTCTGTACTGAAAAAGCAATCTCCCAGCCTCCCCCCTCACATTAGAAGAAGCAGGATTTCTGTCTCCATTATGTGGCTATGGAGAGGGGAGGGGCTGTTAGGAGTGACTGAGCATGGAGGATTTCTGCACAGCACAACACCCTGCAATCTTCTCTCAGTAAGTTCATAGATAAGCACTGACCTTTCTGACACCTGACTTTAGCGTTTTAGGTGCCCAGAGAGTCTCCAAACAGCTGACCTTCATGTCACCTCTTCCTGCTCCCTCATCTCCCTCAGCCCCTCCCCCCTTCATAGGCTTACAATGGAGAGAGCAGAGCCCGTCTTCACTGGCTTCTCTGTAATGAAGACGTGTTTGCCTGATAATGCACAGATAAGAAGTCAGGGGGGGAGGCTGGGAAATTGCTTCTAAAGTACAGAAGGAGGCTTTTTTGGCTGATGAAACCTATTACAGAGTTTCTTAAAATCGCTTATACTACTGATTTCTGCAATAAAAAAAAAATATGACAGTTACGCTTTAACCCCTTAACGACATGGGGCGTAAATTTACGCCCTGATGCCGGTAAGGGAGTTCAGAGCGGGGCCGCGCGGCGACCCCGCTCTGAACTGCGGCGGTCCCGGGTGCCACTTGTAGCCCGGGACCGCTGGTATTAGCGGGCACGGTCCGATCGCCGTGCCCGCTAATACAGTAATCAGATGCAGCTGTCAAACATGACAGCTGCATCCGATTACCGGACGCAGCGTCATACCTGGTGTCTAGTGGGGAGATCTCTCCTCCGGGATGTTATCCCGGAGGAGCGATCTCCGTTTTTGAAGGCGGCCGGGGACCGCTCCAAGAAGGCGCCGTCCCCGACTCGGCACTCGTTTGTTTCCGGCTGCAGCAGCCGAAAGCAAACAAGTGCCGATCTCATGGATCTCTGCAGCATATCTATGCTGCAGAGATCTCAATGAGAGATCAAAGCACTTATACTAGAAGTCCCCTAGGGGGGCTTCTAGTATAAGTGTAAAAGTAAAAAAAAAAATGTCATTATTAGTAAAAATCCCCCTCCCCTAATAAAAGTCAGAATCACCCCCCTTTTCCCAGGTTATAAATAAAAGTAAATAAATAAATAAATAAATAAACATGTTTGCTATCGCCGCATGCGTAATCGCCCGAACTATTAATTAATTACATTCCTGATCTCACACGGTAAACGGCGTCAGCGCAAAAAAATCCCAAAGTGCAAAATTGCGCATTTTTGGTCGCATCAAATCCAGAAAAATTGTAATAAAAAGCGATCAAAAAGTCATATATGTGCAATCAAGGTACCGATAGAAAGAACATATCATGGCGCAAAAAATAACACCTAACACAGTCCCATAGACCAAAGGATAAAAGCGCTATAAGCCTGGGAATGGAGCGGTTTTAAGTGACGTATATTTGTTGACAATGGTTTAAATTTTTTACAGGCCATCAGATACAATATAAGTTATACATGTTATATATCGTTTTAATCGTAACAACTTGAGGAACATATATAACAAGTCAGTTTTACCTCAGGGCGAATGGCGTAAAAACACATTTCCCCCAAATAAACAAAATGCGTTTTTTTTTTTTCAATTTCACCACACTTTTAATTTTTTTCTGGTTTCGCAGTGTACTTTATGCAAAAATTCAGCCTGTCATTGCAAAGTACAATTAGTGACGCAAAAAATAAGGGCTCATGTGGGTCTCTAGGTGGAAAAATGCAAGTGCTATGACCTTTTATGCACAAGGAGGAAAAACCGAAAACACAAAAATCGAAATTGGCTCTGTCCTTAAGGGGTTAAGGTCAGATTTTCTATTAATTATAATTCCCCCTTGGACCGCTGATCGTGACTTTGGCCCTGTACATAATGTATGTTCTATCCTAGTCATTAGATAATACTATCTGGTACCTGTGGGGCCACTCCTGATCCTGACTACACTCTTTCCTCTTGCCTTGGTTTGTCACTTCCATTCTGCTTTAATGATGACAAATCCACATTGGCTACATGACCGCTGTAAATCTGGGACTAACTCAGGGGTAGGGCTAATAATCAGGGGATTACTTACAGTTCATATACATCACTAGGAAATGCAGAGAAAACAGGGGGGTTCCCATTATATTCCCATCTAATAACCAGAAAGGAGAGCAGCTAGAAAGCACTCCTTCAGGGGACCTGCACATAGCACAAGTCTTTATTTGGTTTTAATAGTCTTGTGTAATGCTTCCTTTCTCCTAGGGTGGCGCTGTGAGAACCGACAGAGTATTAGAGGTCCCAACATCAGGACATCCTGTGACCAACTTACAGGCAGTATAAGTACAGCACACAGATCCGGTATTAAGGCTATGTTTTTAGTACACCTCACTGCTCAAAAACTAAATCACAGAAAGGGGTGTAACGTATAATAAAATCTAACTTTTAATTATCAATATTAAAATTGAAATACCCCCCCCCCTACACACACACACACACACACACACAAAGGGTCAAGTCTTTCTGTCAGTCTATATATGTTATGGTTAGTAGCATCAGAAATTTTAAACCATCACCCATGGTGTATACAAATGGACATAGACAACCTACCGCAGCTTACCACCAGATACGGAACTGTCTGGGAACTCATTTGGACACTGTTGGTCTGCAAATTGTTTAATATTCTTTAATTTACTTTGGTTATGACGTTATTCCTCTCCCTTGCCCCCCCCCCCAACACTCCCAACACTCCCTCCCCCCACCTTCCCTATGGGCGAGCCTTACTGAAACCATACGAGACACGCCTGTCAAGCCCCTTACCATCCCATCCTGCTCCCTGTCTCTCCGTCCTTCGCTATTACCCCCCCTCCCCCCCTCCCTATATACCCAATATCCATGGGTTTACTTACTCGTTTGCTATAGGAGCTGACTAAGTGACAGCTAGCCACACTATGCGCACCACCATGCTCTTTATTGTATGTCCCTATGTGATACCTCTCTGTTTTTACAGTATCCACGGTATACAAAGGCATAACATATACACATAATGTTATGCCTTTGTTTACCGTGGATACTGTAAAAACTTAATAAACTTTGATTTAAAAAAAAAGAAAAAAAAAGAAATTTGAAACCATCAGGGTAGGATTGTATATACAAGGCAGGGACCAACTTACCCTATAATGCCCTGTCACAGTGTTAGTAGGTAAACTACCCCTGATCACACAGGGTGGAGTGGGGCACTCGCCCTAAAAAGGATGACCCCTTCCCTGATCTAACCCTTGGTACAGGCCCTAATACACCTTAAGCCACCAACGCAGGTCCCTTACCTCGTACCTCTGAGAATTCTCAGGGAGGTGGGGGTGCAAGTAGGGGAGAACAATTACATGTAAGCTTAAAGGCTGCTGCAGTGGGAGAACGCAGTGTTGTACAAAGTGTGTCTGAAAGCAGCGGCTACAGACATTTTAACCTTACAGGGCGAACACTTTAAAGGAAATCGGTCACTAGGTTTCTGGTGCCGTAAATGAGGGCAGTATAAACTAGTGACAGAAATGCTGAGCAGATCAGTGTATTACCTACATCATTCTGTTCAACTGTTCTCCTAATATGCAGGAGAATAGGGTTCTTGCAACATCCCTCCCCCCATCCTCCAGCTGCTGATTGACAGGTGACTGCCTATACACAGCATGGATAGATAACTGCCAATCAGCAGTCGGTAGGCGGAGTTTTCTGCTTCTCATGAATATCCAGGGCTACTGGTCTCATGCACATAATGGAGAGGACTTCTTATCGTCCATGTTATTCAGGAGGATATCTCTGGGTCAGCTACACAGAACTATGTAAGTGATACATCATTCTGTTCAGCTTCTCTGTCACTAGTTTATGCTACCCTGAGATAGAACACCATAAACTTACTGACAGAGTAAGTAAACCTGGATTGTCCATAGTAATTGGTATGAGTTGTATGATTGATATGTCAGACCAGACTATGTGCAATGGATACATCATCATCTCAGGATATAATTATGATTTTCAGAGGGACCAGTCACCAGAGGAACTTCATTACCAGAAGGAATTTTAGCTTTTGATTTGGAACTATGTGCCCCCTTTTATAGAATTATTCAATAGCTTATAGTGGTTTAAACTTCTCCCCAGAGAACAATGAACCATTTTTCCTCTTTATTAATGCAAAATTGTAGTGGAGTTATGTAGAATAAATGAATACTATTATGGCTTGATGTGGACAGAAAAATAATTGTTTCAATTTCTGTAAGTCTAGACTTATTCAACCACTTTATACTTGATTTATAAAGCCATAAGAGCCCATTCATCATACCTCCTGAGACAGACCCAGTTTTTCCATTTTTATTTTGTTCTTTATTTTGTTCAGGCTGAAAAATGTATCCTTCTTTTCCTTGTAGATGGATTCCGGAACATTCTTTATGTTTCGAGGTTAATGCTCCAGTGGCCCAGTATAACTGTAACCGAGATGTTTTTACATAGAAGGAAGGGATGACTGGAGCTTCTGGGAAAATACAAAACCTGGATGACCTATCCTTAGGATGAGTTGTTATCCTTTTTTTTCTCCTTTTTTTTTTTTTATATACGGTACATCTTTCTTTCTATGTGTCTTGTGTTTTTGTCTCTTTAGGGTGCGTTCACACCTACAGGTTCCGCAGCAGATCTGCAGCAGATCCGCAGCAGATTTGATGGTGCAGTTTTAATGCGGTAAGTGTGAACATACCCTAAAAGGGGTTGTCCAGTGAAAATCTTTTTCTTTCAAATCAACTGTTGTCAGAAATTTATATAGATTTGTAATTCACTTCTATTAAAAAATCTAAAAAAGTCTTCCCATACGTGTCAGCTACTATATGGCATGCAAGAAATGTTGTTTTATTTTTAGTCTGACACAGTGCTCTCTGCTGACATCTCTGGCTGAAACAGGAACTGTCCAGAGCAGGAGAGGTTTTCTATGGGGATTTGCTGCTGTTCTGGACAGTTCCTGACATGAACAGAGGTGGCAGCAGAGAGCACAGTGTCAGATTGAAAAGAATACACCACTTCCTGCAGGACATACAGCAGCTGATAAGTATGGGAAGACTTCAGATTTTTAAATGGAAGTAAATTACAAATCTATATAACTTTCTGATACCAGTTGATTTTAAAGAACAAGATTCTCGCTGGGCAACCCCTTGGGAAACCACCATATTAAGTGGCCCTGTAAGTCAATGTAATGACAAGGGAAAAACCAAGGCCAGGTATCCATCCACAGACAGCTGTTTTGCAGTGTTGCCCCTCATCAGTGTGGAACCCCTTGGCTGGATCCTTCCAGAAGGGTGATCTGGCTAGTCCTGTGTTTTAAGACTCTTAAATGAGGCTCCACTGGTTCCCTTTTTTTTGCATATTTATTGTTTTGCATATTTATTGTCAATGCACCTAGGATTTCACTGCATTGAGCGCTTTAACCAGCGTCCGGCAGTGTTATCTTTGGCTGGTCTCCCTGAGATCAGTTATCTGTTCTCTTATACAATTATAAAAAGGCTCAAAATGTATTGATGCCACTGAGCTGGAATGGTATAAATTACATGGCAGGAATATTGTTGATGAGTTGGTATACATATTCATTGACAATCCCTTTCGCTAACACTTAAGTACTGTAAGCTATATTCTTATCTTTTTTCAAGAGCAGAAAAGCTCTGATTTTTTTATTCACCCTCTGAGAGGCCCATAAGACCATCCTTAGAGGTGAAAGAGGCCCTAAAGACTCTTGTGTAACACAGCTCTCAGAACGCAGTATCTTCTCACAGTCAAGAGGCCCTTTACTTCAAACCTTACAGACACTGATTGAAGCTAGGCCACTAGTAAAGTACAGACATTAGTTATGCAGGTTGCTAATAGAATTCACTGAACACAAAAGTCTTGAAATAATCCACTTCATTGATGAACATGTTTTAAGCATATCTATCTATCTACCTCCTATCTATCTATCGATCTATCTATCTATCTATCTATCTCCTATCGATCTATCTATCTATCTATCTATCTCCTATCTATCTATTCTATATCTATCTATCTATCTCCTATCTATCTATCTATCTATCTATCTATCTCCTGTCTATCTATCTCCTATCTATCTATCTATCTATCTATCTATCTATCTATCTATCTATCTCCTATCTATCTTTCTATCTATCTCCTATCTATCTATCTATCTATCTATCTATCTATCTCCTATCTCTCTATCTATCTATCTATTCTCTATCTATCTATCTATCTATCTATCTATCTATCTATCTATCTATCTATCTCCTATCTACTATCTATCTGTCTGTCTGTCTGTCTGTCTATCTATCTCCTGTCTATCTATCTCCTATCTATCTATCTATTAGGACAGGGGAGGCAGGGACCAGACACGACAGTGACCCCTAATGCTGAACCCACCAACTGTCCCTTCCTACTTGCCTCAACCGACCCTAGGCCACCGCGGACAACCACAAAGACGTTCCCTGTACTACATACGTGCACACAGAACAAGACAGACCAGACAAACAAACACAATATGGGATAGTCAAACAAGCAAGGTCAGAACCAAACGGGCAACGTAGTACAGAATCAAGTAACAATCGGATAGTCAAAAGTCAAGCCAAAGGTCAAGTAACAAAGTCAAGAAAACAGAGGGAGTTAGGACGGGGATCGCAGGAATAGACAGAGGGAGCTGGGACCAGGTATGAAACCTAAATAGCCAGCACTTAGAGACTGCCTCAGCTTTCTTTTATGCTGACCAAGAGCCCGGTCCGGATCCCCATTGGACCGGCGCTCTGATCTTCCAGGTTGCAGACAGGCAAATAAAGCAGTCAGTCTAAAGACTTATGGCCCTATTCCCCCAACAGATCTGAGGACAGATTATCTGCCAAAGATTTGAAGCCAAACCCAGGAACAGACTATAAACAGAGAACAGGTCATAAAGGAAAGACTGGATTTCTCCTCTTTTCAAATCCATTCCTGGGTTTGGCTTCAAATCTTTGGCAGATAATCTGTCGTCAGATCTGTTAGTGGAATAGGGTCTATACTCAGCTGCATAAATCAAGTCCAGCAGAACTCAGCTTAACTCTTGAATTGCCAGAAGCTGAGAAGCAATCAGGTGTGGCACACAAAAGCAAATACCAGGCCCAGTTCACACCAGGCTACTGCACATTCCTGACACTACCGATCTATCTATCTAGCTATTTATTTATCTATCCATCTATCTCCTATCTATCTATCTGTCTGTCTGTCTGTCTGTCTATCTATCTATCTATCTATCTCCTATCTATCTATCTATCTGTCTGTCTGTCTGTCTGTCTATCTATCTATCTATCTATCTATCTATCTATCTCCTATCTCCTATCTATCTATCTATCTATCTATCTATCTATCTATCTATCTATCTATCTCCTATCTATCTATCTCCTATCTATCTATCTATCTATCTCCTATCTATCTATCTATCTATCTATCTATCTATCTATCTATCTATCTACCTATCTATCTCCTATCTATCTGTCTATCTGTCTATCTATCTAATCTATCTACCTATCTATCTATTATCTAACAGAAACAGAAACACTTTTAGGGTAGCTTCACACATACCGGATTCGCAGCGCAAGCAGCGAAAGTCCATTGCAAATCCATGTATTGTGAAGATGAATGGGGTTACATACCTGCAGCAGAATTTTCATTCCGCTGCAGATCTCTAACCTGGCCCTCTAACCTGGCCTGCAGCCCGCGTTCGACGCATACATTACCTGCTCGGCACCGTGGCTGCGTGTGAGACGCGTGTTTGTTCTTTTCATCTTTGCATTGAAATCAATGCAAACAATGGCTGTTGTTTCACACAATCTATTTAGTAATGGTTGTTGTTTGGTACCGCCATCGAAATAATGATGCCAATTATTTCCTGACGTTGTCCATAGACTTCAATGCAGTTTTCATTTAAAACATTGGCCGTTATTTTGGTGCCAAATAATGGCTATTGTTTATATGTTGTGTGAACATAGCCTTACAGACACTAGAAAACCCCAATACAGTCATCCCAAAGGACATACTGTAATAAGAATATAAGAATTGTCTGTACAATCACCTGCTTGTTAGAACACAGTGAATGTTGCCCTAGAGCAGTGTTTCTCAAATCCAGTCCGCAAGACCCACCAAGAGGTCATGTTATGAGGATATCCCATACAAAGAACACCTGTGATAATACCTGATGCACCAGGTAAAATTATATCACCTGTGATAGTACCTAATGCACTGAGTATAATTATATCACCTGATAATATATGATGCACCGGGTAAAATTACTGTATATCTAAAATACTAAGGGGATCCTCAAAAACGTGTTGTTGGTGGCCATGAGGACTGGAGTTAAGAAACCCTTCCCTAGAGGCGGCTTTAGCAAAGTGACACAGGGGGTAATGCACTAACAAAAGTTTGAAGTTAAAAAGCTAAATTGGAATCACCTTACAGGATTAAAAAAAAAGAAAATGGAATGATTTAATATAAAGTAATCTTTGGTCTGCTTATCTATATAATAAAAATCAAAGTCTGTCTGTCTGTCTGTCCTCTATAGACTTCCAAACACTTGAACCTTTTGACCCCAAATTTGGCCCACAGATACATTGGGTGCCCGGGAAGGTTATTGCGAAGGTCACGTCCCCGCCAGATGTACAGGAGGGGAGGGGGAGGGGAAAGAGCGGCGCCCCATAGAGATGAATTGGAAAATCTCCTCACTGCAAACACAGGTGATATAATAGCTGCAGCAGACATGGCAGCTGGAGCCTTAGCAACCAATAGGATTACTGCTTTCATTTTCACAGGGAGCAATGGTTGCTAGGGAAGCTGCCTCACAACATCCACAGTAATAACATATATATACAGGGCCCCCTACTCCATCTATACAGTACATGTATACAGGACCCCCTACTCCATCTATACAGTACATGTATATACAGGACCCCCTACTCCATCTATACAGTACATGTATATACAGGACCCCCTACTCCATCTATACAGGTATACAGGGCAGTATTACCAACTGCTGCTGCCCTAAGCACTAAACCTGAAGGTGCCCCATCCTCACTCACCAATAAGCATCAGGACTGGTAGGTAATAGCTCCAGATGTCACATTTAACACCTCCACACCAGACCTGACCAATACCGCCATACTGTGACTGGATAACACTGCCACACCAGACCTGACCAATACCGCCGTACTGTGACTGGATAACACTGCCACACCAGACCTGACCAATACCGCCATACTGTGACTGGATAACACTGCCACACCAGACCTGACCAATACCGCCATACTGTGACTGGATAACACCGCCACACCAGACCTGACCAATACCGCCATACTATGACTGGATAACACTGTCATATCAGACCTGACCAATACCCCCATACTGTGACTGGATAACACCGCCACACCAGACCTTACCAATACCACTATACTATGACTGGATAACACCGCCACACCAGACCTGACCAATACCACTATACTATGACTGGATAACACTGCCATACCAGACCTTACTAATACCGCCATACTGTGACTGGATAACACTGTCATACCATACCAAATAAGACTGCCACACCAGAGCTGACCATTAGCGCCACATTGTGACTGGATAACACTGCCATACCAGACCTGACCAATACCGCCATACTGTGACTGGATAACACTACCATACCAGACCTGACCAATACCGCCATACTGTGACTGGATAACACTGCCATATCAGACCTGACCAATACCGCCATACTGTGACTGGATAACACTGCCATACCAGACCTGACCAATACCGCCATACTGTGACTGGATAACACTGTCATACCAGACCTGACCAATACCGCCATACTGTGCTGAATAACACTGCCATACCAGACCTGACCAATACCGCCATACTGTGACTGGATAACACTGCCATATCAGACCTGACCAATACCGCCATACTGTGACTGGATAACACTGCCATACCAGACCTGACCAATACCGCCATACTGTGACTGGATAACACTGTCATACCAGACCTGACTAATACCGCCATACTGTGACTGGATAGCAACTCCATACCAGACCTGACCAATACCACCATACTGTGACTGGATAACACTGCCATACCAGACCTGACCAATACGGCCATACTGTGACTGGATAACACTGCCACACCAGACCTGACCAATACCGCCACACTGTGACTGGAAAACAAGTCCATACCAGACCTAACCAATACGGCCATAATGTAACTGGATAACACTGTCATACCAGACCTGACCAATACCGCCATACTGTGCTGAATAACACTGCCATACCAGACCTGACCAATACCGCCATACTGTGACTGGATAACACTGCCATATCAGACCTGACCAATACCGCCATACTGTGACTGGATAACACTGCCATACCAGACCTGACCAATACGGCCATACTGTGACTGGATAACACTGCCACACCAGACCTGACCAATACCGCTACACTGTGACTGGAAAACAAGTCCATACCTGACCTGACCAATACGGCCATACTGTGACTGGATAACACTGCCACACCAGACCTGACCAATACCGCCACACTGTGACTGGATAACAACTCCATACCAGACCTGACCAATACGGCCATACTGTGACTGGATAACACTGCCACACCAGACCTGACCAATACCGCCATACTGTGACTGGATAACACTGCCACACCAGACCTGACCAATATCAACATACTGTGACTGGATAACAACTCCATACCAGACCTGACCAATACCGCCATACTGTGACTGGATAACACTGCCACACCAGACCTGACCAATACTGCCATACTGTGACTGGATAACACTGTCATATCAGACCTGACCAATACCCCTATACTGTGACTGAATAACACCGCCACACCAGACCTTACCAATACCACTATACTGTGACTGGATAACACTGCCATACCAGACCTTACCAATACCGCCATACTGTGACTGGATAACACTGTCATATCATACCAAATAAGACTGCCACACCAGATCTGACCAATAGCGTCACATTTGACTGGATAACACTGCCATACCAGACCTGACCAATACCGCCATACTGTGACTGGATAACAAATCCATACCAGACCTGACCAATACCACCATACTGTGACTGGATAACTCTGCCATACCAGACCTGACCAATATGGCCACACTGTGACTGGATAACACTGCCATACCACACCATACCACACTGTGACTGGATAACACTGCTATACCAGACCTGACCAATACCACCATACTGTGACTTTATAACACCGCCATACCAGACCTGACCAATACCGACACACTGTGACTGGATAACACCGCTATACCAGACCTTACCAATACCGACATACTGTAACTGGATAACACCACCACACCAGACCTGACCAATACCACCATACTGTGACTGGATACACTGCCATACCAGACCTGACCAATACCGCCATACTGTGACTGGATAACATTGCCATACCAGACCTGACCAATACCAACATACTGTGACTGGATAACACTGCCACAGCACCTCCACCAACTCTTTACTACAGGTATACAGAACCCCAAACTATACACTACAGGTATACAGCACCTCCACCAACTCTATACTACAGGTATACAGAACCCTCTATACACACTGACACTTTATACCCGGGCAGCGCCAGGTACAATTTCTAGTACTACATAAAAATTAAACACATAACCGTATTAGGTATTAGATATTAGGTGTCCCCACAGCATTGGAAAGCTGAAAAATTATTTAGTGTGAACAACAAAAAATGATTAAAACTATGATAAACTTATTTTTATTCTGTATAAGCCCAACAAAAAGTACATAAGAATTGCAAGTGTGCCACCAAATGGATCCGAAAAAATTATTAGTCCCCGCCTGACCCCTTCCCACTGATAAATTTTCACTTTTCTTTTCCTTTCCTTTTTTTTTTAATTACTACTCAATTTTTTTGCTTTTCTGTTGAACAAACAGGATGTAATGTATATTAATATTAATATTATATTATAGTATATTATATATTAATAATATTATTAATTAGTGTATTAATATTAATATACCCTTGATATTACTATAGAATGTATTGAGAAGCAAATAAATAAATAATATTTAGATAATTTTTTTAGTCCCTCTATGAAACTGCCTTGTACAGTATACTGCAATACTAACGTATACTGATGTATTGCAGTATACTATCATTTTGCTGATCCCTTGCCTATTGCAGGGTGCATAAGGATTTCAAACATGGCAACCACGTGGCCTTAAAAGACATCAGTGAAGGAAGATACTTAATTATTACAAGCAGTAATAGTCTGAAGTCTATATCTAGAATATCTACATGTATTGATGATTACATGCAGCCATAAAATTCCAAGCATTTGACGTTTTTTGCATGGCCATAAGATTTATTCAGTTATATAGCAAAAATTTACATCTAGGATGTGTAGCTGTCATTTTTAGTATGTCGGGTCATATTATCAAATAGAGAGGAGAATCCTGTAATGGAATAATAGGACACTTTAAATATAGGGCCAACTCTCCTATATATCAGCTGTTTAGCAGAGCAGTATACAAAGCTGGAAGCAGTTCACACTCTTCCTCACGTAATGGCCTTGCTGGGTTACTGGTGCTCACTTCCTTTTGAAGTGAAAAGAAATAGAACTTGTATTGGTATTGGTATCCATTTGGTCCCACGAAATAGGCCTCTAAATAACCGGCCAGCCACCACCCTGCTCTGTACTGTTGAGGGGCAATAACTCAGAAATTGTCTGCAGGTAGGGATTCTTCCTTTTGGAGACAGTCATGTTCTAAAAGTCCTAGTTGGAATAAAATATTGACTTGATGGAAATGCCACTATGCCATGGTAGAGAAACACAGCTGTAATTGAGTATGGGCGTAAAAATTAGGAACATGCATGCTTGCTAATAAGTTGTTATTAAGTGTTCGCACCTGGTTTTATTTTGATAGTGTTATGGCTACAGTATGTTCTCATACTGGCTTAGGCTGGGTTCACACTACGTATATTTCAGTCAGTATTGTGGTCCTCATATTGCAACCAAAACCAGGAGTGGATTAAATTCACAGAAAGGATCTGTTTACACAATGTTGAAATTGAGTGTATGGCCGCCATATAACAGTAAATAACGGCCATTATTTCAATATAACAGCCGTTGTTTTAAAATAACAGCAAATATTTGCCATTATATGGCGGCCATCCACTCAATTTCACCATTGTGTGAACAGATCCTTTCTGTGTTTTTAATCCACTCCTGGTTTTGGTTGCAATATGAGGACCACAATACTGACTGAAATATACATAGGGCCACATGTATCATCCGGCGAACGGATGATTTTCGGCGGAAAGTGCCGATTTGCGTATTTTTTTATACGCAAATGGCCGATTTGGAATGGGCGGAACGGAGGGCGCGGACTCAGAGTCCGCGCGATTTACCATCCGTTCCGCCAAAATGTACGCCGAAAACCTACTCCAGTCCTCAGCTGGCGTAGGTTTTCGGCGGTGCGCAACGGCGCGCACGGGATTTGTGTAGAGGCAGTCCGCCTCTACATAAATCTCCGTAGCGCCGGAGCTGCGGGGGCATTTTTACGTCCGGCGTAAAAAACGCCGGACTTAATAAATGCCTCCCATAGTGTGAACCCAGCCTTAAAGTAAAAATACGCCATTAAAAAAAAAAAGTAACTGTCATTATTTGATAGAGATGGTAGGTCCTGGGGCTGCGAATAGGGAAAGTGTGTATGGGAAGGGGGGGGGGGGGGGGGAGTAAGGAGAGGGAAGAGGGCCTGCCCACTGGAAAGGGATGTGAGGGGAGTCAGAGGTAAGTGAGGAGGGGGTTGGTAGGGGTTAAAACTGCCAGATGAATAAAGAGGTGTGGATGGAAATAGGACTGCTGCACTGTGGTTATTTCATACGGGTCAAGTAGTATGTATTCCTACAGGTGGATCAGTAGATATTGCTCCACTGCGGTCTTGGATTACTACAGGTGGAGCAGTACGTATTTCTACTTTAGGTGGAGCAGTATATATTTAAACATTTTGATACTCGTGTATCTCTTGCAGACAAGTATTTGTTTCTGCACTGTGGTGCTGCTTTGGCGCTATTAGGGAGTAATATATGCACTTATGTGGCAGTACTTGGAACTGTGCGGTAGTATGTGTTTGTTGGTGATGATACATGGATTGCAAGCTGAGGTCGGGTACAAAAAGTTATAGAATTACTGGCTTAGAATAAGAAGACTTACTGTACACAAAATTGTTATGCTACCTAAGCCATGCCCCCGATTTTTGCAGAGACAGTACTTAAAAATAAATGTAGCACAAGTCATGAAGGCTTCTTTTGTGGTGCGTATGTTGCTAAGCTAGAACTTTGTCACAGTTGCGATAATTAACTTACCATCTGTGTTTTTTTTTTTTAACTGTATTATATTTCTTACAATTTTTTAACCCTCACCTAACCCCTTTTACGGATCAACAGACTCAAAAATGATCAAAAACCTAACAAATAACCCCAAAAGTGTAAATCACCACAAGATGTGCGAAAAACAAATCAAGGCTCCAAGCCAACGGATGAATGTCCTCTTCTACACTCGACCTTACTCTTTGCACCATCCTTATTATATAAATATTTGTCTTCTTTATTTTTTTAAGCTTTTTTAAGTCACAAGACATAGAATCCTAACATATTGACAAACAACACAATAGCTCAGACCTGGAGCACCTCTTGTACTGATGGCGCATGAATAATGAACATGCCTTAAATAACTCATTTGCATATAACTTAAATATATCAAACTTTACACATTCTTTCTCGGCGAAATGTTCCAGTAAAGCACAGTAATAGCTTCATTATCTGCTGTTTAATGAATAAAATAATGCAACCTTCACGGCGAAATGGCAGCGTGAGTTAAAACCCGTTTAATTAATTGTCATATTATAGCGCTATTGCCATTCGCCAACAAGTAAACACTAACCCGGGTTACCTCATAGCCGCATCTCCTCTTTAATGATCCCTCGGAAGACTCGCTAGAGCTGCAGAACATTACAATATTTAGAATGGAGGTGGAATTTACATAAAGCTTGTTTAATTAGCTCAAAGCTGTCAGCGCGTCTTTTGTAGGTTTTTTTTTTTAAGTCAGGTAGATATGAAAGCGAATGGTGTCAGGTAATCCAACAAAACTCCGACGTTTTATTAAAGGGAATTAAAAGAAAAACATTGGTTTCGGAGATTTGGAGGGAGGAGATTAATGAAATGAGCAATTAGGAATGGGCCCGGGGACACGGTGCATTGTGTTTTGTTTTTTTTAATTATTATTATTGTTTAGACCTATTACTGTCTCTTCCTATTACTTTACATGACATCTGTAAAATACCAGTGTTTTACAAACAAACATACACACAAAAAATGGCTAAATACCAAAAGATATGTGAATATTAGAGACGAGCGCAACTGGAGCATGCTCAGTCCGATTGTTTACCGGTGGCTGAAAAAGTTGGATGCAGCCCTAGGGAGTCCGGGTATTCCAGGACTCCCTTATGCTGCATCCAACTTCTTCAGCCACTGGTATTTAAAGCAAATGTACTGTACCACCAGCACATCACTTTTGTGATTTTTACATGGATAGTACGGCAACGCCAGGGCCGCAGTCCTTGGTTTGAACCACTGCCCGGTTCCTGCACATGGCACTGGTCTATTACCGGGCAACCCCCCTCTCCTAGTGTGACGATCGGCCCTCCCCTCTGTGAAGCGGCTCCATTGATTCTAAGGAGACAGGGTTTCCTCCCACTGGGGGCGACCAGCCTACCTCCAGTGCTTCATCCCTGGCCGGTGCTCGGCAATAGACCAGCACTGTACGCGGAAACTAGGGCACGGCACTGTGTCGGTGCCAGTCTATCCATGCAAAAAAATCCCAAAAGCGATGTACTGTAAATGTAGAACTATCGGACTCAAGCATACTCCAAATGCGCTTAGCTCTAGTGAATATGTGATACATATGAGTGGTTTTAAAGAGATTTCTCAAGAGCAGAATTTTTTTTACCTCTTCTGCTCTCTGGCGGTCCACTTCCTCCCTCTGAGAGTCTCTGGTGATAACGTCTGAGATTGAGAGAGGGGCCGGAACATGTTTTGGGCATTCTGTTCCGGCAAAACCATGCCCACGGGCAATGTCCAGTAGCTGCCCAATGTCGCAGCAAGATCGGTAGCATTGGTCAGCTATTGATCAGTACCCACAACATGTTTCTGTCCCATCTTGTCTAGGACCTTTTCTGCTCTTAGGATAACACCTTTAGGCTAGGTTCACACACAGTATTTTTGCTCAGCAATTTGATCAGTATTTTGCACCTAAAAGGGATGGAGGAGGGGATTGAAAACACAGAAAGGATCTGTTCACACACTGTGGAAAGTGAGTGGATGGCCCCATTTAATGACAAATAATTGCTGTTGTTTTGAAAGAACAGATGGTATTTGCCTTTAAATGAACGCCATCCACTCAATTTCAACAGTGTGTGACCATAGCCGTTCTGTGTTTTTAATCCCCTCCTGGTTTTGGAAGCAAAATAATGACCAAAATACTGAGAAAAAACACTGTGGGTGAACCTAGCCTAAAACTGCTATATTTCCATGTACCACAAGGTTCCTATCACACATTTGTACACTTTATAAAAAAATAATTTGCATTTTATTTTATGAAATAGGTATTTGATCATCCACCAACCAGCAAGAATTCTGCCTCTCACAGGCCTGTTAGTTTTTTTCTTTAAGAAGCTCCTCCCACTCTGCAGTCATTACCTGTATTAATTGCACCCCTTTGAACTTGTTACTTGAAAATAAAACACACTCAATCAGTCACACTCTACCCTATCCAACATGGCCAAGACCAAAGAGCTGTCTAAGGACACCAGAGACAAAATTGTAGACCTGAACAAGGCTGGGATGGGCTACAGGACAATAGAAAAGCAGTTTGGTAAGAAAGCAATAACTGTTGGTGCAATTATTTGGAAATGGAAGAAGCACACGTTTTTCTTCCTTGGTCTGGGACTCCATGCAAGATCTAACCCCTTGGGGTAAGGATGATTGTGAAAAAGGTCAGGAAGCAGCCCAGAACTACATGGATGAACATGGTCAATGATATAAAGAGAGCTGGGACTGCAGTCTCAAAGATTACCGTTATCATATATAAGCCAGCACATGTCTAGGTCCGTTTGAAGTTCACCAATGACCATCTATGCTCCTATCATGCCGGTAACTGAGGTCTTACACGGAAAAAAAGTGTGGCGTTGCATCATTCATAATGACCCATTCTGTATAAAATGCATTTTTTGCCAGAATAGATTTTCCAGATGTTTTGGTTGTGTGAGTGAATATCACATATCACATCACTCTCAGTTAAGGTTTAACCTTGATCCACTCCTGAAACTTCCTTGTAGTATGTTTTTTTCCCCCTGTGTTGTGTGAGTCAGGATTATTATTATTATTATTATTATTACTTTTCCAATACCTCTCTGGGTTATCATGTTTTGCTAGAAGCTTACAATAGCTAAAGTGAACTGAAAATAATTTTGGTGCTAAGTCCGGGATAAATTTACTGGGATTATATAGCAATGCTTTTCAGTATATTATAGTATTTTAAGGAGGTGACGTACGTTGGCCTTTGAGACACTCCTGTTTCCTAAAGCCATAACTTTTTTTTTTTTTTTTTTTTATGTGATTGTATATGATGTCTTAAAAATTTCACAATTTATGTAGGTTTCTCAGTTATGTTTTTTATCTTGGACTCAGTATGATTATTGCAATACCAAATTGATATAGTTTGTTTATCTGTTTGTTTTACTACTTTGCACAATAAAACAATTTTTAAAATGATAATGTTTTATTTATGTTGCTGTATTCAGAAAACCATACCTTTTTTATTTTTCTTCTTAAGGATGTGTATAAGGGCTTTTTTTTCCCCTGAACTTTTTCAATGTCAACTTGTTGCATCTAATTTGAATAGGAACAATTTATGGTAGGATCCAGTAAGTAAAAGAAAATTCCACTCTTTATTCCATAGGGATCTCATAGCGATGATCGGACTAGTGTATACTAGAATGGATCTTAAAATCAAATCCTTTTAAAGATCCTCAAAAACCTTTTAAATTTAGCTTTGAATTTTGTTTTGGCCGATCTGGCAAAAATGTAATGAAACCTATGGGAAAAAAAATAGGATAAGTCTTAGGCTATGTTCACACAACGTTTTTTTAATCTCCATTTAAAATGACGTCCGTCATTTTGAGTCTACATTAATTGACATTATTTAGCTGCCTGACCTCCCCTTAGTGCACTGACGGGTGTTTGTACATTATTCTAGTTTGGGGTTACTAATTGGACATTGGATGTGGCTTAATTGAAAAGTCCATTGAATTTAATAGTAAAAACGGAGACAGAACGGTGACAAAAGGAAAACGGTGTGTGCACTACAAATAAAAAACGTCCGCTGTTTGCAAAAGACGTTCAAAAATAATGATCATGTTCATTATTTTGATGCCCGCGGCAAAAACGTCCGTTATTCAATACGATGCGTGCATTTGACGTCAGTCTTCCCATTGACTTGAATGCATTGCATTTTCAGTCAGTAAAATCTCAGCAAAAACGGACGTTATTTTAAATATGAAAATCGGGCGCCTTTTTAATATTTTTTGACGTTGTGTGAACATAGCCTTAATCTGGACAGTGCTAGTAATTCATTTGCAATAGGTAGTACAACTACAGGGTGATCCATAAGTATGGGTACACCCTGATGAAATGGAAGTGGTTCTGATATCACCTTACCATTTGTGGCATATTAGAACATGAGAGGGGGGAAATATTTGAAGCCTGGTGACACCCATGGCGGCCATCTGCAAAGCCGCCATTTTGGATTCAACTTTACTTTATTCATGAGCACACCATTGTTTTCCTTGTGCTATTCTCTATACAGTATGTTTGATGTGTCACTTCATGGCCTCATGGCCTTTGAGCACCCATCTTCCCACCTACATCGGCACCATAGTCTCCGCCCCTCTTTATGATGTCTTAAAGGGCTTATGCAGTGTTAGAAAAACTGGGCCACTTTCTTTAAGAGACAGCACCACTATTGTCTCCAGTATGGGTAAAGGTTTTGCAACTCAGTTCCATTGAATTAAATGGAGCTTATTAGAAAACCACACCTGAACTGAACAAGAGTGGTGCTGTCTCTTGAAGAAAGCAGCCATGTTTTTCTAAGGCTGGATAACCCCTTAAACAATAGTCTGCTCATACTGCGGTGAGGCACCGGTAGTTCATTTTGCTGAAGGCAGACATAAGTGCGGACGCAGACACGGTAAGGGCAGCTAAGGATATGAGGCAACATGCCTTCGCCACTGATTCCCGGTGAGAAGATCCCCGGTGCTTTGCTGCTGTGGATGACCATTCGGATGTCACAAAGGAGGCTGAAATTACAGTGCTGAAATACACAGGAAAATGGGGCCAGAGCTGCCATTAAGCTCCGCCCAGATGACACTGGCCACTAATCATAAGAAAAATGTTTGAACAGAAAGACGACAAAGACAGTGGATTATACAGGTAGATGTAGTGCAGCATGTAAGCTTCTGCATAGTGCTGAAAACTGCGTACAGTATATGGAAGGGGGGGGGAATCACTTTAAGCCTCAAAGCCCTGTAAACTCTTGTCTTAGGGATTAGTACAGTGGTTGTTCTATGGAGGAGAAATAATATGATAAACTAAACATGCAAACGATTTTTAGCCAACTGTGGGTCGTCGCCTTTCGTTGAATGGTCTTTGTGTGGAGCGATGTAAGCAATTATAAGAGATCTTACCGAAGAATTGAGGAATTAACCACCCTGTTTATTTTTTTATTGTATTCACTTATTTTCTATTCCAAACCACATTGACACATGGAAGAAACTGGGATTGTTTCCAAATACTGCTGGCAAATCTATGGAGTATTCATTGTGCACAGAATAAAGGGTTAAATTGTAATGCTTTTATCCACATGCTACAGGCAAGACATACAACATCTCTACATGCATTTCAAAGTTGCTGTAGCTTTAGATAGAAAATAGAAAGAATATTAATGTGAGGCTGAATTTCAGAAGGCAAGAGGACCGTGGTCCCCAGAGCTTGCCCAGTGTCTTATTACACAAGGAATGTCTTGCATAGGTAATATGAATATACATGAGCATGAGGTGGAGGTACAGCTGCTAAGGGCAAAAAAAAAAAACATCAATAAGGGTAATATGATAAGGGGATATAGGTTCAACATCTAACAAGCCAGAGGATACAGATTATTTTCCAACTCAATTATAGACAAACGCAATTTAACTAAACTGATGCACTGTTGCACTTTGTAAGCTCATTGAGTAAACATCCACAGTGCAGGGGGGAAGGTAAGTGAACCTCTTTGCAGTGAACCTCTACACCTTCTGAGCAGGTGTAGATTTCTGCCTTGATTTACGCCTGTGAGCAGGTGTAAATTAAGGTACATCTGGTGTGGGAGTGTTACGCCTGGAGTAGTGGATCCACTGGACCGTCACTAGCGATGGCACTAACCTCACCAGGGAGCGGAGTCTAAGGGGCCGCTGGTTTTCACCAGAGCCCGCCGCAAGGCGGGATGGACTTGCTGCGGCAGGCGACCCCCAGGTCGCTACCCCTGGCTTGGTTGCTAGTGACGGCAGGCGAGGCGTGGCAGGAGCAGTAGGCAGGAGATAGTGCCGGCAGAGGACTGTAGACGTGACCGCCGGTGGCGGACAGGACTCAGGAACAATGGGAAGGCAGCGGGCAAGGACTAGGGACAAGGACTGAAGACAGGAACAAGGGACAAGGACTAAGGTCAGGAACAACAGGGAGCTGGTCCAAATGCTATGGGAAGCATGTAGAGGCTCCAACACCTGTAGTGGGGCAGGATTGGAATTTATAGGGAGTGACTGGCCCTTTAAACCTGAGACAGCCGGCGCGCGCGCCCTAGGAGGCGGGGACGCGCCAGCCGGCCGGCACAGACGGAGACAGGAGCGGAGACATGTAGCAGCACCGGGTCCCTGCACAAGGACCCCGGCAGCTGCATGGGGCAGAAGGAGGTCGTGGCCGTGACAGTACCCCCCCCTTTGGCCTCCCCCTCTTTCTAGCCTGCAGGAACCTCTTGATGAGATCTTGGTCCAGGATGTTAGCTTTGGGTTCCCAGGACCTCTCCTCAGGACCAAATCCTTTCCAGTCCACCAGGAAGAACCTTCTCCCTCTGACAGTTTTCATGGCCAGAATGTCTTTAACAACGTAGACGTCGTCAGAGATGGCTTGTGGAGCAGAGAACGAAGACTTATCGGAGAACCGGTTCAGGACCACTGGTTTTAAGAGGGAAACATGGAAGGCATTCGGAATCCGCGTAGTAGGGGGTAGGCGGAGTTTATAGGTGACAGGGTTGATGCGTCTTAGCACCGAGAAAGGACCGAGGAATCGAGGGCCCAACTTGTAGCTGGGAATCTTGAGTCGGACATATTTGGCAGAGAGCCAGACTTTGTCACCTGGGAGAAAATTCGTGGCAGGTCTCCTCTTCTTATCAGCCTGGTCCTTCATGCGTTCAGAGGCTTTGAGTAAGAACTGTCGAGTTTGTTCCCAGATCGACTGCAGGTCATATAACAACTCCTCCATGGCTGGGACCTCAGAGGATGGAGAGAGAGGCAGAGGAGGACGAGGATGATGCCCGTAGACCACATAGAAAGGAGACTTGCCTGTGGAAGTCGAGTCCAGATGGTTATATGAGAACTCCGCCCATGGAAGTAGATCGGACCAGTTGTCTTGGCGGCTGGAAACAAAATGACGTAGGTAGTTACCCAGAATCTGATTGACTCTCTCCACTTGCCCGTTGGTCTGAGGATGATAGGCCGATGAGAAGTCCAGCTTCACTTGGAGTTGCGAGCAGAGGGCACGCCAAAACTTAGAGACAAATTGAGAGCCTCGGTCGGACACAATGTGAAGAGGAAGTCCATGCAGGCGGAAGATGTGTCGGAAGAACAACTGAGCCAGACGAGGAGCAGAGGGTAGACCAGGAAGGGCCACGAAGTGAGCCATTTTAGAGAAGCGGTCCGTCACCACCCAAATAACCGCAGATGGAGGTAGGTCTGTGATGAAATCCATCCCAATGTGGTGCCAGGGATGGTCCGGGACTGGCAAGGGCAAAAGTAGGCCGGCAGGTCTTTGATGGGGAGATTTATTCCTGGCACAGACTGCACAGGAAGCCACAAAGTCCTTGACATCCTGGAGGAGATTGGGCCACCAGTAGTGACGGGTGATCAATTGCCTGGTCTTTTGAGCTCCTGGATGCCCGGCCACCAATGAGGAATGCCCCCACTTCAAGATGTGTTTTCGGAGTGCGGGGCGCACATAAGTCTTACCGGGAGGCAGTCTCTGCAGAGCAGAAGTGGCAACTGGTACTAGGCGGTCGGGAGGTATTATGTGACGAGGAGATTCCTCTTGCCCCATGACATCGGATGCTCGGGATAATGTATCGGCCTTTATATTCCTCTCGGCTGGACGGAAATGGATGGTAAAGTTGAACCGAGAGAAGAAGAGGGACCACCTGGCCTGCCGGGGATTGAGGCGTTGAGCCGATTGGAGGTAGAGGAGGTTCTTGTGGTCCGTGTAGATGTTAACGGGATGTTTAGCCCCCTCTAGTAGATGACGCCACTCCTCCAATGCCAACTTAATAGCCAGGAGTTCACGGTCCCCAATCGTATAGTTCCTCTCGGCCGGGGAGAAAGTCTTAGAAAAGAACCCGCAGGTTCTGGTCTTGCCTGATGTGTCCCTTTGCGAGAGAACGGCTCCTGCACCCACAGAAGATGCATCGACTTCAAGAGAAAACGGCCTGGAGACATCCGGGCGGACTAGAGCAGGAGCAGAGGCAAAGGCAGACTTAAGGCTATTGAAGGCTTGTTCGGCCTCTGAAGGCCAACGTCTGGGATCCGCCTTCTTCTTAGTGAGAGCCACTATGGGTGCGACCAGGGTAGAGAAGTGAGGGATGAATTGCCGATAATAGTTGGCGAATCCAAGGAAACGTTGGATAGCTCTAAGTCCCACAGGGCGTGGCCACTGGAGGACAGCTGAGAGCTTGGCCGGATCCATTTGTAGACCCTGGTCGGAGACGATATAGCCAAGAAACGGAAGACTGCGCTGATGGAAAACGCACTTCTCTAGCTTGGCGTATAGATGATTGGCCCGTAGTCTTCGTAGGACCTGACGCACTTGTGCCACATGAGTCTGCTGGTCAGGGGAGAAGACCAAAATGTCGTCCAGATAGACAATGACGCAGACATAGAGGAGGTCTCGGAAGATATCGTTCATGAATTCCTGGAAGACCGCTGGGGCATTGCATAGGCCGAATGGCATGACCGGATATTCGTAGTGCCCATCTCTGGTGTTGAAAGCGGTCTTCCATTCATCTCCTTCACGAATACGGATCAAGTTATACGCTCCCCTGAGATCCAGCTTGGAGAAGATCCTAGCTCCACGAAGACGGTCAAATAGTTCGGGAATTAGCAGAAGAGGATAGCGGTTCTTAACAGTCACCTTATTCAAGCCGCGGTAGTCTATGCATGGGTGGAGGGAACCGTCCTTCTTCTGAACAAAGAAAAATCCAGCGCCAGCGGGAGACGTGGATTTACGGATGAAGCCCTTCTGTAAGTTCTCCTGGATGTAGGAGGACATGGCTTCAGTCTCGGGCACAGAGAGAGGGTATACTCGACCACGTGGAGGAGAAGTCCCTGGGAGAAGGTCTATAGGGCAATCATAGGCCCGGTAAGGTGGTAGAGAGTCCGCCTCCTTGGCCGAGAAGACATCAACAAAGTCTTGGTAGTCCTCCGGTAGTCCGGATAGAGGCTTGGCGTAAGCAGGTGACCTCGTAGAGCACTTGGGTGGAGGAGACCTCAGACACCGATTATGACAGTCCTGGCCCCAGCTGAGAACCTCCCCAGTTCTCCAGTCCAGCTTAGGGGTATGTAATTGCAGCCAAGGAAGACCCAGCAGGATGTTGGAAGAGAAATGGCACAAGACGTAGAAGGAGATCCTCTCCTGATGTAAGGCGCCCACCTGGAGGACTAGGGGTGCCGTCTGGCAGTGCACAGCTTCGGCAAGAATCTCGCCCGTGACCGAAGAGATAGACCGGGGTTGAGCTAGCTGTATCACGGGTAGCCGCCATCTTTGGACCAACGAAGCAGAAATGAAACTGCCAGCAGCGCTAGAGTCGATGAGGGCAATAGTCTGGAGAACTTGCCCTGAGGGTGTCTGGATGGAGACTGGCATAGTCAACCTTGGAGAGGTGGCATTCACACCTAGGGAGGCCTCTCCCACCGGACCTAGGTGCGAGCGTTTCCCGGACGCTGAGGACGTTGGGGACATCTCTGCCGATAGTGATCAGCGCCACCGCAATAGAGGCAGAGATTCAGGTCCAGTCGACGGGTCCTCTCATCAGTCGTCAGGCGAGCTTGTTCCACCTGCATAGGAACTTCTGGAGACGACTGGGACATAGGAGCAACGGGATTCTGGAACACCGGTGCCAGCCGAGGATGGCGACGGGGCAGACTCAGACGCCGTTCTTGCCGGACCTCCTCCTCTCTCTCGGAAAACCTGGTGTAGACTCTGGTAGCCAGTAGGATGAGTTCGTTCAAAGAGGTAGGCAGGTCTCGGGCAGCGAGCACATCTTTCACTCGGCTGGACAGGCCCTTTTTAAAGGTGGCAATTAGAGCGGACTCATTCCAGTCTAGTTCTGCCGCCAGGGTGCGGAACTGAATGGCATAATCACCAACGGAGGAAGTTCCTTGGGATAGGTTGAGGAGAGCAGTCTCAGCAGAAGACGCACGGGCAGGTTCCTCAAAGACAGAGCGGAACTCGGCCAGGGAAATTCGGAGATTAGCAGCCACAGGATCATCACGGTCCCACAGTGGTGTGGCCCAGGCCAGAGCTCTACCTTCCAATAGGCTGATGATGAAAGCCACTTTAGAGCGCTCGGTGGCAAACTGACTGCTTAGAAGTTCGATATGCATGGTGCATTGGGTCAGGAATCCTCTGCACAACTTGGGGTCACCTCCATATTTACTTGGGAGAGCCAGTCGTAGCTTAGCAGAGGCTGCAGGAGGTGATGACTGCTGAGCGGTGGTATGCTGCTGTACGGCTGCAGTCAGTTGTTGGATCAGCTGTGACTGTTGCTGGATTTGTTGAACCTGTAGGGCGACCACTCAGGCTACTTCGCGGATATCAGGCACCTCGCCGGGATCCATGGTTGGAGCCTACTGTTACGCCTGGAGTAGTGGATCCACTGGACCGTCACTAGCGATGGCACTAACCTCACCAGGGAGCGGAGTCTAAGGGGCCTCTGGTTTTCACCAGAGCCCGCCGCAAGGCGGGATGGACTTGTTGTGGCAGGCGACCCCCAGGTCGCTACCCCTGGATTGGTTGCTAGTGACAGCAGGCGAGGCCTGACAGGAGCAGTAGGCAGGAGATAGTGCCGGCAGAGGACTGTAGACGTGACCGCCGGTGGCGGACAGGACTCAGGAACAATGGGAAGGCAGCAGGCAAGGACTAGGGACAAGGACTGAAGACAGGAACAAGGGACAAGGACTAAGGTCAGGAACAACAGGGAGCTGGGCCAAACGCTATGGGAAGCATGTAGAGGCTCCAACACCTGTAGTGGGGCAGGGTTGGAATTTATAGGGAGTGATTGTGTGCAACACCAATTACGGGTGGACTGGCCCTTTAAATCTGAGACAGCCGGAGCGCGCGCGCCCTAGGAGGCGGGGACTCGCGCGCCGGCCGGCACAGACGGAGACAGGAGCGGGGCGAGGTAAGGCGCTCCCCGGGGCCGAACATGTAGCAGCGCCGGGTCCCTGCACAAGGACCCCGGCAGCTGCATGGGGCAGAGGGAGGTCGCAGCGGCGGCCCGGAGCACGGGACGCCGCCGCGGCCGTGACAGGGAGGAAGCCATATGGCTGGCGTATACCAGGGAGTAGGGGCCAATCTGCGCCTTCTCCCTGGCATAAACCAATGGTGCTGTTTTTATAAATGTCCCCCTATGTGTGAAGAGATTGGGAGCGTGGATTTCACAGATGTTTTGCCCATTTAAAGTGATAAAGTACCTTTTGTCCTCTGACCCAACCTTGTTTATCAGTCAGTTCCTCTGGATAAGTGAGATGGAAATGTAAGACCAGAATCCCACATGCCAGTATTAAAGGGGTACTCTAGGCAAGAGCCTTTTTTGGTATATGTTTGGGATAGGTTGTTTAAAATCATTAAATGACACTTACCTTCCTGGTACCCGCAGCACTGATGGTATCTTATCTCTCCGCCCTACTTTTTGTCAGATTCCGGGACCTGTTGTGACGTTGCAGGCCTGTACAGCCAATCAGCTGCTTTAGTGATGTCCTGCCTCTATTGCTGATTGCAGCCTGCAACATTACAACAACAGGATCCCAGAAGCTGGAAGGAGAGATAACATACTGGCAGCGCCACAGGATCCAGGGAGGTAAGTGTTATCTAATATTTTAAACAACCCATCCCAAACATATGTCAAAAAAGGCCCTTGGCTGGAGTACCCCTTTAAGTAATTAGTTATCAATGCATGGGCATGCTGGGTTTATTTAGAAATGCAAACTTCTATGTAGATTCAGCACATGGCATGCCCCCTTCTTGCCATTTTGTGCCTCTGCTCACCAAACTTACAAGCAATGCATTTGAAAAAATATATTGACCTTTGATGGGGTTTTACCTGGCACAACCATGATAGATTTGGTACAGGGAAAGGCCATGACCACCTTGGGCCATTCTACAGTGATTAGTGCAAGCCATGCGTTTGTGCGCATTGTGCACCTGGTGCAACCATGATGGATCCCTCTTACTCAGTCCAAGGGGAAGGCACACCCTCTTTGCGCCATTCGCTGTCCACTCACCTTGGAGGCAGGACCAGACGCTACAAAAATGTATATAGCTAGCTTGTTCCTCAAGACTCTTGTCTGAGGAGGTTGCTGCCTATTACATTGTGTTAGAAATTGAGAGTCTGATTATGTCTTAGCCATGTGCCATCATCATCCTCATCATCTTCATTAATTTCTATATCGTTCCCTTTACCAATAAGGGCTAAACACATGTATGCCCCACAGAATAGGCATGAATAATTGATATGACTACTCCCCTCTGCTTGTCTAACAAGTTTTTCGTGTTATTTATACTCACAATCTTTTCAGTCGATCTTAAGTGGAACATAATGTTTTCCCTCCACCGTTGCCTAAATTACCGTCTTTCCGTAGCTCCAGTCCATTAGATTCCCTTTGTGCTTTTCATTTAATGTCTTTTAGCTTTCAATTAGGTTGCTGTAATCAAGGCTGGTGCACTCCGCCATAGACGGCTGTTGTAGGTAAGCGATAAGCCAAGAACAGTTACAGATAGATCAGTAATCGCAATAGGATGGGAACCATTATACAGTATGGATCTCATAGTAAACATATGCCGAACGTTTGATTAAAGATTCAAAACAGTCTTGTTTTACTCTCCCAATATTGTAGATATGGAAACTTCCCATTAAAGTTTATTGGTAAAAGATATAGGCACAATATATAGAGAAAATAACCATAATAAAAACCATTAACACTTCATAGACGGGAGTCATAGAGGTGGGGAGATCTGGAGAGGTCTACACTGTGCCAGCCACCATGTTCTGTACACACTTCTAACAGCTATATCGGGAACAGTTACATTATTATTATTATTATTATTATTATTATTATTATTATTATTATTATTATTATTCCACAAGTTTGGTGGAATTAAAGTGGCACACAAGCTTCATTGTTACAGTCTCTAGAAGAGGAAGTTCAGAACAGCAGAAGAGCTGATGATACGTTTTTTCCATGGGGGATTGATAGAAATTTGGCCATGGTTTTAGTGTAAATTGTGGTGAAAAATATTTGATCAATCACTTATTTGCTCCCAAGTTTGTGGTTTGCCCAAAGTTTAGGGCATTCTGCAAAAATCTATAATGTTGGGCAATCCTGCAACCGGTAAAGGGGGGGAGGCATATTGCCCTGTATTTGTTCATGGACTGGCCATTCAGCCTATCAGTGACTGGAGCAGCGTACCACCCCAGTCACTGACTGGCTGAGCGGCTAGTCCATTAGCCGGGTTGTGACATTTCAGCGCCGGAGATCCCAGAGTCTGGTGGGGGTCCTGAGACCGGTCCCGTCGCTCACCGTGGGCAAAAGGAGAGGTAAGTTAGGTACTTGTCATCAAATTCCCCTGCAGATTTTATAATTTGCGAGTCTTCTCCTTCAAAAATCTCCAGTCTTCCCGTACTTATCAGCTGCTGTATGTCTTGCAGGAAGTGATGTATTCTTTCCACTCTCACACAGTGCTCTCTGCTGCCACCTCTGTCCATGTCAGGAACTGTCCAGAGCAGGAGAGGTTTTCTATGAGGATTTGCTATTGCTCTGGCCAGTTCCTGACATGGGCAGAGGTGGCAGCAGAGAGCACTGTGTCAGACTGGAAATAATACACCACTTCCTGCAGGACATTCAGCAGCTGATAAATACTGGAAGACTGGAGATTTTAATAAGACCTACATTACAAATCTGTATAATTTCCTGACACTAGTTGACCTGAAAGAAAACAAAAAAAACTAAAACTTTAATATTATTTTTATCCATTTTTAATTAATATGTTTATTGCTTTCCCCAGTGGCACCTGCCTCTGTAACCTGTTAGGAAATAACAATACAATTAAATGAGTCCATTATTTATGCTTTTTTATGAATCCATTAATTCTCCTTCTTGGTGGTACCTGCATACTTGTTATACCAGGTTTCTAATGATGCTATTACCATATGTATCCTCATGTGTGATGCTGTAGCATGCAGACAAGCTCGGTGTAACTAGGAACAATCCCTGTGGATGAAGCACCGGGGCACTTATCTTAATTATTACCATGTCTAAAGTTGGCCGTTAGCTCCGTCTTCCTGTTCTTCGAGAGCAAGGACTGGTTTGACTCGGGGCGAGTGATGTTCTCTAATACGTTGTATAAATTATAACCCAAAACCCAGGTCTGCTATTTCATCTGATTTCTTTTCATTTTTTCTGGCTTCCGGTAAAATAAATTTTCTGCTGAGACCACATTAATTCATTCCAAACGTAATGCTTTCAGCGTCAACAGCTATAGTAACAAATGAATTGCCAGGATGTAGATATGTAAATAAGAACCTTCCATTGATGGATTCCGAGGCGCTAGCAATACTGCATAGCCCTAGTCTCCTCACCTAATGTTTATTAGAATAAGGTTTTAATATGTAAAGTGGCTTGGGCACTGGGAGCCAATGTACCGAAATGGTCAGGAAGTGGGGCGGCTGTGTTTTGTTAAATTACAATGGCTAATGTAGTGTGAGTTACAGGTTATTGCATGGGAAAGGAGGGCCAAAAAAAATCAATCAATGATGTTAATATTACAATATGGAAACAACAAGTGACTATCTGCTGTAGTGACATTGGCCCCGGTTTACTAATGTGTTTCCGTCAACAAATTAACAGTGGGTTTTTTTCACTCAGTTTCTTTTTTTACCATGTTTTCTAATGTTGTACGCCACAAAAATGTCTAAAAACCTGTTGGTTTTGGAAACTAAAACTCTCAGGTAAATCATTGTCATTGTCATTTACTAATAAGAAAACCAAGTATTAATCTTTATAAGGGTATGTTCACACTGAGTAAAACAGGTGATATTCCACGGTGGAAACCCCACCTGTTTCAGCGCCCCATAGTCCGTCTATGGTAGAGCGTGCGCTCCTTCGCAGCCGCCACTCTCTGGTCAAAGAAGTAACATGTCACTTCCTTGAGTGGAGAGTGGCGGCAGCGGAGGAGCGCGTGTACCCTCTCATTCACTCACAGCGAGACACTGAGCACAGCAGGATTCCACCGTATTTGCTCGATGTGAACATACCCTTAGAGAGGAAAAAAAATAAAAAAAATCGAAAAAAGAGTGGAAGATAAGGAAAGAACGAAGGAAAGGTAATGGGAAGAAGTAATGAAGGAAAAGGGAGAGAGGTTACAGGATGAAAGGAATAGAGGGAGGAAGGAAGGAAGACTGGAGAGGTGTAGAGGAAAGAAGAAAGGAAGAGAGGAAGGCAAGGAGGAGAGGAATAGTGGAAAGAAGTATGGAAGGAAGACTGGAGGGAAGCTATAGAGGAGGGAAGGAAGACATGAAGCAAAAATGGAGGAAGGAAGGGAAACTGGGGAAAAGAGAAAGAAAGGAAGACATGAGGGAGAAAGGGGATAGAAGCAGTGTCGGACTGGGATACCTGGGGCCCACCAGAGAAAATTATTCTTGGGGCCCACCAAAGAACAATCGGTAAAAAGCGACATACTGACCCGGCCCTATCCTGGATTCATCTGGATCTGCGACAACTCCCTTGTCCCCCACTCAGAGCAGGCTATAGAGATAGCACTCCAATGACTGACTGTATATACTGGTAGTTTGTGCCTATATGATGCAGCTGCACCCCATATCATCATTTTATTACCCACTTCATCCTCCTGCCCCTCAATCATCATACTACTACCCCTTCTTTATCCTCCTGCCGCCCATCATCATACAACTACCCCTTCATCCTCCTGCCTTCCATCATCATACTACTACCCATTCATCATCCTGCCCTCCATCATCATACTACTACCTCCTTCATCCTGTTGCCGCCCATCATCATACTACTACCCCTTCATCCCCCTGCCCCTCCACCATCATACTACCCCCTTCATCCTCCTGCCCCTCCATCATACTACCCCTCCATCATCCTCCTACCCCATCATACTACTACCCCCTTCATCCTCCTGCCCTGCCATCATCATTCTACTCCCCCCTTCATCCTCCTGCCCCTCCATCATCATACTACTATCCTCTTCATCCTCCTGCCCTGCCATCATCATACTACTCCCCCCTTCATCCTCCTTCACCTCCAAGATCATACTACTACCCCTTCATCATAATACTACCACCCCTTTATCATCATACTACTACCCCTTCATCATAATACTACCACCCCCTTTATCATCTTACTACCCCCTTGATCCTCCTGCCCCTCCATCATAATACTACCCCTCCATCATCCTCCTACCCCATCATACTACTACCCCCTTCATCCTACTGCCCCTCTATTATCATACTGCTACCCCTTCATCCTCCTGCCCTCTATCATCAAACTGCTACCTCCTTCATCCTCCTGCACCTCCAAGATCATACTACTACCCCTTCATCATAATACTACAATCCCCTTTATCATCATAACACTACCCCTTTCATCCTCCTGCCCCTCCCTCATAATACTACCCCTCCATCATCCTCCTACCCCATCATACTACTACCCCCTTCATCCTCCTGCCCCTCCACCATACTACCCTCCATCATCCTCCTACCCCATCATACTACTACCCCCTTCATCTTTCTGCCGCCCATCATCATACAACTACCCCTTCATCCTCCTGCCGCCCATCATCATACTACTACCCCTTCATCCTCCTGCTCTACATCATCATACTACTACCTCCTTCATCCTCCTGCCCTCTATCATCATACTACTACCCCTTCATCCTCCTGCCCTACATCATCATACTACTACCTCCTTCATCCTGTTGCCGCCCATCATCATACTACTACCCCTTCATCCCCCTGCCCCTCCACCATCATACTACCCCTTCATCCTCCTGCCCTACATCACCATACTACTACCTCCTTCATCCTCCTGCCCTCTATCATCATACTACTATCTCTTCATCCTCCTGCCCTCTATCATCATACTACTACCCCTTCATCCTCCTGCCCTACATCATCATACTACTACCTCCTTCATCCTCCTGCACCTCCAAGATCATACTACTACCCCTTCATTATAATACTACCACCCCCTTTATCATCATACTACTACCCCTTTCATCCTCCTTCCCCTCCCTCATAATACTACCCCTCCATCCTCCTCCTACCCCATCATACTACTACCCCCTTCATCCTCCTGCCCCTCCGTCATACTACCCCTCCATCATCCTCCTACCCCATCATACTACTACCCCCTTCATCCTCCTGCCCTGCCATCATCATACTACTCCCCCTTCATCCTCCTTCACCTCCAAGATCATACTACTACCCCTTCATCATAATACTACCACCCCCTTTATCATCATACTACTACCCCTTTCATCCTCCTGCCCCTCCCTCATAATACTACCCCTCCATCCTCCTCCTACCCCATCATACTACTACCCCCTTCATCCTCCTGCCCCTCCACCATACTACCCCTCCATCATCCTCCTACCCCATCATACTACTACCCCCTTTATCTTCCTGCCCCTCCACCATACTACCCCTCCATCATCCTCCTACCCCATCATACTACTACCCCTTCATCCTCCTGCCACCCATCATCATACAACTACCCCTTCATCCTCCTGCCCTCCATCATCATACTACTACCCCCTTCAACCTCCTGCCCTGCCATCATCATACTACTCCCCCTTTCATCCTCCTTCACCTCCAAGATCATACTACTACCTCCCCCTTTATCATCATACTACTACCCTCTTCATCCTCCTGCAACTCCATCATAATACTACCCCTCCATCATCCTCCTACCCCATCATACTACTACCCCCTTCATCCTACTGCACCTCTATCATCATACTACTCCCCCCTTCATCCTCCTGCAACTCCAAGATCATACTACTACCCCTTCATTATAATACTACCACCCCCTTATTATCATACTACTACCCCCTTCATCCTCCTGCCCCCCATCATAATACTACCCCTCCATCATCCTCCTACCCCATCATACTACTACCCCCTTCATCCTTCTGCCCTACCATCATCATAGTAGGCCCCCTCTCATCCTTTTGCCCCTCATCACCATACTAGCCTCCTTCATCATTCTCCTGCCCCTCCATCTCTATTTAAAATAAAAAAAAAACAGTTATACTTACCTCACCTGTATGGTTCCCCTAGTCTCCCAGTGATTCTTCTCTCTGCATGAGGGAGATCAGTCATGCCGCCAGAGGGCGGGGCTACTCGCTGGGGGGGGGGGAGCTTCCTGGGTGATACCAGGGACATGGAGGAAGGAAGGATGAAAGGAAGACAGGAGGTAGGGTATAGAGGGAGGAAGGAAGGAAGGAAGGAAGGAAGGGAAAGGAAAGGAAGGAAGGAAGGAAGGGAGGAAGGAAGGAAGGAAGGAAGGAAGGAAGGGAAAGGAGAGGAAAGGAAAGGAAAGGAAGGAAGGAAGGAAGGAAGGAAGGAAGGAAGGAAGGAAGGAAGGAAGGAAGGAAGGAAGGAAGGAAGGAAGGGAAAGGAAGGGAAAGGAAAGGAAAGGAGGAAGGAAGGAAGGAAGGAAGGAAGGAAGGAAGGAAGGAAGGAAGGAAGGAAGGAAGGAAGGGAGGGAGGGAGGGAGGGAGGGAGGGAGAGAGAGAGATATGGAGGGAATGAAGGCATAGAGATAATAGGGGAAGGAATGAAGGAGGAAGGGAGGATGGAGGCAAAGAGGGAAATAATAAAGAAAGGAATAGATGAAGGAATAATGGAGGGAATCTAAGAGGAAAGGCAGACAGGAAGCAAGAGATAGAGGAAGAAGGGAAGACAGGAGGGAAAGGATAGAATGAGGAAGGGATAGAGCAAGGATGAAAGGAAGGTGGTGAAAAAAATAGGAAAAGTAAGGCAGTGTTGTGATAGTATAGCCATGTATGGGGTATGAACAGGGCACTATTTTCTGTAGGATTCCCCCTAATGTTAGGCAGTATGCCCCTTTCAACCATAATATGCCTTATTTACAGCTGGAGAAAAACAACACCAACAGCATAAGCGGGGAGAAGCACTTCGACACTAGCTTTGCCGTGCCGTGTCCATCAGCTGTTTTAACCAGGTTTTTGCACAAACACATTTATGCAAAAAACCTTCTTGGAAATGTAGATCAAAATCTCAACTTTTTTTTAAGTAGACTTCTATATGTGATATAAGTGATTATATTTGTGTTATGTATTTACCTGGCTATTATTGGCTTATAGTGCCAGACTTCTTTGTGCCTGTGTGTCATTATATAGAAGATAACCTTTACTCTGTACCATAAGATTATGGGCAGTAACTGCTAGCGAGGTAGCAAGGAAAACGCTGGATAAATTTCATAATTTGGCACAGTCAGCCCATGAAATGTAATGACTATAATAAGTAAATAGAGATGATATGGGAAATAGTTATTTGGAAGAAATTTGTTCCTTGACTCACACAGAGAAAGTAAAGACAAGAACGGGCAAGCACAAAAGTTACAGATAGGAGGAAGAAAAAGAACAAAAGGAAAGTAGAAATAAAGCCTAAATCCAGTGTTTAGTCATGAAGTTCTTGTCCTCAAATTTTCATTCATCAGAATGGGGGCTTAGAAAGGCCTCTGGTGTCTTCTACCAAGCCCAGATTAGACCTGAGCTAGCCATGACTATGGAACAATGCTGTTCCATAGTCATGGCTGAGATATTGTGTGGATGGCATGTATCATCTGGGCTGTTTTAGCAGCATTGTGAGTTATGCTGTGCAGCAAGCCACAAGGATATGGCTACAATAGGCAAAACATTGTCCAATTGACATGAGGTATCTGGGCATGCTCTGTGACCTTTGAAGAAGTCATTCCACAGGAAGGGGGAGGCTGACTGTAACCTCTGTCTTCTCAGTCTACTGGTTTCACCCTTTACTGCAATGCTGTGCAAATCAATTTACAGCAGCCTCCTCCTAATATTCCTAGATCAGAACAGGTAGTTTCAGCATAGTTTTAGGCTTACTGGTGAAAATATAAACTGCAAGGTATTAGGATTATTTTAAAATATAAACAATAATTTTTTTATGTTTTTATTACTTTTTTTTTCAAATTTTCCATTATACTGTCTATATTATAAAATAATCCTGAAATGGTGTTGTGTCTATTATAAACACTGGGGTAAAAACTAAGCTAAGTCTTTCTATTGTGTCTGTGATCATAAGGAGGAGGCTACTGGAAAATGATCTGTACAGCATTGCAGCGACATGTGACACCAGTAGATAGAAAAGACAATAGCAGCTCCCTGTGGAATAACCTCTTTTAAGGTCACAGAGCACGATCGGTAACATTTCACACTCATCTCAAGGAGACAGGTCTATTGTCGTCTATGTCCATGAGGCTTGCTTTAAAACATGTAACTAAATGCTGCTAAAAACAGCTCAGGCAAGAAGGCTGCCCCCATAGGAGTCTACAAAAGGAGAAATAATAAATTTTAAAAAATTTGTCAGAAAATAGAAACAGATTAGAATAAAAGACTTACTTTTAGTATGTGACTATAATTATTAATACCATACAGAATAGGGGTGCATTTACAGAATTTCCAGATGGCCTTAAGGCAAGATAATATGGAGCTCACAACTTAAGGTCATTTATGTAATGAGTTAATGGGCCAACATTAGTATGTGATGTAATATAACAAGTCAGGTCCACAGAAAAGATGAGCAAATGCAGTCACCAAGGTAGGTCAGAGAACAATAGGTAGCCAAAAGTATGACATCACAAAACAATAGGTAATCTTGAATACTGGACCCCAGTAATAAAAAATACACCTAAGGCTATGTTCACACTACATATATTTTGTAAAACGGCTGTGATTATTACGTAAATATAAGTAACATTGTCGCCTTAGGAATCCCATAGTACACATAGTATACACTCTGGCCGGGATCCCTAGCGGCGCCGCAAGAAACGGACATGTCAGTTTTCTGCGTCCACTATTCATTGAATAGCGGGCGCAGAAAACCCTGTCAGTACACACTGTAGAGCGAGCAGCTCCGGCCCCATGCTCCATAGTGCAGTACTGGCCGAGATGATCTTTCTGAGACTGGCCGTGTCGTAACCCTGCAGGTTCACAGAACAGCCGATCTCTTACAAGGTCTGAACATGGCCTAAGTGTGTCAGGACTAACAGAGGGCTGCAGAGAGGAGCAACAGGGTTGTAATAAGAGGGACTGTAGGAGCCAAGAACTAACAAATTCAAGCAACATTATCGACTATTGATGATGATGATGATGATGATGATTAACTTCTTAAGGACCGAGCCTGAAATGGCCTTAAGGACCGGGCCAATTGTCACTTCTGTGTTTTCGTATTTTCGTATTAGGTTTTCTAATCTTTTACTATTTTTATTAGCAGTAAAACTTTTTTTTTTTTTTTTTTACAAATAGGCATATTTATAAAAGGCCCTATTGTGACTCTTGCATTAATTTTTTTCACCTACGGGGTCGTATGGGGTGTCACTTTTTGCTTCATGATCTCTACTTTTTATTAGTAAATTAGTGGTCTGGCTGGTGAAGATACTGTACAGGTAAGATGTAGATTTAAAGAGACATTGGAGGAGATTTATCAAACATGGTGTAAAGTGAAACTGGCTCAGTTGCCCCTAGTAACCAATCAGATTCCACCTTTCATTTTCCAAAGAGTCTGTGAGGAATGAAAGGTGGAATCTGATTGGTTGCTAGAGGCAACTAGGGCAATCCGACTTTACAGTGTATATATATATATATATATATATATATATATATATATATATATATAAAATGTATGTCTATATGTGTGTCATATCCGTGCCTGATAAGATATCTGCGCCTCCGTCTCAAGGGAAGTTATTATGTAATCTCCTCTTTGGCAAAGATTACGTTTTTGGCCATGAGTTTTGTTTGTTGTGTGGGGTGTAAGCTCAGTCTGAACATGGCTTTACGGTCCATTTACACAGAAAGATTATCTCACTGATTATCTGCCAAAGATTTCAAGCCAAAGCCAGAAACAAACTAAACAGAGAACAGGTCATAAAGGAAAGACTGAGATTTCTCCTCTTTTCAAAGCCATTACTGGCTTTGGCTTAAAATCTTTGGCAGATAATTTTTCTGTGTAAATGGACCCTAATGGTGCGTTTACACAGACAGATTTATCTGACAGATCTTTGAAGCCCAAACCAAAAACAGACTATAAACAGGGAACAGGTCATAAAGGAAAGACTGGGATCTATCCTCTTTTCAAATCCATTCCTGGCTTTGGCTTCCAAAATCTGTCAGATAAATCTTTCTGTGTAAACGCAGCATTACTCCTTCTGTTTTGCTTGGTAACTCACCTGCTGCACCTGTGTCTACTCTACTGAGTTCTTTCTGGCCACTTTGGAGTTAACTTGGTTTTGCACTGGTGCTCTGGTACTGGCAGCTCTCCTGGCCTCCGTGTGCTTAGTTGACAGGTGTCTGTGGTTGGAGATCAGGGGACTGGGCCAATCACGTTCTGGACTGGACTCCTGGTCTCCTATATAGCTTCTCCAGTGTGTTTCCACCTTGCTGGATATTAGGGTGCGTTTACACAGAAAGATTTATCTGACAGATTTTGGAAGCCAAAGCCAGGAATGGATTTGAAAAGAGGATAGATCCCAGTCTTTCCTTTATAACCTGATCCCTGTTTATAGTCTGTTCCTGATTTTGGCTTCAAAGATCTGTCAGATAAATCTGTCTGTGTAAACGCACCATTAGCTAGCCCAGCTCCTCTGTGATGGTCTGTAGTATTCCCTGGCTTTCCTGACCCTTGCATCTGTACCCTGACCATTTGCTCCTCTGGTTTTTACCCGGCTCCCTGACCCTCCGTTAATGTGTGTGTGTGTGTCTTGACTGCGTTTTGTGTGCCATGTATGTTAAAGGGGTTATCCAGCGCTACAAAAACATGGCCACTTTCTTCCAGAGACAGCACCACTCATGTCTCCAGATTTTTTGCTGCTCAGTTCCATTGAAGTGAATAGAGATTAATTGCAAACCTACACCTGAACCGGAGACAAGAGTCGTGTTGTCTCTGAAAGAAAGTGGCCATGTTTTTGTAGCACTGGATAACCCCTTTAAGTCAGAGACAGACACAAAGTTGTCCACAGCCGCCTAGGGCTGATACTAGCAATGAGGCAGGGACAGTGGATGGGGACAAGTGCAGGGTCCATTGTCTTCCCCCTCTTTTCCCTGACTGAGTGTACAACTATCCAGTTATAACAATACAGTGGTACCTTGGTTTAAGAGTAACTTGGTTTAAGAGCGTTTTGCAGGAAGAGCTCACAGTTTTTCTAAATTGTGACTTGGTTTAAGAGCATTGCTTTGGTTTAAGAGCTCCTGGTATTGAGTGGGAGTGTGAGTGGGGGAGGGGCATGGCCTGCATAGCGGGGTCTGCAGCACAGTACTCTGACCCAGGAAGTCTCTCTCACCTTCCAATTTATAGCAGATCCACTTCAGGCTGGGGCTTGCATCAGGGGACAGGACTGTGGGCGGTAATCGCTTTATAGATTTAACCCCTCTCTCCCCGGACAGAGAGTGCTGCTATACTGTGTCCACATCTGCCCTGCTCATTCCTTCATGCTCCCTGCAGTCTCTATCAGTCCTTGTGTTTCCCATCCTCTCCATTCTTGCTATCATGTGCTTGCACTCACACTCAGCTATACACACTGCTGCTATAATGTGCTTGCACTCACACTTAGCTATACACACTGCTGCTATAATGATTATAAAATGATTTTTGGGGTGTGGAACCAATTGTCTACATTTCAATGATTTCTTATGGGAAAATTTGCTTTGGTATAAGAGTGGATTTGGATTACAAGCACAGTCCCGAAACGAATTATGCTCGTAATCCAAGGCACCACTGTATATACATAAGCCAGACCACTGCTTTCAGAGTACAATAGTGGTCAGTAACCTAAACAACAAACTGTCAACAAATGAGAAAGAGCAGTGTATTAGGAGAAGGAGGCAATGTAGCTTAACCCTTAGGCGACCCTGGACGTACGCGTACGTCCAGGGCCGCCTCCATGTGTTCAGAGCGCGGCCCCGGGTGCTGCTTGTGGCACGGGATCGCGGCTATTAGCGGGCACGGTCCGATCACCGTGAATGCTAATAAAGTAATCGGATGCAGCTGTCAAAGTTGACAGATGCATCCGATTACCTGATGCAGCCGTTCCCTGGTGTCTAGTGGGGTAGATCGCTCCTCCGGGATGTTGTCCCTGAGGAGCGATCCACACATCTTACCCCGTCCGGGGTCTGCGCTCGGCACTCGATTGCAGCCCGGAAGCAATCACTGTGCCTATCTCATTGATCTATGCTGCATATCTATGCAGCATAGATCTCAATGAGAGATCAGTGTACTTGTACTAGAAGTCCCCCAGGGGGAATAACCCTAACCCCAGGGGGAGTAACCCTAACCCCAGGGGGGCTTCTGGTATAAGTGGAAAAGAAAAAAAAAAGTGGTTTGATTATTTAAAAAGCCCCCTCCCCTAATAAAATCACCCCCCTTTTCCCATGTTATAAATAAAAATAAACAAACATGTTTGGTATCGCCCCGTGCGTAATCGCCCGAACTATTAATTAATCACATTCCTGAGCTCGCACAGTAAATGGTGTAAGCGCAAAAAAATTGCAAAGTGAAAAGGAACGTATATTTTTAACGTATACGTAAAAAAGGAAATTTTAAGGAACGTATTTTTGTTTACAATGGTTTGAATTTTTTACAGGCCATCAGATACAAGAAAAGTTATACATGTTATATATCGTTGTAATCGTAAGACTTGAGGAACATATATAACAAGTCAGTTTTACCCCAGGGTGAAAAAGAAAAAACTCCAAATAAAAGAAAAATGCGTTGTTTTTTTTTTGTTTGTTTTGTTTTTTCAATTTTTTTGTATTCTCTCCAGTCTGACACAGTGCTCTCTGCTGCCACCTCTGTCCATGCCAGGAACAGACAGAGGTGGCAGCAGAGAGCACTGTGTCAAGGTGGAAAGAATACACCAATTCCTGCAGGACATAAGAAGTACATTTCAAATCTTTGGCACTTTGTGGCACCTGTTGATTTGAAAGAAAAAAGATTTTGGTAAACAACACCTTTAATAAATAAAATAAAAATAATTAACTTGATGGATCCCATTTACACAGAAAGATTATCTGCCAAAGATTTGAAGCCAAAGCCAGAAACAGACTATAAGCAGAGATCAGGTCATAAAGGCAAGCCTGAGATTTCTCCTATTTTCAAATCCATTCCTGGCTTTGGCTTCAAATCTTTGGCAGATAATCTGTCAGATAATCTTTCGGTGTAAATGGGCCCTAACTCTGCTAGCGGAGATGGGAGTACCCCTTAAACTCTTTAGTGACAACAGGGTGTGTGGCACTTAACACATTTTAGTCCCTATTTAAACAATGTAATAGCTTTACTACCAGTATGTATTCAGACAAGAAAGTTTCTCGGATAAGTAGTGTAACTCCTTCAAGGTTTCATTTCAATGTTTAACAACCTCCAGCTGACTTACTACCACATATACTCATCTGACTACTTCTATGAGCTGGAAAATTGAACAGCCAGTCTCATCAATAGGGACTGTGATGAAAATGATAGAAACTGACGGAGAGGTTCAATCAAGGGGTAAAACACAAGATGATTACATAGTAACATAGTGATATGAGATGAAAAAAAGAAGCTATACAGAGAGAAGCAGGAGACTGGGATGGACCGTGTCAGGGAGGAAGGATCATTCCGGAAAGATTCAGTTTAATTCCCTATGGTGCAGAACCCATGAAGATCCGCTTTACTGATACAGAGCTCCAAATCCTTTATTCCAAATGACCAATTCCTACATTTATTACGAACAAAATGTATTCCGATACTTATCTAATGCTGCGTTTACACGTAACGGTTATCGTGCGAATTTGCGCGATAACGATTGAATTCAAACGATGATTGTACGTGTAAACGCAGCGAACGATCAAACGACAAACGTTGGTCGTTCGCTAAAAATTCGCAGATCGTTCCGTGTAATCAGTTGTTCGCTGATTTAACCAATGTGTGAGATAGGCTTAAGCGATGGCAAAACGATCGCAAAACGAATTTTCCGTACGATATATCGTACCGTCTAAACGCTGATCGTTATGAAAAAAAAAATCGTTACTCTGACATTGTTTTTCATGTGAAAATCAAAACTCGCATGTAAAAATCGCACCAAAAAACGAAGCGATAAAAACGCACAGTTAAAAACGCAGCGTTAAAAACGCAGCGATTCGGTACGTGTGAAGCTACCCTAAGTCACAATTATAGGCAAACACAATCTCAGGTAAAGGGGTTATCCAGCGCTATAAAAACAGGACCACTTTCTTCCAGCCCCACTCGTGTCTCCAGGTCAGGTGGGGTTTGCAATTAATTTCCATTCACTTCAATGGAACTGAATATTGGTCCATTTACACTGAGCGATAATTCGCCCAATCGATCATTTAACGATTTTGAAGCAATAATTTGGTTTTTATAACAATTAGCGTTTAGACGAAGTGAAAATAGTTTTAAAAAATCGCCATTGCGATCGTTTTAAGATCGCTTAAGCCCATCTCACACATAGGGTGAATCTGTGACTGGTTACACTAAGCAATCTGCGAATTTTTAGCGAACAACCAATGACGATTTGAGAACATGTTGAAAGATCAAAATGAAGGATTTCTCGCTCATCGCTTGATCATTCGCTGTGTTTACAAGAGCCGCTTATCGCTCAAATGAGATCGTGATCATAAAAATTTGAACGCTTATCACCATTACAAAACCCCACTCAAACTTGAGACGAGAGGTGCTGTCTCTGGAAGAAAGTGGCCATGTTTTTGTAGCGCTGGATAATCCCTTTAACTAATACACAGAGGTGTACTGTCCAAGTGGCCAACCCAACCAGATTTTGTCTTTCATTTTTGCAAAGGTCTCTAAATGGCTGCCATAGGTAACTGCTCCATTGTTCCTTTACACAAGGTATGATAAATCTCCTCAATATATTTTAATGGGGGCGGGGCAGATGTGCCAATGACATCACAAAGGGGCGAGCCTACAGTGGCACTGTGGGTGGGGCTAAGTGGCGCCGCTGCCTCAAGCTCCGCCCACTTAGCACGATCTGCAGTTGATAAAAGATGACTTTTTACTTGAACAAGCACCATGACGTATGAGATAAAATAAGGTATTAAAATTTACCCATTACACCTGTGTAGAAAAGTTAGAATGCAAAAAGTGGGTGACAGTGTCACTTTAAGCTTATATTGTGGACCTTTCATATCTTACAGTATAAAGGATTGCTTGGCAGTCTCTATCCTCAATAATGCATGTTATTGTTGGTGGACAATGCTGCACGGGTGGAGCTTAACAGCCATGGTGCCCCATATCCCCACCCACATCACAGACATAGGCCCTGCCCCATGACATCATCACTATCTAGGTCTAGGCCTCTCCAATGGCTGTGGAAGGGGGGCTTAGATATCAATTATGTCACGGAAGAGCGAAGATATGGGGCACAATGGCAGTCAAGCCCCACCCCTATGGCACTGTCCACCAACAATGCACCATGCATTTTTGATGGAAGAGACCAGCAAGAAATCCTTTATACAGTAAGATTGAAATGTTTACATAATAAGCTTAAGAAGGGTGCTGAGAACTTAAATGGAAAGGGGGGGGGGGACAATATCACTTTAAGGATAACAAAAGAACGGCACATCACAAAACTATAAGAAAAGATCTTCTAAAACTCGTATTTCATGGGGAGATACAGGGATTTACAAAAACAAAGAGGTCAGGAGTGGTGACAAGTTCCCTTTAAGATCATAAGGTCACAGTACCAGAAGCATACTTGGAGCAGTGTAATGCACAGTAAGTACTATGAAAATTACAGTTTTTCAGATTTTCATCTGTGACAATGATATTTCTCTTTACATGAAATTAATTTGCTAAGTGAACACATGTTGTTGTGAAAACACAAAAATAACGCAGTGGTCCTGACAAAAAAATTCAGCTGAGCATACTGCAGACAGAAAGCTGTCATGTGTAGATATTGGGAATGAATCTAACACATACAGTATATTGTTATGTGCTTTCTGAAAACGTCTTAATTAACCATGCTATCAGCCATCACCATATGCTTTCATGGTTCCCTGTAAACATTGTATTATAATGCTGTAATCTGCGCAATGTACTCATAAGTACCTGACAAATCCTCGCACATCTTCCTTCTATTCTATTTCGGAGAAAAAGGTTTCATTGTAACTCTATCATTACTTTAACATAATATGTATCTATAAATGATTTAGGTACTTGGTAAGAACAATACATTCTACAGAAGAGAGAGGACCCTGCCCATAGGAGCTTACACTCTACAGGAGAGAGAACCCTGCCCATAAGAGCTTACACTCTACAGGAGAGAGGACCCTGCCCATAAGAGCTTACACTCTACAGGAGAGAGAGGACCCTGCCCGTAAGAGCTTACACTCTACAGGAGAGAGAAACCTGCCCATAAGAGCTTACACTCTACAGAAGAGAGAACCCTGCCCATAAGAGCTTACACTCTACAGAAGAGAGAGGACCCTGCCCATAAAAGCTTACACTCTACAGGAGAGAGGACCCTGCCCATAAGAGCTTACACTCTACAGGAGAGAGAGGACCCTGCCCGTAAGAGCTTACACTCTACAGGAGAGAGAAACCTGCCCATAAGAGCTTACACTCTACAGAAGAGAGAACCCTGCCCATAAGAGCTTACACTCTACAGAAGAGAGAGGACCCTGCCCATAAAAGCTTACACTCTACAGGAGAGAGGGCCCTGCCCATAAGAGCTTACACTTTACAGAAGAGAGAGGACCCTGCCCATAGGAGCTTACACTCTACAGGAGAGAGGGCCCTGCCCATAAGAGCTTACACTCTACAGGAGAGAGGGCCCTGCCCATAAGAGCTTACACTCTACAGAAGAGAGAGGACCCTGCCCGTAAGAGCTTACACTCTACAGAAGAGAGAGGACCCTGCCCATAGGAGCTTACACTCTACAGAAGAGAGAACTCTGCCCATAAGAGCTTACACTCTACAGGAGAGAAGACCCTGCCCAAAAGAGCTTACACTCTACAGAAGAGAGAGGACCCTGCCCATAGGAGCTTACACTCTACAGGAGAGAGGACCCTGCCCATAAGAGCTTACACTCTACAGAAGAGAGAGGACCCTGCCCGTGAGAGCTTACACTCTACAGGAGAGAGGACCCTGCCCATAAGAGCTTACACTCTACAGGAGAGAGAACCCTGCCCATAAGAGCTTACACTCTACAGGAGAGAGGACCCTGCCCATAAGAGCTTACACTCTACAGAAGAGAGAGGACCCTGCCCGTGAGAGCTTATACTTTACAGAACAGAGATCCCTTCCCATAAGTGCTTACACTCTACAGGAGAGAGGTTCCTGCCCATAAGAGCTTACACTCTACAGGAGAGAGAACCCTGCCCATAATAGCTTACACCCTAAAGGAGATAGGACCCTGCCAATAAGAGCTTAAACTGTAGAAGAGAAAGGACCCTGCCCATAGGAGATTACAATCCACAGGAGAGAGAATCCTGCCCATAAGAGCTTGCACTCTACAGGAGAGAGGACCCTGCCCATAAGAGCTTACACTCTACAGGAAAGGGGACCCTGCCCATAAGAGCTTACACTCTACAGGAGAGAGGACCCTGCCCATAGGAGCTTACACTCTACAGGAGAGAGGACCCTGCCCATAACAGCTTACACTCTACAGGAGAGAGGACCCTGCCCATAACAGCTTACACTCTACAGGAGAGAGGACACTGCCCATAACAGCTTACACTCTACAGGAGAGAGGACCCTGCCCATAGGAGCGTATACTCTACAGGAGAGAGGTCTCTGCCCATAAGAGCTTACACTCTACAGGAGAGAGGTCACTGCCCATAAGAGCTTACACTCTACAGGAGAGAGGACCCTGCCCATAAGAGCTTACACTCTACAGGAGAGAGGTCCCTGCCCATAAGAGCTTACACTCTACAGGAGAGAGGTCTCTGCCCATAAGAGCTTACACTCTACAGGTGAGAGGACCCTGCCCATAACAGCTTACACTCTACAGGAGAGAGGACCCTGCCCATAACAGCTTATACTCAGGGCCGATTCTGGGGTTTCTGCCGCCTGAGGCAAACCTCAGGCGGCCGCCCCGAGTGATGGCCGGCACTCCCCCCCTTCCCCCCCCGTCGCCGCAGCCATCCACTCACCTGTCCCACGCCGCAGCCGGCCCGCGCTCTCTGCTGTCTCCACATCCCGTCAGGTCCCGCGATGTCACCCTGCAGCTGTCACGGACCTCCAGGCTGTGGTGAGTGAGTGGGGTGATCGGGTCGCGCGGGGCGGTCCCGCGCGACCCGATCACCCCAGCGCGTCCCCCATGACCCCGGGCACTCACCACAGCCTGGAGGTCCGTGACAGCTGCAGGGTGACATCGCGGGACCTGACGGGATGTGGAGAGCGCGGGCGACGGGACAGGTGAGCGGCCGCTGTCATTTTTGTTAAGTGATACTTAACAAAAATGACAGCAGGGGGGACATAATGCCGCCCCCTGCCGGACCGCAAAATCTGCCGCCTGAGGCGGAAGGCTCATTCCGCCTCATGGCAGAAGCGGGCCTGTTTATTCTCTACAGGAGAGAGGACCCTGCCCATAAGAGCTTATGCTCTACAGGAGAGAGGACCTTGCTCAGTTTATGGTTAATTAAAAAACAGTGTAGTGAAAATGCTCAAATATTACCATGTCTCCTATATAACAAGTCTATGGGAGATGGGACCCCTGCATACTTACTATCCTTTACTCCTGGAGGTATCCTCTAAATACCCACTTCTGGTGTAGTCAGGTTGCATCAGACAATTATAAATAAGTATAAATAAGACTATTTGGTACATGGGTACTGAGTATTACATTTTATACACAGGATGTAAACCTATTTTGCTCTATAGACAGGATATACCTTGTGTTCCTCATCCATCGTGTGACTCATTTTCTTTCTATGGGATTAAGTACATTAAAGACAATGTGATTGTGGCTCTGTGTGTGTTCTGCGGCCATTTATAATGCATGTAGGCAATTCATGTACATGCTCTAAACCTCCACTTCTGGTCAGCTCTGCACATGAATAAGTGAATTAGCACAATTGATGGAAGCATTAGGAAGAGAGAGGCTGCAGACAATCATATATCTGATGACTCAGGAATAAATTGACATTTAGCCATGCAATAACTCTAGAATAATGGATGTCCAACGCATATTGACTGCTTTCCATATCAGTATAATCAACTGTTGCCATATACAAGTGATAAATCGTGGGCCAACCAAATAATGTAAATGTCCAACCAATGGGAACCCACTGTGCCACCTAATCTGTTTGGTTTTGGGCCACTCTTGATTTCACCGTAGACTTGGTTGCCACCCGATTGCTACTTCTAGAAATAGCCAGGGCCCGGTATTGGCAGCTGGCTTTGCCGGCCAATAAACTCTTGTGTAATACACTGAGGAATCAGGAAAGAGAGGAATCCAACGAAATCTTCTCCTTGGTTTCTGGATAGGTTAAATCACTGTAAGCTTCATTTCAAAGAACCATGGTTTTGCCCAAGTGGCTGAGCCATGATTTAGAGGGTCCGCCCCGACATTCCAAATCTCTTAGTTTTAACTCCTCTCAAAGTCTTTGTCTAGCCGGGACTTTAATGAAGATGGCGCAGGCCAGGAAACTACATCTCTCGGCACACCACACACCTCCTGCACTGGTGCAGGGACACAAGGGGCCCGCTGTTTCTGTCGGAGAGATGTCAGCCAGATAAGAGGTGAGCGGGGAGTGAGAGATCCGCCGGGGGAGAGGTAAGCCAGGGGAGAGCTTAGCCAGGGGAGAGGTTAGCTGGGGAGAGGTACTTGGGTCCTGTGCGGGCATTTGGGGTTCAACTCCTGATCAGAACTGAGACTACAACCTCGGGATGAGGGTCTGAAAGGTGTCAATCTTTTAATTGTACTTTTACATGGATTACATTTTTAAGTCTTATTTTTAATAAAGAAATAAAATGTATTCAGTTTGAGATCTGGAGAAGGCTTCTCTGGTGAAAGCACATGGGGATTTTTTAGAAGTCTGCAGTGGCCAGCATAGTGTTTATTCTTCTCCATAAAATTGGGTCCTCTCATTATTACTTTTAAGAACAAATGGTGGAGAGTAGAGATGAGTGAGTGATAAAATGCCTGAATACTCATTATTCGACTTCGAGTATTTTCCAATGCTTGAGTGCTCGATTTGAGTAACCAACCCCATTACAGTTATTGGGAGACTTTTTTTTTCCCGGAGCCTCCTATTCAGCGGGGGGAATCTGCTGCACCTAAAAACCTCAGAAAGTGATGGAAACACCAAAGAAATTGAACTGGCACAGCAGGGGGATGCATTAGAGGCTCTCAAGACCCTGAATATAAAAATCTAATTTATAGTAGGAAAAAAGTTAGGTAACACTATTGCCTGTACATTTACTTATGGAGAAATTAAAAAGGAAAAGTAAAAAAGAATCTCATACACTTCTTAAAAGCTGGCCCTCTCACCTTAGTTCCCATCATCTCTGACAAACATAGATGCCGTAGACGAGTAGGAACTCAAACGGCTCCCACCAGTTACTGTCATTACGTGTATGTGACATGTTCAGATCCATCCTGTTTAAATTTTAAAGGATGGACTCTTAGATCTATCAAGCCAATGCCCCAAGTGGAGGGGCTGCCAAAAATTTGATGGAAACAGGAGATCCAATGTACCCTTCATTACACATAAAGGAGGGTCTCATGCTCTCTCTATAAAAATGTTGTGCCAGAGCCTGGTGTCGACCCTCCTTACAATTGGGGGAGCCTTGTGGTAACCCACTGGTGGTGAGTGCTCAAGCATTGGAAAATACTTAATTCAAGTAACGAGCAATCATATTTTTGAGTTCTTACTTGTCTCTCTTATTGATCCCATGGGTCTGACTCCTGACACCTACTATAATTAGGAGATATAGCCAGGGAGAGGCAGAGGGGGAGCATGGTAGCAAGCAATCCCTGCCCTATCCCTGCCCTATCTAAATAATCTCAAAGACTTCCATTGATGGACAGAGTAGTTTCAGACATACAGCCGGGAACTGAATGTGGCAGCTGTATCTCCAGTGTCAAGTAGATGCCGACGTTCCCCCCATCTGCCTCTACTTGGTCATGCACTCCACCCATTCCATCCAGTTGGTTATTTTTGCCAGGATTAGTTTGATCCTGCATGCCCAGAGCATAGGCTTATTATTAGCCATAGAGAGAGCAAAGTACAGAGTAGGGTTCCCCCTGGGCATGAGGCCACCTTATTATAATGGGATAGATCACACTATTTGCAAATGGTATGCCAAAAGCCATATTATTTTAAGCCATTGGGGGATGATTTTAGAGATTTTCATATACTGGGTGTGTCTTGCCATTAGCGGTGAGCTATCACATTTTTTTTTGTTTTATTTTTGTATGTCTAATGACATGTCAAAGATATTTTTATGACAGTGACTCTAAAATCTGCTGCTGCATATTCTGCCGGAAGGGGGGTATTCTCATCATTATGACACAGTGCTCTCTGCTGCCACCTCTGCCCGTAACACGAACTGTCTAGAGAAGTAGCCAATTCCCCTAGAAAAACTCTTGCAATGTGTCAGACTGGAAAGAATACACCACTTCCTTCAGGACATACAGCAGCTGATAAGTACCGAACGACTTGAGATTTTTTTTTAAAAGAGAATTTAATTGTAAATCTGCTTACCTTAACTCTGTATAACTTGATTTAAAAAATATACATTAATAATTAATAATAAAAAATATTTTTTTTCCCCCGGAGTACTCCTTTAAGGACTAAATGGCCAGTGTGATTAATAATATATACGGTACAATAAATAATACATATTTGTTTAATATAAAAATGACAGATTTCTTTGCTGACAATACCTTGCTAATCACAGATGACATATACGCGGAGAAACTAGGATTTGAGGAATCATAAAATTCAGAAAGTTAAATCCTGAACCCACATACAGGCTGCCGAATAAATATGTCAATTGGAATGAAGAGCGAAGACAAATTAACTGTAACGCTCTATGGAGCCAAAGTGATAGAGCTCTCATTGTGTCGCCGCGGGTGGAATGTGAAATTCCCTGGTCAGATAAATCAGATTACTGTATCATTCTCTCCTGGTATTTTAAGGAATGTAATTCAAGTATAAAATAACACATGTCAGCCGCGCTGATGGGACATCCCTCACTGAAACTTTCCTGATTTGGGTGGAATTCTGCGGGGAAATGAAGGACCAACCAAGCAGATACGTATTCATTTAAGAAATGTATTGTGCTGCCGTCCCCCGCGATTGGATGTAATATTAAAATGACCCAAAGCAAACTGTTCTGACTCTCGCTCCTTAAAGAAAGACACCATGGAAGTCATCCATCAGAAACATTTACAGACCGAGCTGGATGTTATTGCTCAGGAAGAAAAAATACATAACAAATGGAGAGTTTTGCAGGCTGAAAATGTATTGTAGCAGAAAATGACAGAATGTACCGAGAGAGAGAGGAATGGAATGGGAGTAAGGTGTTACAGGAGTTCATTTAGAGTTTTATGATGACAATTATATACAGTATCTATCTATCTCCTATCTATCTATCTATCTATCTATCTATCTATCTATCTATGTCATATCTATCTATCTATCTATCTATCATCTATCTATCTATCTATCTATCTATCTATCTATCTATCTATCTTCTATCTATCTATCTATCTTCTATCTATCTATCTATTATCTATCTATCTATTATCTATCTATCTATCTATCTATCTATCTATCTATCTATCTATCTTTCTATCTATCTATCTATCTATCTATCTATCTATCTATCTATCTATCTATCTATCTGTCTCCTATCATCTATCTATCTCCTATCTATCTATCTATCTATCTATCTATCTATCTATCTATCTATCTATCTATCTATCTATCTATCTCCTATCTATCTATCTATCTATCTATCTCCTATCTATCTATCTATCTCCTATCTATCTATCTATCTATCTATCTATCTATCTATCTATCTCCTATCTATCTATCTATCTATCTCCTATCTATCTATCTATCTATCTATCTATCTATCTATCTATCTATCTATCTATCTATCATCTATCTATCTCCTATTTTTCTATCTATCTATCATCTATCTATCTATTTATCTATCTATCTATCTATCTATCTATCTATCAATCATATTTGGAAAGTAATACACCAATCATAAAAAAAAAACACTTGGCTTAATATTGTCTTATAAAAATGCACAAACTCTATAAGGCTGATGAGAGAGTACTGTGCTATCTGGCAACAAAACACGGGGAGCAGATCCTTCAAAAACTTCCCTCCATGTGATAGCTAATGGGATTCTTAACATATTTGTAATTAACATTGTTAAACAAAAATGACTCCTTAAAGAGTCACTGTCGTATTTTTATTTTTTTTTGCAGAAATCAATAGTCCAGGCGATTTTAAGAAACTTTGTAATTGGGTTTATTAGCCAAATCTGCCATTATCTGCATGTAAAAAGCCTTTTCCCAGGTCCCCCCCTCCTTCCTCTTTTTCATCCACTCCAAAAAATCTGAAAATTGTGACTTGTTGCAGGAGTCGTACCCAGTCTGCTCTAGGGAGAGGGGAGGGGGGAGGAGGAAGGAGGGAGTTAGCCGGCAGCAGAAAGCAGATAACAGAGGATTACAGGCACGGAGCTGGGTGACAGCTGTAATCTGAGCTCAGACAGGTCACTGGTGATGGTCAGAAGAGATATCCCGTGAGGGATTTGTAGATTAACTTTTTGTTGTCCTGTTTTGGTCTTTTCTTTAGCTCTCTCCATAGGAGAACAATGAAGACAGGGGGGAGAGCTTCAAACTGCTTTTTAATGATAAAAATGCATTTTTCGGATAATAAACCCAATTACAAAGTTTCTTAAAATCGCATGGACTATTGATTTCTGCAAAAAAAAATTTCACGACAGTGACACTTTAACTCGGACAAACAGCTCCAAAATCTTGGCCACTAGGTGTTTCCCTTCTCTACAATAGGTTGTTCACTGCCTGTTAGGGAATATTCGTCTCTACTAGAAGCGTCAACAAGACAGAGTACAGGAAGTTTGTATGGGGCATACCATGTGCCCTCTGCTGGAGGAGAGGGGGTGGATAAAAGAGAGAGAAAAAACTTGGGCTGTGTAACTCCAAACTGTGGGACTTGTTAAATTCCAGATAATCTGCACTGTTCATACAACGTAAAGGTTTCTATCATGCCCGTACATGTTCATAACTCAGCATGGTCCTCGGCTTGTGGTACATGGTAAATATAAACTGTGCCTGTACTCATATTTTGTGTTTGAATTATGTTATCGTATTTGTCTGAGCTCTGTCTAAACACTGTAGTAATCCTTCTGCTCTGCTGATTGATTAATATGCCACACCCATCTCTTCCCTGATCAATCCTCTCTGGCCACTTTACAGTTAACCTCTGCTTTGCCCAGGTTATTTAAATCTTGTCTTACTACTTAGGGCCCTATTCCACCGGACAATTATCGTTCACATAATTGTGAACGATAAAGGATCCAAAAGACCGCTATTGCGAAAGACCTGAAATCGTTCATCCATTTACATTGAAAGATAATCGTTACTTATTATCGTTCTTGCGGTCATTTTGTCGTCGCTATTGCATTCGTCACTACTGCGAACGGCCGAAGACTTATTATTCAATGCGAACAATTTGCGAACGAGCAACAATAAAAATAGGTCCAGGTCTTATTAAACGATCAACGATTTCTCGTTCGGTCGTTAGTCGTTAACTGCTATTCAAACAAATTATTATTGTTTAGATTCAAATGATTTAACGATAATCTGAACGATAATCGTCCCATGGAATAGGGCCCTTAGTCTTGCCTGGTTCTGGACCTATGGTCCAATCATGTGCTAGACTGGACCCCTGACCACCTATATATATACTTTCTTGGTCTGTTAACCCTTTGCCAGCTATTAGTCTTTCTTTGTGAAGTGTGCAAGCGTATCTTGTATTCTTTCTGTTTGCTATTTGTGGTTTCTTTACTTAGGCTTATTGTACCTTAAACTCACTACTTTGATTCTAGTTTTGTACAGTGTTGCTTGTTTAGTTTGACCTCAACTTGTTTGACCAACCTTTTGTGTGTCCCTGTTCCATGTTTTACATTGTTTTAGGTAAGGGACCATCTCTGGGATTGTTTGTAGTTGATTGGGACTGTTCAAGGAAAGTAGGCTGGTACAGTGAGCGGCTTCAACTTCAGGAGTCAATGCCTCTGTGCACCCTGTCCTATCTCTGGCCGAATTCTACCTGCGGTTGTGACAGCTTCCTTCTCCTCTCAGGGCTTATTGCAACATCTTGCTGTGGAGCTTATTATTTAATTTCTGCTCACACAGCATTTGCAAACCCAGTGCATCAGTAACCTCTTCTTCTCCATATATCAGCTATGGTAGTGAACTGTATACATTTTCCTAAAACACAGTGCTAGTCTGTCAAGTGCCTAGGGTTCTGTGCTTGCTGTACTGCTATTTTTTTTCTTTACTGCTCACATAGCACCTTGCAAAACCAGTGCATCAATAACTCTCTCTTCCCCTACATGCCAACAGCACTATATCATAGCATACCAGAGTATGTGATGTTCTATGTTTGTGTAGATATGTAATAGATAAAGGAAGGAAGCCCAGTCTGGCAAACAGTCCAGCTTTGGTCCCCCCCTGTAATGTAGAAAATGAGAAATAGCTGCACACCATAGAAGGGGCTCTCAGGGGTTCAATAACAGCAGTGAGAGCACTAACATTACCTTATCACCACTCTGAAGGGTTAGTCGGATACAAAAAGACAGGTTTTAGTATTTGTTTAGTATGCGTTAAGTTGTCAGGTCAGACTTGTAGCTCATGAAAGAAAGAAACAAAAAGGCCAGGCCTTACATATAGACATGTATGTACCTGTTTTCAACCCAAGTGGTTTGTTCAGGGCCATTTCTGCCATGAGGCCAAATGATTTTTAATTTTTTTTTCCCCAGGTGGCAGATTTGTAGAATTTCTGAAGGGCGGCAAGTTCCATGGAGTGGCCATAAATTATACTGTCTGCTACACACCAGTGACTTCATTAACCCCATAACCTGCAAATGATAGCTTGACACTGACATAGACATAGTATTTCAGGTTTCAAGCAACAGAAAAGATAGAATCAGCCTCGGGTTTTCTGTAAAATTGTGAATAAAACTTTTATTGGTAAATGCACAGCTAGTGGGTCGATGAACTATGATCCATGAACAAATTCTAGAGACTGAAGATAAGTCTTCAAGGGGTTTTCTAGTAGCTAAAATAATTCTCTGCAGCCTGGTTGGCATGAAAAATAATTAAACAAAAACTTTACTACTGTCACGGCCGCGGCGGCGTCCCATGCTCCGGGCCGCCGCCGCGACCTCCCCCCATCTCATGCAGCTGCCGGGGTCCCGGTGCAGGGACCCGGCGCTGCTACATGTTCGGCCCCGGGGGGCGCCTTACCTGGTCCCGCTCCTGCCTCCATCTGTGCCGGCCGGCGCGCGCGTCCCCGCCTCCTAGGGCGCGCGCGCGCCGGCTGTCTCAGATTTAAAGGGCCAGTCCGCACCTAATTGGCCAGTTGCACCAATCACTCCCTATTTATTCCAGCCCTGCCCCACTACAGGTGTTGGAGCCTCTACATGCTTCCCATAGCGTTTGGCCCAGCTCCCTGTTGTTCCTGTGTCCTGTCCGTTACCTGGTCCCTAGTCCCTGTTCCTGAGTCCTGTCCGTTACCTGGTCCCTAGTCCCTGTTCCTGGTTCCTGTTCCCCTGTCACTCCATCTGTTCCTGTGTCCAGCCTGTCACGTGCTCTCTCATCTGCAGACTATTGCCTGTGCCATCTCCTGCCACGCCTCGCCTGCCGACACCAGCAACCAAGCCAGGGGTAGCGACCTGGGGGTCGCCTGCCGCAGCAAGTCCATCCCGCCTTGCGGCGGGCTCTGGTGAATACCAGCGGCCCCTTAGACTCCGCTCCCTGGTGAGGTCTGTGCCATCGCTGGTGCCGGTCCAGTGGATCCACTACTCCGGGCGTTACAGTAGGCTCCAACCATGGATCCCGGCGAGGTGCCTGATATCCGCGAGGTAGCCCGAGTGGTCGCCCTACAGGCTCAACAGATTCAGCAACAGTCACAGCTGATTCAACAACTGACTGCAGCCGTTCAACAGCATACCACAGCTCAGCAGTCATCACCTCCGGCAGCCTCTTCTAAACTACGACTGGCTCTCCCAAGTAAATATGGAGGTGACCCCAAGTTGTGCAGAGGGTTCCTGACCCAATGCACTATGTACATCGAACTTTTAAGCAGTCAGTTTGCCACCGAGCGCTCTAAAGTGGCTTTCATTATCAGCCTATTGGAGGGAAGAGCTCTGGCCTGGGCCACGCCACTATGGGACCGTAATGATCCGGTTGCTGCCAATTTTCGAATCTTCCTGGACGAGTTCCGCTCTGTCTTTGAGGAACCTGCCCGTGCGTCTTCGGCTGAGACTGCTCTGCCTCTATTGCGGTGGCGCGGATCACTATCGACAGAGATGTCCCCAACGCCCTCAGCGTCCGGGAAACGCCCGCACCTAGGTCCGGTGGGAGAGGCCTCCCTAGGTGTGAATGCCACCTCTCCAAGGTTGACTATGCCCGTCTCCATCCAGACACCCTCTGGGCAAGTTTTCCAGACTACTGCCCTCATCGACTCTGGCTCTGCTGGCAGTTTCATCTCTGCTTCGTTGGTCCAAAGATGGCGGCTACCCGTGATCCAGCTAGCCCAACCCCGGTCTATCTCTTCGGTTACGGGGGAGGTTCTTACCGAAGCGGTGTACAGCCAGACGGCACCCCTAGTCCTCCAGGTGGGAGCCTTACATCAGGAGAAGATCTCCTTCTATGTCTTGCGCCATTCCTCTTCCAACCTCCTGCTGGGTCTTCCTTGGCTGCAATTCCATACCCCTAGGCTGGACTGGAGAACTGGGGAGGTTCTCAGCTGGGGCCAGGACTGTCATAACCGGTGTCTGAGATCCCCTCAATCCAAGTGCTCTACAAGGTCACCTGCTAATGTCAAGCCTCTATCCGGGCTACCAGAGGACTATCAAGACTTTGTCGATGTTTTCTCGGCCAAGGAGGCGGACTCACTACCACCTCATCGAGCCTATGATTGCCCTATAGACCTTCTTCCAGGGGCTTCTCCTCCACGTGGTCGAGTATACCCTCTCTCTGTGCCCGAGACTGAAGCCATGTCCTCCTACATCCAGGAGAACTTACAAAAGGGCTTCATCCGTAAATCCACGTCTCCAGCTGGCGCTGGATTTTTCTTTGTTCAGAAGAAGGACGGTTCCCTCCGCCCATGTATAGACTATCGGGGCCTGAATAAGGTGACCGTTAAGAACCGCTATCCTCTTCCGCTTATTCCTGAACTATTCGACCGTCTTCGTGGTGCTAAGATCTTCTCCAAGCTGGATCTCAGGGGAGCGTATAACTTGGTCCGTATTCGTAAAGGAGACGAATGGAAGACCGCTTTCAACACCAGAGATGGGCACTACGAATATCTGGTCATGCCATTCGGCCTATGCAATGCCCCAGCGGTCTTCCAGGAATTCGTGAACGATATCTTCCGAGACCTCCTCTATGTCTGCGTCATTGTCTATTTGGACGATATTTTGGTCTTCTCCCCGGACCAGCAGACTCATGTGGCACAAGTGCGTCAAGTCCTACGAAGACTACGGGCCAACCATCTATACGCCAAGCTAGAGAAGTGTGTTTTTCATCAGCGCAGTCTTCCATTTCTTGGCTATATCGTTTCCGACCAGGGTCTACAAATGGATCCAGCCAAGCTCGCAGCTGTCCTTCAATGGCCACGCCCTGTGGGACTTAGAGCCATCCAACGTTTCCTTGGCTTCGCCAACTATTATCGGCAATTCATCCCTCACTTCTCTACCCTGGTCGCACCCATAGTGGCTCTCACTAAAAAGAAGGCGGATCCCAGACGTTGGCCTCCAGAGGCCGAACAAGCCTTCAATAGCCTCAAGTCTGCCTTTGCCTCCGCTCCTGCTCTGGTCCGCCCGGATGTCTCCAGGCCGTTTTCTCTCGAGGTCGATGCTTCTTCCGTGGGCGCAGGAGCCGTTCTCTCGCAAAGGGACACATCAGGCAAGACCAGAACCTGTGGGTTCTTCTCTAAGACTTTCTCCCCTGCCGAGAGGAACTATACCATTGGGGACCGTGAACTCCTGGCCATTAAGTTGGCACTGGAGGAGTGGCGTCATCTATTAGAGGGGGCTAAACACCCGGTTAACATCTATACGGACCACAAGAACCTCCTCTACCTCCAATCGGCTCAACGCCTCAATCCCAGGCAGGCTCGGTGGTCCCTCTTCTTCTCTCGGTTCAACTATACCATCCACTTCCGTCCAGCCGAGAAGAACCTAAAGGCCGATGCATTATCCCGAGCATCCGATGTCATGGGGCAAGAGGAATCTCCTCGTCACATAATACCTCCCGACCGCCTAGTACCAGTTGCCACTTCTGCTCTGCAGAGACTGCCTCCCGGGAAGACTTATGTGCGCCCCGCACTCCGTAAACGCATCTTGAAGTGGGGGCATTCCTCTTTGGTAGCCGGGCATCCAGGAGCCCAAAAGACCGGGCAATTGATCTCCCGTCACTACTGGTGGCCCAATCTCCTCCAGGATGTCAAGGATTTTGTGGCTTCCTGTGCAGTCTGTGCCAGGAATAAATCTCCCCGTCTAAGACCTGCCGGCCTACTATTGCCCTTGCCAGTCCCGGATCATCCCTGGCACCACATTGGGATGGATTTCATCACTGACCTACCTCCATCTGCGGGCAATACAGTTATTTGGGTGGTGACGGACCGCTTTTCTAAAATGGCTCACTTCGTGGCCCTTCCTGGTCTGCCCTCTGCTCCTCGTCTGGCTCAGTTGTTCTTCCGACACATCTTTCGCCTGCATGGACTTCCTCTTCACATTGTGTCCGACCGAGGCTCCCAATTTGTCTCTAAATTTTGGCGTGCCCTATGCTCGCAACTCCAAGTGAAGCTGGACTTCTCATCGGCCTATCATCCTCAAACTAACGGGCAAGTGGAGAGAGTCAATCAGATTCTGGGCAACTACCTACGCCATTTTGTTTCAAGCCGCCAAGACAACTGGTCCGATCTACTCCCATGGGCAGAATTCTCATATAACCATTTGGACTCGACTTCCACAGGCAAGTCCCCTTTCTATGTGGTCTACGGGCATCATCCTCGTCCTCCTCTGCCTCTCTCTCCATCCTCTGAAGTCCCAGCCGTGGAGGAGTTGTTATCTGACCTGCAATCGATCTGGGAACAAACTCGACAGTCCTTACTCAAAGCCTCTGAACGCATGAAGGACCAGGCTGATAAGAAGAGGAGACCTGCCACGAATTTTCTCCCAGGTGACAAAGTCTGGCTCTCGGCCAAATATGTCCGACTCAAGATCCCCAGCTACAAGTTGGGTCCTCGATTCCTCGGTCCTTTCTCAGTGCTAAGACGCATCAACCCTGTCACCTACAAACTCCGCCTACCCCCCACTATGCGGATTCCGAACTCCTTCCATGTTTCCCTCTTAAAACCAGTGGTCCTGAACCGGTTCTCCAATAGATCTTCGTTCTCTACTCCTCAAGCCGTCTCTGATGACGTCTACGCTGTTAAGGACATTCTGGCCATGAAGACTGTCAGAGGGAGAAGGTTCTTCCTGGTGGACTGGAAAGGATTTGGTCCGGAGGAGAGGTCCTGGGAACCCGAGGCTAACATCCTGGACCAAGATCTCATCAAAAGGTTCCTGCAGGTTAGAAAGAGGGGGAGGCCAAAGGGGGGGGGTACTGTCACGGCCGCGGCGGCGTCCCATGCTCCGGGCCGCCGCCGCGACCTCCCGGCGCTGCTACATGTTCGGCCCCGGGGGGCGCCTTACCTGGTCCCGCTCCTGCCTCCGTCTGTGCCGGCCGGCGCGCGCGTCCCGCGCCGGCTGTCTCAGATTTAAAGGGCCAGTCCGCACCTAATTGGCCAGTTGCACCAATCACTCCCTATTTATTCCAGCCCTGCCCGACTACAGGTGTTGGAGCCTCTACATGCTTCCCATAGCGTTTGGCCCAGCTCCCTGTTGTTCCTGTGTCCTGTCCGTTACCTGGTCCCTAGTCCCTGTTCCTGAGTCCTGTCCGTTACCTGGTCCCTAGTCCCTGTTCCTGGTTCCTGTTCCCCTGTCACTCCACCTGTTCCTGTGTCCAGCCTGTCACGTGCTCTCTCATCTGCAGACTATTGCCTGTGCCATCTCCTGCCACGCCTCGCCTGCCGACACCAGCAACCAAGCCAGGGGTAGCGACCTGGGGGTCGCCTGCCGCAGCAAGTCCATCCCGCCTTGCGGCGGGCTCTGGTGAATACCAGCGGCCCCTTAGACTCCGCTCCCTGGTGAGGTCTGTGCCATCGCTGGTGCCGGTCCAGTGGATCCACTACTCCGGGCGTTACAACTACCCCTAAACTTTCTGCTGCTCCCGAAGTCCCTGGCCTCAGCAGTTTGTTCCTGCATGTCTGGCACCTAACCACTTATGCTACTTATTGCCTGCAACAGTCTTCGCACAGTATACGGGTGAGTAAATATTTATTATTATTAGATACATCCAATTAGTATTTGCTGACAATGTAGCTAAAATTCGCTTAGCTAGCAAAGCATATTTTTTCTAAATTAGTTAATAAAATTTGCTAAACATGGCGGCCACTCATGTTTTCACGCTTTATCGTCAGTAGACGGGTAAATAATCCCTTGCAGCAGTCCAATCAGCTCAAGGGCTCGCTCAGCTCTGACCCTGTCCCACCAACACTATATATGCTGACAGCTTCCTGGAGGTTGTAATTGTTGAAGTGAAAAAAGCTGTAGCGTAGGCTACTGCTATTTGTGACAGTTTGGGAGAGTTAGGGCCAGTTCACAAAACAGGCGGAAATTCCCAGCGGAACCCCCGCCCTAGACTCCGCTCAGAATCAACCTGCCTCAGTGTCTCAATGTAATGGCATGTCAATTCTTTGAGCAGAGAGCGGCGAAGAACGGCGGCACGCAACACATTACATTGAGACACTGAGGCAGGCTGGATTCTGAGCGGAGTCTGTGGCACGGGAATTTCCACCTGTTTTACTCAGTATGAACGGGTAGAGAGGGAAAGTGAAAGGTAGAGAAAAGATAGTGAAGTAGTGGAGAGGTAGAGGAGAGGCAGTGGAGTAGTGAAATTCTAGTGAAATAGTCCCGTGGTAGTGAAGTAGTGGAGAGGTGCTGAAGGAGTAGTGGAGTAGTGCAGAGGTAGTAGAGTGGTAGTGGAGAGGTACCGGAGAGGTAGTCGGGAGAGAAGAGGTATTGGAGTAGCGGAGAGGTAGTGCGTAGAGGAGAGGTAGTGGAGTAGTTGAGAGGTGCTGGAGAGGTAGTGGGGTAGTGCAATGCTAAAGGAGAGGAGTAGAGGAGAGGTAGTGGGGAGAGGAGAGGTATTGGAGTAGCGGAAAGGTAGTACGTAGAGGAGAGGTAGTGGAGTAGTTGAGAGGTGCTGGAGAGGTAGTGGGGTAGTGCGGTGCTAAAGAAGAGGAGTAGAGGAGAGGTAGTGGGTAGAGGAGAGGTAGTGGAGTAGTTGAGAGGTGCTGGAGAGGTAGTGGGGTAGTGCAATGCTAAAGAAGAGGAGTAGAGGAGAGGTAGTGGGGAGAGGAGAGGTATTGGAGTAGCGGAGAGGTGCTGGAGAGGTAGTGGGGTAGTGCAATGCTAAAGGAGAGGAGTAGAGGAGAGGTTGTGGGGAGAGGAGAGGTATTGGAGTAGCGGAGAGGTAGTACGTAGAGGAGAGGTAGTGGAGTAGTTGAGAGGTGCTGGAGAGGTAGTGGGGTAGTGCGGTGCTAAAGAAGAGGAGAAGAGGAGAGGTAGTGGGTAGAGGAGAGGTAGTGGAGCAGTGCAGTGGTAGAGGTATGCCACTATACCATCAACGTCCACTGCAGTCCAGAGAGCAAATGTAAATATTGACTGTCTGAGGATTGACATTTGAAACACTTTGAGATTGTTGAAGTTTTTGCCACTATCAAATCAACAGCTGTTTTACGAACCTATAATCTGTAATAGTCCCACTATACTAGCTGCTTTAATGAAATTGATTTTGATTTGATTTGCATAGTTAAAAAACTTTGTGCAAAATGTTTGCAAACATTGCAAACTGGGTATTTCAAAGATTCACTGATCTCTAATTATTATAAGTAGTAGTAGTATTTTGTTTATTATTTTTCCTGTAGTTTATCTACAGTACCAGAATCCCTCTTAAATACATGATATATTGTGTTGTTTATTGTCTATTACCTATTGTTGAGGTTTATTTATCAGCAATAGAAGTTGTGAGAATCCTTAAGGATCATTTTGTTCTCTATGTCATGTTGTGTGGTTCGTGTTATCCTTCTCCACCATGACAGTTTTGTTCTTCCTTGTTGTGTGTGGGTGTTTTCATACATGTGTGAAGGTGGCAACATGGAATTTATTACAGACAACAGACAATTAGAAGCAATTTTCTCACAATTTCATGCATTAATGGTTGTAACCGCATGTCAGCTTTGTCAGTGGGAGGCGGCTCTCGTCAGAGTTTGGATCATGGATTAAACTTTGTTGAAATGTTGTTTGTTCAAGAAAGGCCACATTAGTGCCGGCACGTCATATATACAGTAGCTGCTAAAAGCATTCATAGAGAGTCCAATTTAGATTTTCAGTACCATCATATACAATGGCGATTGGCCTTCTTCTTTGAGATGACCACTAGAGATGGGTGAACTTACCGAGTTCACATGAACCAGAACAATCTGCTTTAGAATCCCAGTACCTGGATAATGTGAGCCAAGACCAACATAAGGCTTTGTACTATAGAAGAAAAGCATTTATTGCTACTGTATGTTCTCCAAGCACATGTTGATATATGAACGGTACCATGTGTCTCTTGGCCCTAACAGCTGTCTAACAGTGTCATCAGCTTAGAAAGCTAATTGCACCTAACAGATTCCCTTTAAATTGTTACTTCAAAAAAAGTGACTTTTTTTTGGAAATGTACAATAAATAAAATAATAAAAATAATAAAGCACACTTACCTCCCTGGCTCCTGCACCGCCGCCATCTTACCATACCATTCCATTGTTCTGCCACCTTTCTTGGCTTTGGCTTTGCAGGCCTTCCCAACCAATCAGGAACTGAGGGTGGCCTAAAACATCACAACCTTAGAACTGAGAAGTGGCCGAACAGCTGGACAGAGCAGTAAGATAGTAGCAGTGCAGGAGCCAGGGAGATAAGTGTGACTATTTTTTTATTTTCACATAACCCATCAACGGACATATCTAAAAAAAAAAGGCCCTTTCTTGGATTGCCCCTTTAAATATTCACTGTGTGTAAACTGGCCAGACTCTAAATTTGTCTGACTGTACCAGCTACTCTCTATTTATAATTGTATTTGATGGGTGGTGTTTACAGGTCCTCATACATCGTAGACCAACACTGCAGACCAACAGATGAGGTTGTGGGGATATATGTTGGGTGTAATGGAAAATCATGGTTGACTCTTACTCCTCCCATCCCCAAAGACAATACAGGAGGGCTTGGTCATGGCAAACGTTCATGGGAGTGGGGAGGACAGGTAGCAGGTGAGAGAGATAACTGAGGGCTGAACCATCATTCGGCTGTCAGATATTGAACGTGTACAGGGACCTTAAAGCAACTACCCACAATCTGACCCCTCCAAACAGCTTGTACCTTTCGATAGCTGCTTTTCATCCAAGATCTGTCCTGGTGTCCGTTCGGCAGGTGATGCAGTTATTGTCCTAAAAAAATACTTTTAAACTGGCAGCCCTGAGTCAAACTGCCGTGGCCTAGAGTGTGTATGCATTAGGCTTGCACAACCTCTCTGTCCCTCCTCCCCTCTGCCCTCCTCATCATTAGGAATGCTCCAGGCAGATTTTCTTCTATTCCTCAGCTGTGTCAGCACGGCACATGGGCTGGTACCTTAAAGCACCTGTGCAATGTTCAGACAGGAGAAAATGTTCTAGGGGCATTCCTAATGATGAGGAGTGTGGGGAGGACGGACGGAGGGCTGTCACAATGCTAAGGTATGGGTACTCTAGGCCACGCCAGTTTGACTCAGGGCTGCAAGTTTAAAAGTTGTTTTTTAGGACAACAACTGTATCACCTGCTGATCTTGGATTAAAAGCAGCTATCCAAAGGTACAAGCGGTTTGGGGGGGACAGATTGTGGGTACAGAGTCACTTTAAGATTCTTCCAATTATTTTTTTTTTTTTCCTCCTCTTCTGTTTCTTCGCCAGTCATGCAGCTATTATCAACATTCCTTTAAATCTCTATGAAAGGAGTCATTATAAACTCATCCTTCTTTTTGGTCAAGAATGGAGATTTGGGGCCCCTCATTCAAAAATGGGATCACAGAGGTTCAGGCCTCTACTCAAATTACTTTTCTAAAAAATTTTTGTGAACAAATATGAACGTCTTCATTTGTCTGTTAAAGGACAACTCCGGCGGGACCCCCCCCAAAAAAAAAACACAGACACACACAGACACCATACTCACCATCCCTCCGGTGACGATCGCCACTCCATTCGCCCGCCGTTCGCCTCACCGTCACCTGCCTCCGCCGTCCAGCGATGTCTCCTTCTTCCGGGTCCATGAGAGAGAAAAGGCTGCCAGCGCGCTTGCGCACCGGCAGCCTTTTCATTGGCTGGAGTGCATCACATGGCTTCCAGCAAGCTCAACCAATCAGGGCTGAGCAAGCTGGAAGCCATGTGATGCGCTCCAGCCAATGAAAAGGCTGCTGGTGCGCATGTGCACCAGCAGCCTTTTCTCTCCCATTCACTCTCAATGAAGACGCCGAGGAGGAAGAAGACCCGGACCGCCCCCAGCTCTGACATCACCCGACACCAGAGAAGAGGACCGTGACGACCGTAATAGGTAATGTATATATTCTTTAACTTCCGGGGTGGGGGGTCGGGGGTCGGAAAGTGGGGAAAGGGGGCCAGACCGGGTATTTAACCACATTACAAAGTTATATAACTTTGTAATGTGTGTTAAATAAGCCAAAAAATATTTTCGCCGGAGTTGTCCTTTAAGACCAAAATAAATAAATGACTGTCCATTAGAACATGGTGCTATATCTTACACATGCAACGGCCATTGCTAATCAGCTAGTTACATCTACAGCCGGATCAATACAGGAAATTGGTGCAGACTTGGGGCCAAATCCATCATTTTCTGACACCGCAACCTGTTATAGGATGTTTTAAATAATACTGTTGTGAAAACTAATTTACAAACTCACCTCCGCTACATCTGTCAACTACAAAGTGTTAACTCCATAGCACTTAAAGGACTAGAAATTTCTCATCCTGTTTAAAATACGAAGTGACGAAGTGTTAGATGTGCCTATATAAAATCCATGTCCACTAGAACCTATAGACGCAGTATAATTAGCCAGGGACAGAGATGACATCCAATCATTTGCATCTAATGTCACATTTCTGACAGGTTGTAGTTAGAATATGATGGATGGTGGAGGCTAAAAATATATTCTATAAATATTCTAATTGAATTCTTAAGAGAAAAAAAATGCTTTGTTACTGACCATTTGTTGTCTGTTGATATTGATGAACATTCAAGAGAGCGAACATTTTTACTACCTTTAAAATTAGATTGATATGGTTTTTCATGCAAACTTATCACTTAAAGTAGTACGCTGCAGAAAAAAACTTCCAATTCACTGGTGTCAGAAAGTTATAAAGATTGTAAATTACTTCTATTTACAAAAATCTCCAGTCTTCCAGTACTTATCAGCTGCTTTATCTCCTGTAGGAAGTGGTGTATTCTTTATAATCGGACACAGTGCTCTCTGTTGCCACCTCTGTCCATGTCAGGAACTGTCTGGAGCAGGAGAGATTTTCTGTGGGGATTTGCTGCTGCTCTGGACAGTTCCTGACATGGACAGAGGTGGCAGCAGAGAGCACTGTGTCAGACTGGAAGGAATACCCCACTTCCTACAGGACATATAATAGCTCTTTTGTACTGGAAGACTGGAGATCTTCATCCTATCTCGATTGACATCTGTTGGCGGAGTCTCAAGAGACCCCAATAAACTTTTATAACTTCAGTATAAAGTGTATGGGAACCTTAAAGGGGTACTCTGACACCTAAACACTTTTTATATAGTTCTTAAAGGACAAGTGCCATGAAAAACTTTTTCCCAGTAATTGAAGCACATTACAAAGTTATATAACTCTGTAATATGCTTCAATCACCTATCTGCCTCCCTTCCCTGCCTTTCCCCCCCTCCACCCCCCACCAGGAAGTGCACTAAACTCACACAGACCTGATTACTGTCGTCACCGTCACCAAGCTCTTCTCTCAGCTCCTTCTCCTGTTACACTAGCCTCCCCCCTCCCCTGCCTTGTCAGGTGACAGGCTTGCTCAGCTCCCATTGGCTGAACAACTGCAAGCCATCACTTGTCACATCTCACTTGCTTATCTTCCCTCTGACTGACTCCAGCACATAGGCAGCTCCCCCCTCCCCTCATACCCTCTCTCCTGCTGCCGTGGACTCAGTGAAGGAGTCATGTCACTAGAGAAGATAAGCTGAGCAAGCAGAGTCACCTGACAAGGAGGGGGAGGCTGGTGTAACAGGACCTAGAGCAGCCCTCCTGCTGATGACTCATCCTCACAAGAAGGAGCTGCCTGGTGACGGTGACTACAGTAATCAGGTCTGTGTGAGTTTAGTGCACTTCCTGGTGGGGGGTGGAGGGGGGAAAAGACAGGGAAGGGAGGTAGATAGGTGATTGAAGCATATTACAGAGTTATATAACTTTGTAATGTGCTTCAATTACTGGGAAAAAGTTTTTCATGGCACTTGTCCTTTAAATAAAACCCTTAAATAAAACATAATACACATCTTATTCTGACCTCACCGTGCTCCCCTACTTACAGCTGCCACCCCTATCACCAGGTAAATTTGCCTCAGCAGTGAGAGCTCGCTCAGCTCCATGCCGCTCCTCCCCAGGTGCCAGGAAAAGCTGGATCAAGTCCTAAGAAATTGAGAGAAGTTTCTCAGGACTGGATCCAGCTTTACCGTAAATTCATTTATCTCTTAAAAAAAAAAAAAACCACACATTCCTTAGTTACAACCAGAAGATGCAAAATAGTAAGACAACTTTTATAGTAGCCAACATTTCGGTCCTCCCAGACCTTTGTCAAGTCAAGGTCTCTATACAAAGCATGTAAGGTGTCTGGGTCTGGTGGAGCGTCTTGAAAGTGGCGGAGGCATTGGTCAGCACAGAACTGGAAATGTCACAGAAGGACATGATAGGGATAAAATGTTTACTACTTTTCATATAAGGGCAGAAATATACTAAAAGTTTTTAAATGTGGATAACCCATAGAGTACTGAGTACTGGGAGACACAGTTAGGACCCAGGAAAGGTGGCTGATATAGATGAAAAATCACCGTAATCGGGAAGTGGGTATTTACCGCAACCTCTGATACCACTAGTAAGTAACAGTTAATCACAGAGTAAACAATCTAAAACATAACTTTTACTAGAACCAATATTAAAACATATCCCCCCACACAAAAACATTGCGTCAAGAGCCACTGCCCTACACTCCACTGCTCTCGCGATCAAGCGGGAGCAAATGTGGCTTATTTCTAGCACTGTAGAAGCTGCAGTTGAGTGTATCCCACTGTCTGTATTTGTTTAACCCTACCATCTTGCACGCTCCCTGAGGATACCGATTATTTGGTGGAAACGTACATCGGAGGGTGAGAACATTTTTGTTTATTGGACAAAAAGTTAGAACGGGGAGGGGTCACCCTGATTAGGGCGAGTGCCCCAAATTACTTTCTCATTTTTGTGGTATCACACTGGCTATTGGAGTTTTTGATAATAGTAGAGGCTTCTTAGCGATCCAGGTGATCCCAATTGTACTGAAATAGATGAAGCCTACTTCTTCTGTCTAGTAAAACGCTGGTATTGTTACTGTTAAAGGCTATGTTCCTACTATGGGAACATGCCATCATTTATCATAAAAAGGCGTCCATCTATTGATAACGACGGCCGCAAATAAGGATCATGATCATTATCTGTAGCCATCATTATCAATAGACGGACGCCTTTTCCCAATACAACTCTGTAATGGGAACATAGGGCTATACTATACTCATGGAATAATACTAAGATAAGGCTTTTTCACGCTATAGAGTCTCGGTATTAACCCCTTCCCCCAATATGACGTCCAGGGACGTCATGAAAAGCAGTGCCAGAATGCATCATGACGTCCCTGGACGTCATGCTCATCCTGCCTCTTTCCACTGTCCCTGGCTGAGATCGGGTAGCAGGAGGAGGCTGTGTCACACAGCCTCCTCCTGCTGCCACTGCCCGGAGGGGAGCCGCGCTTAACCCCATAGACGCCGCAGTCGGTGTGACCGCAGCGTATATGGGGAGATCTCCTTCTTCTCGACGATCGGGTGCTGGGAGGAGGCAGCTGCACATGCTGTAACACTGCTGTGCTCCTCCCAGGCACCCGCTCTCTGCCGGAGCCGACCCTGCGCCCCCTCCTCCCCGTTCTTCCCCTCCTCCCCGTGCTCCCCCTTTCCAGCCCGCTCTCTCCCTCTGCAGGCGCTCCCCCTCCCTCCCCGTGCTTCCTTTCCTGCCCCCCCACCGTGCTTCCTTTACTGGAGACCCCCCACCCGCCCCCCCCAGTGCGTCTGGGCTGCTATGATTTCTAATGATCAGGCCCCTGCACTGAGGCTGGGACCTGATCATTTGAATGATCTGTCAGTGTGACACTGACAGATCATTCAATATATAATGCATTACAGCACTGATCATGTGCTGTAATGCATTATATATGTGAAAAAGCGAAAGTTAAAAAAAAAAAAAAAAAACACTAAACACACTTACATACATAAATAAAGAAATAATTAATTACAATAAATAAATTAAATAAACACATAATAAGTACATAATAAATAAAAAAAATAAATAAAAAAATAATTGAAATAAATAAATATAAATAAATATATATACACATTCCCCATCCCCCCTTTATAAATGATCCCCTATAAATAAAGTACACATATTTGGTATCGCCGCGTCCGTAATGACCCCATCTATTAACCCATTACATTAATTATTCCACCCGATTAACGCCATTAAAATAAATAAAGATCTAATAAAATCGAGTGTGACACAGCCTCCTCCTGCTGCCACTGCCCGGAGGGGAGCCGTGCTCCCCCCGGGCAGTTAACCCCATAAACGCCGCGGTCAATGCGACTGCAGCGTCTATGGGGAGATTCAATGTCCTCCCGCCGATCGGGCGGCGGGGGGAGGCTGCAGAATGTTGCCTCCCCCCACCGCCACTACATGTATGTCCCCCTCCCCTCGTTCTCCGATACTGGCGGATCGCCGCTATTACCGTTATATCGGCGATCCGCCGGTACCGGGCATTACCATCGCCATTGCCTTTCATCTCCTCCCACCGTGAATCTCCCACGGTGGGGGGAGATGAAAATGTATCAATCAGACCCCAGATCAGCCCCCCTAGTGGACGATCACTAACCCGCTCCCCTCCCCGGGCGGCCATCACATCCAAGATGGCCGCCCCATCCCTGTGAACAGACTATCTCTGTTCACAGGGATGGAAATAAAATAATAATCAAAGCCCCATGCTCTCCGCCACCAGAGGTAGCGGAGAGCATGGGGCAGTGATCGGGGACCCCCATGTGTGGTCCCGGAGCAGGTGATCGGCGGTATATACTATATACCGCTGATCGCCTGTTCCCAGTGCAAAGAAGCACTTTTTATCCCGTCACCATAAATGATTGGTGACAGGGGATAAAAAGTGATACAGTGTCGCCCCCCCAGTCACCCCCGTCCCCCAGTCACCTCCCTTCCCTATATACATTACCTGATCCAGGGAGGTCCTTCCTCCTTGGCGTCCAGGCTGATTCTGAAGTGCGCATGCGCTCCAGAATCAGTTATCTTGGAAAATTTAAAGTTGCCCGTAACCACCCCAGATTTTCTGTAACCACCCCAGGTTGCCCGTGACCACCCCACATTACCTGTAATCTAAATTTTTATTGTATTTTAGTAACTGCGCTATTCTAATAACTATTACTAGCTGCGGTTTTCCTCCAGCAAATTGGCACTCCTTCCCTTCTGAGCCCCGCTGTGAGCCCATACAGTGGTTTATGCCCACATATGGGGTACCGTTTTACTCAGAAGAAGCTGTGTTACAGATTTTGGGGTACGTTTTTTCTCCCATTCCTCGTGAAATTGAGAAATTTTAAACTAAACAAACATATTATTGGAAAAATTTGAGTTTTTCATTTTTACTGTCTTATTTTGAATACTTTCCTCTAATACCTGTGGGGTCAAACCGCTCACTGCACCCCAAGATGAGTTCTTTGAGTGGTGCACCTTCTTAAATGGGGTGACTTTTGGGGGCGTTCTATTCTGCTGACACTACAAGGGCGCTGCAAACGCACCTGGCGCTCAGAAACTTCTTCGGAAAAATCTGCACTGAAAATGCTAATTGGCGCTCCTTCCCTTCTGAGCCCGGCTGGGTGCCCATACAGTGGTTTATGCCCACATATGGGGTACCGTTCTACTCAGGAGAACCTGCGTTACAGATTTTGGCATGCAGCTTCTCCCCTGTTCCTAGTGAAATTGAGAAATTTCCAACTAAACGAACATATTATTGGAAAAATTCTAGTTTTTCAATTTTACTGTCTTATTTTGAATACTTTCCTCTAATACCTGCGGGGTCAAAATGGTCACCACACCCCAAGATGAATTCTTTGAGGGGTGTACTTTCCAAAATGGGCTGACTTTTGGGGGGGTTCTCTTCTGGGGACACTACAGGGGCGCTGCAAACGCACCTGGCGCTCAGAAACTTCTTCAGCAAAATCTGCATTAAAAAAGCGAATTGGCTATCCTTCCCTTCTGAGCCCGGCTGTGTGCCCATACAGTGGTTTATGCCCACATATGGGGTGCAGTTGTATTTAGGAGAACCTGCTTTACAAATTTTGGGGTACTTTTTTTCTCTTGTTCCTCGTGAAATTGAGAAATTTCAAACTAAACGAACATATTATTGGAAAAATTTGTGTTTTTCATTTTTACTGTCTAATTTTGAATACTTTCCTCTAATGCATGTGGGGTCAAAATGCTCATCCTACCCAAAGATGAATTCTTTGAGGGGTGTACTTTCGAAAATGGGGTGACTTTTGGGGGGATTCTATTCTGCGGACATAACAGGGGCACTGCAAACGCACCTGGCGCTCAGAAACTTCTTCAGCAAATCTGCATTAAAAAAGCTAATTGGCGCTCCTTACCTTCTGAGCCCGGCTGTGTGCCCATACAGTGGTTTACGCCCACATATGGGGTACCGTTGTTTTCAGGAGAACCTGCATTACAGATTTTGGCATGCTTTTTTTCTCATGTTCCTTTTGAAAATGAGAAACTTTAATCTAAACGTATATATTATTTTAAAATTTAAAGCTTCGATTTTTTTACGGCCTAATTGTGAATACTTTCCTCCAGCCCCTGTAGGGTTAAAATGCTCATTATACCCCTAGATTAATTCTTTAAGGTGTCTAGTTTTCAAAATGGGGTCAATTATGGGGGTTTCCAGTATACAAGCCTTCTAAATCCATTTAAAAAAAGAACTGGTCCCTAAAAAAAAATCAGTTTTGGAAACTTTCACAAAATGTGATAATTTGCTAATAAATTTCTAAACCCCATAACACCCTAAAAAAGTAAAATATGTTTCCCAAATTATACAAGAATAAAGAGGACATATTGGTAATGTGATTTAGTAACTAATTTATGTGCTATGACTTCCTTTTTTAGAAGAAGAGAATTTCAGAAGTTCATTAAATGCTAAATTTTCTAATTTTTCATGATATTTTGATGTTTTTCACAAAAAACACACAAAGTAGTGACCAAATTTTGCCACTAATATAAAGTGCCATATGTGACGAAAAAACAATCTCAGAATCGCTAGCATATGTTAAAGCATCACTGAGCTATAAGAGCATAAAGTGAGACAGGTCAGATTTTGAAAAATGAGCTTGGTCATTAAGGCCAAAACAGGCTGCGGAGGCAAGGGGTTAAACTTTGCTGTTTATCCTCCATAGGACAATAGCCAAGACCCCTCAATGGTATAAGCCCCAGGACATGTGCCCCATTTGCCCTCTTTATTATCCATCTCTATGAATACATAATGGGAACTAATAACACCTCTGCTCTATTATTGGACTTACAATTCCAAATGGAACAGTTATGATAATCCCATTCAATTCATTATCTACAATAGCTCCAGGCCCCTTTAAAAGGTTCCATAGCTTCATACAGATAGCTGTAAAAGAATACAACGCATGCCATGCTCTCAAGGTACAAGCAATTTCTGTGCATAAAATTTTCATGCAAATCTTTTGTGATCCCGTTCCATCAAGTGCTCTTGTTATAGGTAATTTAACCGATCAGCAATGATCTTAATCACTGTCATAGAAGGACACCGTAAACAATTGACGGTATACATCTTCCCTGACATGACCCTTAATCACCGAAAATAAAACCTGCTGCCCTTGATTAACATTGCACTGCTGAATATGATATTCTACCAACCTCATTGATCATGCATCTCATCAAAATGGCAAGCCAAGGCATTTTTTGTTTGCTGTTTATGAAAGCCATGTATCATTAAAGGGACCCAACCACATAGGTATTCATTGCCTATAGAGCACAGTCTAGCTACGAAAGATGACACGAGAGAATCAACACATCCATTAACCTTCTGACTGCCCCGGAGGCCATTCAATTAGTTAATAGAGCAGTTATAGAATGGATGAGATGTTCTGGACCCATTAGCATAAAGCATATGTAGTGTATAATTATTATTAAAGTGCGATGTGGAGCCAAGGGAGGCCGCAGGGTGATCTTCTTGGTTATTGGAATGGACAGGGTGACAATAAATATTTGTGGATAAAAAATATGGCCTTATGAAATAGGTGACAATGGTAATTGAGTTCAGGCGCTGACATTTATTAAGTATTTGTAAGGCTGTGTTCACACCTGTGATGTTAGTAGAATCCTATCCCAGCATGCTGTCATATTCATTCCATCAAAACAATTGTCCCCATAAAAAAGACCCCATTATGACTCTAAATCAATGTTGGAAACCCATGGTGACCATTAGGGATAAGCGCAACTGGAGCATGTTTGAGTCCGATTGTTTGGCATTTGAATACTGGTGGCTGAAGAAGTTGCCTGTGGCTTTGTTCACACGCCGTTTAAAAAACAAAGACGTACGTTTTGCCTCAGTTTTATTGTCTTCAATGCAATGCATTGAAGTCAATGGAATGAAGGACGTCCAGTGCACAGGTTGTATAAAAAAGGGACGTTGTCCGCGCGGATGTCAAAATAATGTTCATGTCAATTATTTTCGGATGTCTTTTGCAAATACCAAACTTTATTTTTTAGTTGTGCACACACAGTTTTTCTTTTTCACCGTCCTTGTCATGATCGCGCCTGAAAAGGCATCAGTGCCACCCTCTGCTGCAAAGATTAGACCTCTGCGCTTTTGGCCATTATCCGTTCCTGGTTTTACTATGTCCTCTGCGATCTGGTCCATGTTTCTCAGTTCTCCATGCACTTTCCTTGCTGTGGTCTGTTCACTAATTGTCTCTGCTGTGTTGGGATTGACAGGTCTCCTCACCTCTGTGTTTCTCTTGTGTGTTTCCCCGGTTCAGCCTATCAGCTTGGAGACTGGGACTTCTGTTCCCTTATAGCTTGGTCTCTCCCTTCACTCTGGGCTCTTGATAGCTTTGTTCAGCTTGTCTGTCAGCTAGATCCTGCCTTTCCTTATATTGTCTGTATTCCTTGTTTCCTGATCCCTTTGCTTGTTTATTGCCTTTCTCTGTCTTTTGGTTCAGTGTTCCTTGCCTTGGCCTCTAGTTACCTTGCTTAGGCCTTTGTTAATCCTGCTACTATTTCTGGCTTTTGTTTCTCCATTTACCATGTTGCATCTCTGGCTTTTGTCCTCCATTCGTTTGGTCCTCCATTCCTTGCTGCCTTCTTGGTCCTGTCCTTCTGGGTGTCTTGTTACTTTGCCTTGTGTACTGTCATTGCACCTTGTTCGCCTGTACTGTGTCTTGTCTGTGTTTGCACTTACTGCAGCGTAGGGAACGCCGCCCAGCGGACAGTCATTTAGGACCTGCACTGCAAGTAGGTAGGGACAGTGTGGGGGGTCTTAGCCATAGGGCCCACTTGTCCTGTGTCTCACTGTTCCCTGGAGCCCTGACAGTCCTTTCACCATTTTTAGTTTTAAATTCAATGGATTTTTCTATTAAAGACAATCAAAGACAATTCAAAGAGCAATCAGTCCACCTGAACTAGAATAATATACCAACAGTCGTCATTGAACTGATGGGCGGCCAAACAGCGAAATGATGGCCTTTATTTTATTTTATTTTTTCAAAAATGTAAAGGAAAAAATGTAATGTGAACATAGCCTATGGCTGTATCCATGTTTTCCAAGACTCCCTAGGGCTGCATCTAACCTTTTCAGCCACTGGTGTTTAAATGCCAAATGATCGGACTCGAGCATGCTCTAGTTGCACTCATCTTTAGTGGCCATAACTTGATGGTCAGGTTTGTGTTATAATGGGAAAGATCTTACACAGAAGAAGAAATAGAGGTGGAAAACACCATAGGATAAAATTGTCTTCTTTTTTTGATACATGTAAGGTTGGCGGTGTAGTGTGGACCTAAACTGTACCACCTACCTCGCATGAATCAATCAAGGAAGATGGTTTATCCTATGGTAAGTCCTTCCAATATTTCTTCTTCTTTGCAAGACTGGACAAAGCTAAGGGGCAGAGCACCACATTTTGCATCAGTTTTTTCTAACATACCTTTCAGGATTGTGCAGTAACCTGGTGTGAACTGGGCCTGTTGTGCTTTTGTGTGACACACCCGCTTGCTTCTCAGCTTCCTGGCAATGCAGGAGTTAAGCTGAGAAGCTGCTGGACTTGATTTACACAGCTGAGTGGTCTGTTTTATTGTCTGGTTTCTCTGCCTGTCTGCATCATGGGGGACCAGAGCGCCAGTCCAATGAGGATCTGGACCAGGCTCTTGTTCAGCATAAAGCAAAGCTGAGGCAGTCTCTCAGCACTGTCTATTTAGGTTAATACCCTGGTCCCAGCTTCCCGTCTGTTCCTGCGATCCCCGTCCTAACTCCCTTTGCTTGCTCGACTGTGTTACCTGACCCCTGGCTTTGATTTTGACTATCCGACTGTTACTTGTTTTTGTACTGCGCTGCCCATTTGGTTCTGACCCTGCCTCTTTGACGATCCCATATTGTGTTTGTTTGTCTGTCTTGTTCGGTGTGCACATATCCAGAGCAGGGAACATCATCATGGTTGTCCACAGCCTCCTAGGGCTGGTTGAGGCAAGTAGGTAGGGACAGTTGGTGGATTCAGGGTCAGCACTCACTGTTGTGTCTGGTCCCTACCTGCCCTGTCCTGACAATACCACATTTTTGTGTACGATAAAAAAAACAGATGCGTTTAGATCCTTTTTTTTTACGCCTTTTTTTTCCAAGTCAATAGAAAAATCAATAAAAACGGATGCACACAAATGCATACATTTTTCGTTCTTTTTTTTATTTTTTGCATAAAACGGATGAAAAAAATTGTTAACCCAGCCTAACTAGGCAATTTTAGCTCTGAAGCCTGCAGCTCTGACTTATGAGGCAGACTGTAAATCAGGTATCAGTATGAAAGAATATTTGCTACAGAAATTTTTACACTGATTCATTCTCTATCTACACTGTAATGCGGCCTTCAAAGTTGAACCCCCTCTTTAATATTGTAATCTGTCTGCATTGCATATTGGAAATTTCTACGTTAATACATTAATTCTCACTATGCGAAGCGAGAGGTGTATGGAGGAGACACTTTAAGACAACCGCTACAAAGAAAAGCTCTCCATCAGTCGTTCCCAAACAATCAAGGCACAAGTTACATGAAAGGAGCCGGGTTGAATTTCAACCTTTGTAGAGTTTTTTTTTTGTTGTTTTTTTTTATTTCTACACTACTTATGCATGGAAATTATTCTTTAATGTAAATTTTCTTTTCATCACTTAGTAAATCATATTAAAGATGCCAAGGGGAAAAGAACACAGAGATATTTAATATAGTTTTATAGAACAATAACTTATTTGTTTTGCATGAGATGAAAGTAAGTTATTACAATTGCAAAGATGAAAACTTCAATGACTTTTTAAATCAACCTCATACATAATTGCCAAATTATTTAAAGAACAAATAATAACGGAATAGATTTCTGTTTTCTTAAGAATATTTCTTGGTTGTATACGGAATTTATCAGTCTTAATTGGAGCAAAGTGAAACGTCAATCACACAGGTTACCACAGCGTAGAGTTAAATGCTGGCCACAAATTCTTTACTAGGTGCCAGGTGGCTTGCTTTTAAAGGGGTACTCCGGAGGAAAAAACACATTGTTTTCAAATCACATGGCGCCACCAAGTAAGTCCTAAAGATTTGTACTAGATAGATTTGTAATAGAATGACTTCTATTTCAAAAACTCAACTCTTCCAGTACTTATTAGCTGCTGTATGTTCTGCAGGAAGTGGTGTATTATTTCCAGTATCACACAGTGCTCTCTACTGACATCTCTGTGCATGCCAGGAACTGTCCAGAGCAGCAGCAAATCCCCATAGAAAACTTTAGCTCTGGACAGTTCCTGACAGCAGTAGGGAGAACAGGACCCCTACGGTGCTATATAAGCAGGGCCCATTTTAGAAGTTGGCAAAAAGGAATCCTAGGATCAGGCTAAGCCATGCTATTATAATTTACTAGTATGTGTGTAAGGGAACCAGGGACATAGATGGAATAAAGTGAAGACAGACAGTGTGAGTCCTAGCGATAAGCCCCCCAAGGTTGTTAGTGACTTTTTGCTGGGCGATTATCCCTACACTAGGTAAGTGAAACACAGAACAAGATAAACAAACAATAAAAGGTAGATACAATCCAGTCCAATCCAATCCAACATGCCAGCTCTAGCTACAAGAGACTGCCGCAACCAATGTCTAAGAGCACAAGTGGATTTCTTATGAGATGCCAGAGTCCCAGTCCAGGGCATGATTGGATCAGCCCTCTGACATGCAGACCACATTGAACAACGATTGACAGGGAATGAAGATTTGTGGAGAAGGCAACTGTCAATCACTATAAATCTCTATCGTCAGTAGCCCAGCTAGGGATAGCAGAAGGACCCGGGTATGATGGAACCTGTCAATCATCACACAGCAAGTGCACACTAGTTCATGGCCAAAAGCGCACTTTGGGTCGTACTTTACACAGGACTGCGCTGAGTTTTAAACAGACGTGGACATAAAGTCAGCCAGATTTATTAAGAGCCTCTTAGAAAATCCAGCCGGTTGCATGGGGCAAAGTTTTATTTAACCCCTTAGCGATCCATGAGGTATCTGGTACGTCATGGTGCCGCGGGGGGTGTTCAGAGCGGGGTCCCGCCAGACATGTGCAGCCGGGCAGTGCCTCTATTAGCCGGTGCGGGTCCCGTTGCCGCGTCGGCTAATTAAGCCTCTAAGTGCAGCTGTCAAACCTGACAGCTGCACTTAGAGGCTTTGATCCGTGCATCCCTGGTGTCTAGTGGGACGGATTCCCCCCCCCAGCAATGCGATCGCGGGGGGGGGGGGGGGAGATCTGTTCTTCTGCCCGTGCCGGGCCTCAGCGTTGGAATGACGCTGATCCCAGCTCGGCAATAGATTGCTATGGCACAGCAGGTGGGCCAGGCCACCCCCAGTGGGCGAAGTCCCCGCCCCTCTATGACGCTGCTCCATTAATTCTAATGAAGCCGCATCATAGAGGGAAGGAAATTCCCTCCCACTGGGGACGGACCAGCCCTCCTCCTGTGCTTCAGCTCCGGCCCAGTAACCGTGGATAGAACAGCGCCATACACGGGAACCGGGCCACGGTTCAAAAAACGGACAGCGGCACCGGCTTTCCAGTGACGGCACCGTTCTATCCCTGGGTCAGATTAAAGAGGATGTACCTGATGGTACATCTTCTTTAAGACCTGCATACACGGTCTTAAAGGGAATCCGTCAGCTCCCGGGCTTTACCTAAGAATTTGACAGTGTGATGTAGCTGGCAGCCCCCAGTAAGCATGGTGCTTTTTTGGTAATTTTCCCTGCAGCAGATTATGTACAGTTTTATCTCTCCTACTGTCATAGAGCTGTTGTTCATGCCACACTTGTCATGCATCCTCCTCCCTCTTCATGAATATTCAATGCTGCCCCTCCTCCTGCTCGCTCAGCTGTTAGATTGCAGATCAGTCCTCTGTAGGCAGGTTATGTCTGAAGGAATCTTTCCTCTGTAATGTGTTGGAGCTGTGGTCTAGGGGTAACTCACCTGTCTAAAGACCCGACAGCAGTTCATTCTCTGGTTCGAATCCCCTGATGGAAATTAAAAAGATGTCTTTTTTCCCACATTATTGTATCATTTTTAAGGATATGTTCACACACACAGTATTTGTGCTCAGCATTTTGCAACCAAAACCAGAAGTGGACCAGAAGTTTCTTTCAAATCTCTAAAAAATGTTGACAAAATATTTAAAAATAGGCGTATACATTTTTTTTATTCTTATTAAAGGTTTTTTGTTTGTTTTTTGTTTAATAAAAGAAAAAAAAATATGTAAATCTAAACATTTAATATTCTGTATGATATTTTTTATTTTTTATGATGAACCAAAACAATCAAGAACAGAAATACTAGTCTGAGGCCTAATCTATATTTTACCATGGCTATGAAAAGTTCCTGCATTACAATTCACAGAGAGCACCTTGCCCAGGAGTACTTTTTTCTTTGAATCCACCTTTGTTTGATGAAGTAATGATGTCTGCTCCCAGGTCTAGTTTGATCTTTTCCGGCTAATGAATAATTTGAAATTATTTTGCAGCTGAGAAGAAGAGAAACAAACTCTCCTGCAGAACGGACGGCTTTTGTTTGCTAGATTTCCACATCTTGTAATAAAAAAAATAAAAGTACAAAGTAAATTAACCATTTGGCTACTGTACCTTTTAGTTAGAGTTACCTAAAAATATTGTCAGCCTCTAAGTATATATATATTGGAAATCTCCTATTTTCCATTTAAAATTATTTTCATCTCAAGAACATGAGGAATAGAAAATGCGGCTGAGATATTTATCATCTTATAAAATTGGCATCATCTTCTAAATTAATTAATCTTTATCTATTTGTCTAAAATAATGTATTCAGCCCGTTAAATTTGTTTAAAGATATTTGCTCAAAATAAAATGTAGAAAAAAAAAATCACTAAAATATATTTTACGCTATCTTTATACTTTCGATTTTTATACTTTATATTAATTTATTTTCTTTTGGAACTTGTCAAGTAGTTTTAGGTCAAATTTAGGCGATGTTCTCACAACGTTCTCTTCATGTAAAGAACGGACGCTGATTGCAATGGAGTCAGCGTCCGTTCTTTATTGCAGGGGTGGCACTGCATTAAAGTCTATGCAATGCTACCTTCTGTGTTTACACAGCATTATGTTAAAGCCAATACAGAGGTATCAGCTGCAGGAACAGGCTGAAAGCACCCCCTCGGCAAGCAGTTTAACAGCATCCGTTGCTATGCAATGGACACTGTTAAACGTAGTGTGAACGTAGCCTTATACAGAAATAAAGAACTATTGAAGAGGTTACAAACCTTGGAGCATATACTGTATATATATATATATATATATATATATATATATACTCTCTCTTGCACTTTACTCTCTAATTTTTTTTTCCTTTTATTTACTATTTTTCTTAATTTTCTTTTTATATTAGAATTCACTTCAGTGTAGCAGGGATGTGAGCTCAGAGTGTTATATGGCTATGTTCACACTATGTATGAGACCGTCCGTTCCGTGTGGAGCTCTGATGTGGGCGCATCAGCGCTCGCCCGCATCAGAGCTTACCAAAGCCCACAGTGAAGCAAGCGGCCGGAGCCGCTCGCTTCACTGTGTGAACTGACAGGTCTTTCTGCGGCCGGAATTCACTGAATTCCGGCCGCAGAAAACTGACCTGTGAGTTTTTCCGGCGCCGCACAGATCCCGGCCGGAGCTTATACAATGTGTATACACTCCAGCCGTGATCCCATTGAAGATAGGCTATGTTTCCACCCCTCAAAACTACGGCCGTAGTTATGCGGCGAGAACTACGGCTGTAGTTTTACGTAGTGTGAACATAGCCATATCAAAGATTGTGCACACAGTATAATATACTATCAATTTCAATCTTTATTAATTACAAAAACCACCAAAGGAAAATTTAAAAACACTTAAAAGTGACCAACGAAGGGTCAGTACAGAATCCAATAAACCCCCACAATCATTGGGGTAACATAATAATACCAAGAAAAGACAAAATAAGGGACTAAGCAAAAGTATGTTAAAATTCAGATGTTAATATACGCACCGCACCACAATAAGGGATATAGTAAACCCACCTTAGTTTAGGTGGTAATGTACAAAGATGTTTCCTAGTGCTACATCATTGTATTCTTATTTTTTGGCACATGGCAATTTTGAATTATATTGGGTATGAGTTTACTATATCCCTTATCGTATTCTGAGTGGTGCGGTGCCTATATTAACCCTTTCATAACCTGGGGTCATTGATTCCTCAATGCCCAGGTCGTTTCTGGACATCAGCTTATGGTATCATAATAATCCCATAAGCTGATGTCCCTGTGTTTGCCCCCTCTCCTCTGTCCCCTGCCGCTGTTACAATCTTGTGACAGTGGCAGGGAAGAGAGGGGAGGGGCAGAGCTCTTGGGCGCGTGCCCCGCACGCCCCATGCGCCCAGCCTTTGCTCTCGACCGCTGCTGGCTTCTGTAGGCAGTATACTGGAAGCCTGAGGTTTCCGGTTTCCATGGCTACCTTCAGGGCTCTGCGATCAATTCCCAGAGCCCCGATGGACAGCGGACAGAAAATTCTCCCTCTCTAGAGGGAGAATTCTCTGTTAGGAGCACTATAGATCCTGCAGTCGTGCTTATCGCAGTACTGTATGTATAGGGTTAACTCAGCACCGGAGCTGAGCACCTGTGCTGAGAGTTGTGGCGGGTCTCCGGCTATCACTGATACTGAGCTGTGAGCTGTGGGAGGGGGGATAGCATCAGTCTGCTGCCGCTGCTCCTGTTGCACGGGGCGATGGCCAAAAGTTTGTTGCTAAGACAAGGATAAACCGACATCAGGCATTTCGGCTGATCGTTGCCTTTTAACACGACCTATTACACCAATCGATTATTGGCCGTAGCAGCTGATAATTAGCTAAATATGGCCGATAATTACTTGGTGTATTAGGGCCTTAACTTGTAGTGTTGAGCGAGAATGCTGGGTTGTGTATAGTGCTTGTTTATGCATTGTGGTGCTCAGGTAAATGAGGCCATACACCTTCAATAACTGACGGACAAACAATCAGTTATATTTCCCACAGTAACCTATTACATTTTTTACTTCTAATTGTCCCTTAAAGGGATGTTTGAAAAATGCAATAGGTAAACCAGGAACCCACCGATCTGCTGAGCAGGGGGCTTCTGGTTAAATGCTCGAGTTTGTTACTCGAGCATGCAGGCATTTTAGTGCTCACTGAACACTACTAACTTGTTATACTTCTCGTACAATTTTTTTTAACAGTTATTCCAAATAATAATAATAATAATAATAATAATAATAATTAAGACCCCTTGTCACATAAACTACAAGGAATATTAGTAAGTCTGCCCCAATATTTCCTGTTCCGGATTTCTAAGAGATGCACTTTAAGGGCCTGGTTCACACTATGTATGACACTGGACGCTCTGTGACTAGGGATGAGCGAACCATCGGACCAAATTAAGCATCTTCGCTCAATTACTATTAGAGATGAGCAAACCTGCCGGATTTCTGGTTCGTACGAACCAGTAATCTCGGCATCTGACTCCCGCTGTCTGCCGACTCCGTGCAGCGGGTGGATACAGCGATATCAAGTTTTCTAGGCGTTCCTTACGCTATATCCACCCGCTGCACGGAGCCAGCAGACAGCGGGAGTCAGTTGCCGAGATTTCTGGTTCGTATCAACCAGAAATCCGGCAGGTTCGCTCATCTCTAATTACTATGCCTGCGATGCCTGTGATCCCGAGTGCATAATTGCGATCCCGGGAATCTGCGGGCAGGATCTTCCAGGGAATTCAAGATACATTTCCTGGATTTCAAGGGAATGTATCTTGAATTCCCTGGAAGATCCCGGCCCCAGATTCCTGGGAACGCAATTATGCACTCGGGATCGCAGGCATCGCACTGGAGTGAGCGGCTTTCCGACTGAAAGTCCGAAAGTTCCGCTCATCTTTATCTGTGACCTGGCAGTGTCACAGTACGGCCGGTGTCAGCGAAGTTCATCCCGGCTGGTACTGCAGTATCGGACGGATGAACCTTATTTCTTTAGATTTTAAAATGCGTGCATGTTCCGGTGTGCCTGCATTTTAAATCCCCATAGCAGACAATATAAAATGTGGCCGAAGCTGCAATTTACCTTGTATGCTCTGTCAGTCTGGTGTGGCCACTATTCAATGGATAGTGGCCGCACAAAAACTGACATGTCAATTTTTTGTGCGTCTGAATGGAATCCCGGCCTAAGTGTACTATGTGCATACACTCTGGCCAGAATTCCATAGACTTTAATGTTATTTATAATGTCATTAAATAACAGCCGTGGTTGCAAAACTGCAACTACGGCTGTTGTTTAATGAAATTATATAGAGTATGAACTTAGGCTAACACTACATGAAGACTTTGTTGCATATTCCATTATTATTTTACAGAGCAATGGGGGTTAGATCTTTGCATGTGTATGGCCTGTAAAAAAAACTAATTAAAATATGTTCAATTAATAAATGTAAAATAAATTGAAATAAAGTAACTCTAGCAGAGTGGAATGGATAATATTCAGTTATATCACTCATCAATATTCTTTACATATACGGCTCGATGTATCCAAAGTAAATGAAATGTGAAAACATTGTCATGATTTATCGGCTTAAAAACCCGGGCTAGTAATGGTTTCCAGGAAATGTGCTAATTGTAATTATATCATAAATCGCATGTTCTGAGGTTCGGCTGATAAACACGCCGACTTTCCTAGAAGCAATTCTAATTTCTTATATAGTATATTTAATTTGCTTCTTAACATGGAAACGTACATTTTATACCTTGAAATAATTTTTTGTGCCAACTAATAAACCGGTGACCCTTAGTTCTCGGCTAAATGCCGGCACGGAGGAGCAGAGATCTATCATTACGGTAAATACAAGGTTACTGCTAATTATTCAAGGTTCTGCATAGATATATGTGGTAGGAAACACTGGACCAAATCAGATGTACATTCATTAGACCCGAGTGCGATGGATTCATCTGCAATATAGGAAGATTTCTTCATCTGTATTTAAAGTTCTTGTATCAATTCATTGATTTCTGGATCGTGTTTGGAATGGGCAAACTGATTAAGGGGTTTTCAAATTTGGCTTCTCAATGGCTTAAAGAAACATTTTGAGCAAAATGTTTACACAGTCAGACTGTGGATTTCGGTGTTGAGGGCCCCCCTGTGGAATTGGTTCTAGGGACGCAACATCAATCATGTGTAATTTAGCTGCTTAACTCACAACTAGAGATGAGCTAACCTGGAGCATGATCGAGTCCATCCGAACCCGAACTTTCGGCATTTGATTAGCGGTGGCTGGTGAAGTTGGATAAAGCCCTAAGGCTATGTGGAAAACATATAGTCATTGGCTGTATCCATGTTTTCCAGACAACCTTAGAGCTTTATCCAAGTTCAGCAGCCCCAGCTAATCAAATGCAGATCGTTCAGGTTCAGATAGACCCGAACCCGGTTCGCTCATCTCTACCCACAATGTATAATCCACTGCGAATGCAGTAGGTGTGAATGCAGCCTAAAACAATATTTGATTATAAGCAAATTACCCTTTAAAGGGATATTTCAGGCAAAACCTATTGATGAGCTATATACAGGATAACTCATCAGTAACTGATCGGTGGAGTAGTACAGCTCCTACTCACCTGAATGGGAGCTGTGCTGCAGTTGCACATCACCACTGCTGCACAATGAATGGAGACATACTTTTTTCAGTGTACATTGGGGCACCATACAGATGATTTGCATGGGTGTCGGGTGTCAGCACCCTGATGATCAGTTATAGCTTATCAGTAAATTTTGCAGAAAATATTCCTTTAAAGACGAACGTACATGAAATTTATATATATATATATATATATATATATATATATATATATATATATATATATATTACACACAGAAAGGATAAGGGGATGCATAGGGATAAGGAAGAAACTGTACTGTATACTGTACTTACCCATCAATGTGCCTCCATTGCGCCACTCTCACCTCTCATTTTTGGACAGCTTCTCTATATGTCATGGCCCCGGGTCTTGCTACTGGATCCTCATGGCCCTGCAGATAGATTGCCCGCTTAGTCAGCCAATGACTTCAGTTGTATTCCTGCCCTGGGCAGTCCATCAGTGAGGTATGTGATGTTCCAACAGCAGGAGGTTCTGGGAGGCAGTGGATGTCCGGTATCATTTAGACAGCATTATCAGGGCACAAGGACAGGTAAGTATACTTTCTTTATTATGTTGCCGCAACCCCCTACCTTCCTGTATTTTGATTTAAGTTATAAATTCCAGGAGAATGCCAAAATCAGCCAACTGCATAAAAGAGTTGTCTTACCCTTGGTTCACAATTATGTTGAAGCTCTGAATCTGAGTGGACAATAAAATCCCTCAAGCAGTAATTGTTTTGTCCACTGAAATCCTGCAGCATAAACAGACACCAGATGAAAACCTGACAGACCTTACTGAGGTCAATGTGATCTCTCAGGATCTGTCTGGATCCATCCTTGAATAGACTGTCCATCTCCTTATTGTGGTGGAGAATGGATCCTCGGCAGAAGTTTGAACTTAGACATAATATGATATAATCTAATGCTTGATGTACATCTGACTCAGCACCCCACCACCACACACCTGCATAGGACTTAAGGCCCTATTCCACGGAACGATTATTGTTCGTATTCGGCCGGTATCGGCCGCTACAGACGATAATCGTCCGGTGGAATAGAGTGCAACGATCAGCCAACATCGTTCATGTCGGCTGATCGTTGCAGTCACTTGTTTTTCAACATGTTGAAAAACAAGCGACTGATATAGCAGCGATCTGCTGCCGTCGCTCCGTTGAATAGGAGCATTGGCAGCAGACGCTGCTATATCTATGGGCTGTCCGGACGATCAGCGATCCCCCGGGCAGCCCCCCCGCAGCTCCCCGCCGCCCCCTCCCGCACTCACCCGCTCGCTGCAGCCGCGTTGAATAGCGGCGGCAGCGAGAGGGGAACGAGCCTGACGACCTGTGGAATAGGGGCATTAGCGAACACCCCATCCCAACCCCCCACCGACTTCCCCATATCAGTAGTTTGCCTAACCTGCTATAGCTGCTGCACTGTGACAACCAGGCGCAGCTATTCAGCATCAGTCTATGGCCAGGTGTTTGCGGCAGTATTCCTCAATAATGGTGCCCGCCTGGGACTATGACTCTGCCCCCCGTAAGTGCACGGCAGAGCAGAGGGAACCTGCTTACACTTACGTGAGGGAAGAGACAGTGGCTGCGTCGAGAGGCGGAGACTTTGAGATGCTGTTCTGGTCCCCATGCAGGTAGGTGTGGGCCCGTCTCAAGCACACATAAAGACAGTCTCTCCCTGGTTAACTAGTGTCAGGACGAAAGTCCTGAACAGCAAAACGGGGAGAGTCGAGACCTCTGACCAGGACGCCGGGTCTGGGCCCTGTAGCAGCTGCTTTGACTGCTGCAGCTGAAGTTCCGCCACTGGCTGTATGTAAGCTACCACCAAATAACAGCTTTTAATAGTTCTAACCCATTACTTTAGAGAGTTGGTATAATGAAATTTTTATGTTCTTCTGTGTAGTTATACGGTAATGGTACAGTTGAAAACAAAGTACCAAAAAACAGCATGCTATCTTCCTGTGGACTTCAATGTTGTTTTTGTGGTTTTCAATGTGTCTGTTCACGAATAACAAAAATTAAGTGCTAGGCAATCCAAGCTGTCTTTCATGTTTACAGCTGGTTGTCTGGGTTCTCAACCACTTCTCTGTATTAAGAGCTGTAAGCTGGCTAGTGGCATCCCTCCTTCTCTGAAGGAAGGGGGTGGTCGGGATCTTGGAACAGGCATTTGTATAGTGATTTGTACTCGCTCCCCTGTCTGGCCATCTTATCTGCAATGATCCATCTTCACACTGACAACTCCCAGCCCTGTGGTGCTGTAGAGATGTCAGGCCTCCAGATCTGGCATAGCAGAGCTCAACACAGCACAGTAGCACAATGCCACAGGCCATAACAGCCAATGTCTGTGGAGGTGCCCAGCCCTCCATCCAAATCGGGTAGCAAAAGAAAAACGTGAAAGTATTCCGGGAACATGAAGAGGGGTAAGTTTGGCAGCTGAGAACACCCCTTTAAGCTCCCATTCAGAGCCCACCAGCAACATCATGAGACATGATTATCAATGTTGAGCAATGAGACATAATTTTATTAGTTGTAGTACCTTATCTTTCCAGATGGTGAGCTGTAGAAAGATATACAAGTGCAAGATCAATCCAAATCACATGATCAAGTATTCAGCCAATAGTATAGTACTATGCCACCTAGAGGTAGAAACCTTTATTGATCTGACAATTTATGTTCTCTTTATCTATAATGTAATTGGTGATTATACCAATACATTGTGGTTGGGAGTCAATATTCCCTTTCTCAATATGAGATATGCATGTGATAGCAATGATATTAACAATATAAACCTTGAATATATAGACTGATTTGCTGTGATGCAGACAATTTTTTTTTCACCAGGGGGTATTGGTAGATTTGCTGTAAATATTATACTAACACGTCAATAATGAATAAGGAATAAAAGCTTCTGCTTGTTTGTCTGATAAACAAGTTCTACCATACACCATGCCGTTCTATTGATCAGAAGGAGAATTTATAGAAGCTTCTTGAATATTAAGGCCAGGGAGAGAAATCATACAGAATACTATAGTTTTAATGATATTTAAGGTAAGAAAGGAAGGCAGAAAAGCAGCATAAAAATAGAGATTATTCTTTTAATATAGCAGCCCACTGTGTCTACAGATGAAGCCTTCATTTTTACATCTTTCCATAACTACCTAGTCTGTAATACAGATCTCCAGCAGCTTCGGTGGGTTTTTTGTTTTTTTGTTCCATGCTGCTTTCTTGTGAAATATATTCAGAACGTGTGATTAGACTGGAATAGATGAATATTTTGTGTCTGTCTTATTACCAGCATTAGGAGGTTGTCAGAGACATGTTCTTACTGTTCTAAAATACAACTTTTAAATCATTTTTATTTTTATTTTGGGTAACTGGTCACGTGACATGTGACAACATAGTTTTGCTTACTGATATTGGCTGAGAAGGGACAGTGACTGGTTGATCGGGCTGTCACTCTCTAGACACTGTCTCAAGTGAATGCCTAAACAGGCTGGGGGAGACTCAAGACACTGAAGAGTACAGCGGGAGAGCGCAGACAGGTAAGTATAGACTTGTCAAGTTTAGGTCATAAAGTTCAAAAATTTTGTGGTAAAAATTTTTGAACAAGCGAACCGAATTTTTGAAAGATATTCTAATCACTACTCCTAAATCCTTCACCTCTGAAGTCTTAACTAAAACAGAACTATTGATATGATACTCAGGGAGAGGATTCCTTCTCCCCAAGTGCATTATTTTACATGTGAAAACATTGAGCTGCAGTTATATATACATTTTGGAAACTACTGGCCCGTAACTGGAAACTACAGGCCAGTAAGTCTAACATCTATAGTAGGTAAAGTATTAGAGGGGTTTGTAAGAGATGTTATACTGGAGTATCTTAATGAAAATAATCTTAAAACACAGCACCAGCATGGATTTATGAGGGATCGATCATGCTTTTGTGAAGAGACAGCGCAACGGCTAATGACTGGTTGATCGGGTTGTCACTCTGGAGACTCGAAATCTATTGAGAGTGACAGCCCGATCAGCCATTCATTGGCCATGGTGCTGTTTCTCAGTTAGTGAATGTTTAAACAGGCTGGAGGCGGCTCACAAAGAAAAGTACACTGAGGGAGTGTGGACAGGAAAGTATAGACTCAGTAAGTTCAGTTCATGAAGTTTAAAAATTTTGCGATACAAATTTTTAACCATCACTACCGAATTTTTAAAAGATTTTTTGATCACTATTCCTAAATCCTTTTCCTCTGAAGTCTTTACTAAAACAGAAATATCGATATAATACTCAGGCAAAAGATTTTACATTTGGAAACATTGCGCTGCAGTAACCATAATTTTTTTTTTTTTATGTTTTATACTTAATACAATGTATCTTTCTAAGTATCATCATGTACCTATTTATGTCAGTAAAATGTATCCAAGCATTGTATTTATTTGAATACAGTCATTATAAGTTTTATAATAAAATAAAGAGCCCTAAATATAAAGGAAGCAAGCAGCCCATTGCAGACCTGTTTTTCTAGTCGTAGATTTAATCAACCATTGGAATCCATTAAGTGGGTATAATATAGTGGCACCATTCTAGGTTAGGCTCCCATTTTACGCTAATAGCTCCTCCTAACGTATTTACCCAGAGGTGTTATCTCATCAGACGTAATCAGAGGACTCTGCCTAATTATATGTTGTTATAAGTGGTAGTAAAATCTATTGCCTCCCACGAGAGACTTTAAAGTAATCTGCTAAAGAAAATAGAGAGAATTAGTGGGCACACCGATATCCAGGGTTTATTTTGTACTATGTGCTAGTTCTAAAGTATTTGTAAGTAATAATAAAAAAAAAAAACAATAGATAAGAAAAGACTGATACACAAAATGGAAGGATAGATATATGCATAGGTAAAAATATGGATATGAGATAGATAGATAGATAGATAGACAGACAGATAGATAATAGATAGATAGATAGATAGATAGATAGATAGATAGATAGATAGATAGATAGATAGATAGATAGAAACAAGCAAAAAAACGCACTCTTGGCTGGATGTACGCGTGCCAGCTGTAAACCAGAGATTTTGCTTTGGATAGATAGATAGATAGATAGATATAGATAGTTAGTATGAGAAAATGACCGCAGCACTCCAGGCTTAAGGTGAAAAATTAGGTGAAAGATTTATTGCATGAAAAACACAGAAAGACCAGAGACGTTTCGCTCCATCAATAGGAACTTTTTCAAGCCAGGCTGACTGGCTTGAAAAAGCTCGTATTGATGGAGTGAAACGTTGCTGGTCTTCCTGTGTTTTTCATGCAATAAATCTTTCACCTAATTTTTCACCTTAAGCCTGGAGTGCTGCGGTCATTTTCTTATACTATTTGGCTACATCTGTGGATCAAGGTAGGACGGCAGGCACACAGCAGACACCGTTATTATAGAGTGCTGCGGAAATTTGCTTTTTCTAGATAGATAGATAGATAGATAGATAGATAGATGATAGATAGATAGATAGATAGATAGATAGATAGATAGATAGATGATAGATAGATAGATAGATAGATAGATAGATAGATAGATAGATAAGATAAGATAAGATAGATAGATAGATAAGATAGACAGACAGACAGATAGATAGACGGACGGACGGACAGACAGACAGACAGACAGACAGACAGACAGACAGACAGACAGACAGACAGACATGTAAAGTAGCTTGACGGCACTCCAGATGAGGTGAAAAAAAGGGTTTACATTTATTCACAAAGTGCACAGCACAGCATACAAAGTAATTAGGCAACGTTTCTGTGGCCTCTTGCCACCATCTTCAAGCCATAATAGTGAACAAACCATATTCATTTATACAGGTGCATAATCAAAATCAAGCAAATTCATTGGTCGTCAAATCAAACAATGAATTTTTTTATTTATTCCCCCCACGGTCTTTTTGAAGTTTATCTCTGGAGTGCTGCGCTATCACTCTTCATCAATATTACTCTATACCATTGGTCACCGGTATTTACCGCTTGGAACCACCGCACCTACTACAAGAGTGCTGCATTTGCTTTGACTTTATTAGATAGATAGATAGATAGATAGATAGGAGGTAGATAGATAGATAGGAGATAGATAGATAGATAATAGATAGATAGATAGATAGATAGATAGATAGATAGAAGATAGATAGATAGATAGATAGATAGATAAATAGATGATAGATAGATAGATAGATAGATAGATAAATAGATGATAGATAGATAGATAGATAGATAGATAGATAGATAGATAGATAGATAGGAGATAGATAGATAGATAGATAGATAGATAGACAGATAGATAATTTGTAGTAATTCGTTCAAACCAAAGTGTGTTCACCATACAGGAATAATATTGGTATCTTTTACTAGATGAGACTGTCAAGCTACAATATATAGTATGTCTGTTTGTTTGTTTATTTGTTTACGTTTTATTTAAAAAAAGGGAAAGGGTAAACTTTTGATGTAAACTTTTGTGGCTGTAGGGGAGGGCCTATGTTATATATATATATATATATATATATATATATATATATATATATTATACACATATTTACACTTTTTGAGGAAGACTTTATTAGAAGATGGCCGATCAGACCATATTGTGGCAAGTAGAACTTCTCTGGCATTCAGGAAAAAACAATCAGGACCCTTGCAATGACACTTCACAGTCATTGTGCTCCTGTCTTCCGGCCGACGCCATAGTCACCACCCCCTCTGTGGCATCATTGGAATGGGCCACTTCTACTCCAGTGGAGTCTGGGTTTCATCTTCTGCAGTGAAGGGCAGTAAGGGCGGGTTCACACTACGGAATTCTCGCGGACAATGTCCGCGGAATTCCGTCAGCTGTCCGCCCACACGGGCACACGCTTTTCCACCGGCCCCATAGACACCATTCTATGGGCCGGCGTATTCCACGATCCGCTAAAAGAAGTGACATGACACTTCTTTCAGCGTATAGCGGAATACGCCGGCCCATAGAATGGTGTATATGGGGCCGGCGGAAAGGCGCCCAGATGTGCGGGCGGACAGCTTACGGAATTCCGCGGACATTGTCCGCGAGAATTCCGTAGTGTGAACCCGCCCTAAGAGCAGATAGGGATGTGGTAACATCACTGCCTGACCGCTCCTGTGCCAAAGAAGATGAATCCCGGTCTCCACTGTGGTAGGAGCTGTCCATTCAAATTACATCATGGAGGGGACGGGAGCTACGGCACCAACGTAGGAGGGAACCAAGGGTCACAATGGCTGTAAAGCCCCGCCCAGATGACTGTCCACCAATGATTAAAAGGATTCCTGACCACAAAGACAACAAAGACAAATATAAACTGTGCAGCATGTAAACTTCTAAATTGTGCTGAGAACTGACTAAACTGGGGTCACAATATCACTAGTAAAAGATATTTTTTGGGCTGGGTTCACACTATGTATATTTCAGGCTGTATTTGGTGTCAGGTCCTCATAGCAACCAAAACCAGGAGTGGATTGAAAACCCAGAAAGGATCTGTTCACACAATGTTGAAATTGAGTGGATGGCCGCCATATAACAGTAAATAACGGCCATTATTTCAATATAACAGCCGTTGTTTTAAAATAACAGCAAATATTTGCCATTAAATGACGGCCATCCACTCAATTACAACATTGTGTGAACAGAGCCTTTCTGGGTTTTCAATCCACTCCTGGTTTTGGTTGCTATACAGCCTCAAATATACAGCCTCAAATATACGTAGTGTGAACCCAGCCTTGAGCAGTAAAATTCAGTTTTATGGCCCAAAACAAAAATACATTATGTCAATATGTCCTAAAAGGGGTCATAAACATTTAATACAAGACTACCTGTTTTGTCTTCTATGCAGAACAACAAAGCATCCTATAGGGGATTCAATTCCTCCCTTTATTTTCTTCCCTCCAGAAACAATCAATTCAGCAATCACATATAGTATTGAGCAACACTGCACCTTGTCTAAGGTTCAGGTCATCACCCAATGTATTGTTCTATTCTGGATTTACCGGTGTACATTTAAATAAAATGTAATAAAAATAATCAATCCTGGCATTTTTTTTACTGCTTTTTGTTTAGACCGTTCACTGTGCGGGAACAATATTGATTTATTTTAATAGATCGAACAATTACGCACGCTATGGTATATAATATGTTTATTTATTTATTTTTATAAATAGCTTTCAGCCTACCTGCAGCTCATCAGCAATTCCCTTGATGGTTGACCAGAGCCGCTATATAGGAGAGTGGCTCTGGTCTTCTACAGTCATTCCCACTACAACTACCATCATCCTCTCATGCATCATGTAAATCGCCATATAACTGCCATAGTAAAACATTTCTAAAACACAACACAACAGTGGGCACCATAAATATACCAAACAATGGACAAATACTTGCACAAAAGAACATTAAGGTACACTGTTGAACTAATGAAACCCCCCTTAAAAAGATAAAGATGTGCACCTAAACAGAGGCTGCACTCAAAATAGACATGATACAAGAAATCAATTTATTATGTACAGAAAGAAAAGAAAAAAACAGGATACACACAAATTAAAAACAATTAAAACTACAAAAAAAACACATGGGGAGAATTAACAATACATAATAATCCAATCCCCAAACAATAAAGCTAGAATGTAATAAAGAAAACCTTACTGCACTTGTGAAAAGTTCATAGGACCATCTCTAATGTGCCCAAAAGAATATACATGTGCAAAAAAACAGCAAGTGCAGAGCTCGATTCTGCACGGTTATATGCTGAAGCTCCCATTGTCAGTATTGCAGGATTACAGGTACAGTAGAACTGAATGTTTTTTCAACCATACAAGCTGTATTACTGTACATCTTTGTTCTGGTGACTGAAACTTGAAATTTTCCTCTATTGTTATACATCACTGAAAAAGAAGGGGTGCTACAGGTGCTGCACACATCTCAGCCCATCTGTTTTCATTACTGTGCGTGTGGGGATATATATATATATATATATATATATATATATATATATAATTATTTTTTTCTGTTTTCCCGGAAATAAGACAAGTTTCCCCCACAAGTAAGACCTAGCAAAGTTTGGAAGCATGCCAGCCGAGTAGAACAAAAGTACATGCAGCTGAGATTCTTTTTAGCTGCTAGCTGCATTCAGGACATGAAGACCATCACCTGCCGCCAACCAGGATGTTTTCTTCTGTGGGCATCACTTGTAAATGTGCAGGCAAGGCATCAGGATGCCTATTATCTGCCAAAATTCATATTGTCTCCTACCACCAGAGGTAGAGCTGCACACAGACACTTTATCCTGTCACCTGCCGCCATACTGTACACTGTCCCTGCTGTGCTGTATGAGTGTGCTATGGTGAGCTCCCTCTGGTGCCCGGAAGCTGCCATACTGTACGCTGTCCCTGCTGTGCTTTATGAGTGTGCTGTTATCAGCTCCCTCTGGTGGCCGGATGCTACAATTCTGTCCCCGTTGTAAAAGTGGTTAAAGAACTGCTGTGGGAGATCGTTACAGTCTCCAAACTGTACAGTATTTAATAAATGTTTGGGTTTTTTTTGTTTTTTTTGAACAGTGTGCTGTGGTGAGTTCCCCCTGGTGGCAGGAAGCCGCCATACCATACACTCTGCTCCTGCTGTGTATGTGACATGTGAATTCTTCATAATGGAAAAATAAGGCATCCCCTAAATAAAGACCTAGCACATCTTTGGGAGCAAAAATGAATATAAGACACTGTCTTATTTTGGGGGAAAACACAGTGTATATGATATTTAGGTTAATCTAATAACTCTCTGGTTTCATTAACAGCTCAGACTTAAGTCACTGTCTTCTCCGATGAATAGGTTCAGATACGCCGCGTACAAAAAAAAAAACGAAATCAGCAGCCGCACAATAAAAAGTTAAGTACATCTGCCTCATGTTCTGACTGGCACAAGATCACAGGGAATGTCTAAAGCAAAGCCGCTAATTAGTCCATATTGTTCTGATGCCGAGCACTGATCTAATGATGCAGTATGGCAGGAACATGTGTGTCAACATATCCTAAGGGCATTTTTGCAGATGGAAATGCCGTCTAGAAAAAACTATGATTGTATAAATAATTCTGTTGATCTATGCATTTCCTTTAGTTGTGTGGTGTCTATTTCTGGTTGTAGAAGTCATCAGTGCAGTGTGAGGAGATGATTCCTATGAGGAGGGGAGTAGTCCAGGTAATGGAACATACAGCATGGGGAAAATGGTGTCCGATAAGACTGGGATCTGCTCCTAATAAACTCACTGATAAAATGGATGTGGTCAGCGAGACATCTCCGACTGCTGCTAAACTCACCATGGAGTGAGACTGGCTTCACACTGCCTTAAAATCTCAGGTAAATGCCAATTGGGGTCATGTTCAGACCTTGTAGGAGACCGGCCGCTCCTGGCCGGTACTGCAGTGACGATCTAGTCCTGATGCGGGCTCATCTGTGCACTCCACTTCACAGTGTGCACTGACAGGGTTTTCTGCGACCACTATTCAATAAAAAGCGGCTGCATACACTATAGCCGGGATTACATAAGCGGCAACGTCACGTATATTTTCATATTAATCACGGCAGTTGTTGCAATCGGCAACAACGACCATAGTTTTACGAAAATATACGTAGTGTAAACATAGCCTAAAACACAAAGGTGTTCTTTTGCAAAAATGCCAGCGGCCAGATGTTATCTAGAATTCAGGAAATTTACGATCTGCCTTACACACAGCGTTTTGTTTTTTTGGTGTGGTGTTTTTCTCTCCTTTTTGGTGCTTTTTGGGACTTTTCCAAAATGCAGTATGCTGAGGGTGTGGCTTGTTATTTTTTTATTTTTTGAAAACTGTGACCTTTTTTTCTGCCATAGACTTCAATTGGATTATTCTTGATGTCTCGAAAATGCCATTGCTTTTTTTTCTGGCATTTTTGTTACCTTTTGTGGTCCAGCAGTTAGGTCATGTGATGGCAGAGGAAAAAAAAAACAGTTCAGCACACAAAAATGCCTAAGCCACAAAAAAGATCATTCACACATAAAGTCAAAAACGCTCCAAAAATGTCATTAAAAAAGAAAAAACCCGCAAATGCATAAAAAAAGCCATGCTCCGCATAGGCATTTTTCTTTCTTTTTTTCTTTTTTTTTTGGAGGGGGAATTTGGCATTTTTTCTGGCATTTCTGACTTAATGTGTGAATGATCTTTTTCGTGGTTTAGGCGTTTTTGTGTGCTGAACTTTTCTTTTTTTTTTTCCTGGACAACAAAAGGTGACAAAAACAACAACAAAAAAATACCATACGCACAGCAATGACATTTTTGAGACAAGTCTATGGAAGAAAAATCGCCACAGTTTGCCAAATGCTATACCCTCAGCATGCAGCATTTTGACAAAGTTGCCAAAGAACCTCAAAAACACCAGAGAAGAGAACAACAACACCCAAAAAAAGTGAATTTGGCCAGGGGAAAGGGCGGTGGGGCCTAATTTAGGACTCGTACACTGGTCTTCATAAATCCCCCCTCCCCCTGTGTCCCCATGTGTGTAAGGTAGATCATAAACTTCCATTGACTACCAGCAACATTGGTTTTTATTGTCATTTTTTCAAAATTTTAAGGCAATGTGAAGCCAGACATAAAGAGGTTTTCCAGGTATATTGAATAGACTATTAGTAGATTAATTATTCCGATTAGCTGCTCAGTACCAGCCCACTGCTTATGGCTCCATTCACAGCACAGTTCAGACACCGGAGAGCTGATTGGAGAAGGTGCGGAGGGCCAGCAGCCCACCATCAACTATTCATGGCTCATCCAGCTGCAATCGGGAGGCATCTCCTCCACTACAGCTAGATGATTCATCTTACGCTGGTTTTCCGTTGTTATCCTGGAGGAGAGATAATCTGCACACTATTTAATTCCGAACACAGCCTCGGTCTGGATAAATTGACCAATTTCTTTAGCAGCATAAAATCATATTTATAGAACACAATTCACTTCATTCTACAAGGTTTTTTGTTATTTACACAATATGAGTCCCATAATAAACTTAAATGTGAAAGAATTGAGTGGAATCCCACTTATCATAAAACGTCCGAAAGAAAAAACTCATAGCGAGAAAGGGATGTAGGAGCAAGGCTTTCGATGACTTCTATAATACACAATGACTTCCACTACTGTGGCTCTCTCATTTATTCAGTTGTAGTAAAGCAGAGACGATAACAATACACCATGATATGTGCCACATGGGCCGGCATCAAGTAAACCAGCTTAATGATCCCTTCATTTATGCGGATACCTCTAATATATAGCCCTTCCAGGGCCTTTCATACAGTGCTCTGACAGTTTAAGGCTATGTGCACACTTAGCATGAGACTGGTTGTTCTCTGTCCCAACTTTTGTCACATGACTCTGTCTCTATTGCCCCCCATCTGTCACTGCCACACTCTCCCAACTGCTCCCTCTATTTACTGCCACACTGTCCCTAATGCCCCACCCCTTATCATTGCCTCACTGTCCCTAATGCCCCTCCTCTTTTCCCTTTTCATTGCCTCACTGTCCATTAACACCCCCCCCCCCCAATCTCATCATTGTCTCATGGTCCTTACTGCCCACCTATCCGTCACTGACCATACTGTTTCCTCCTGCCACTGCCTCTCTGTCTTCACTGCTTCCTCCCTGTCACTTGCCTCAGTGTTCCTATTGTTCCCTTCGGTCACAAAATTCACTGTCCCTACTGTTCCATCTTCTGTCCTTCCCAAGCCTCTTGCCGTCAATCAGAGAAGACTCCCCCTGTGAGTAACTGGATGTAACTTTTTATAATGTTAGTCTCCCCACAGCAGGTTTTATTCAGTAACAGTATGGTGTTAATATGTTTTCATTGTATTGTCGTACATTTCAGTAAAAAGGCACAGTGTAATGAGGGGTGCAGTGCATTATACCTCATGGGGAGGGCACAATGTATTATACCTGACTATGAGGCTGCAGGGCATTATACAGCAGGGTGATGTGTGTACATAGAGGGAATGTAAGGTGCACTGGGAGCAAGGACAAGGGTACATCTAAGTAGAACTAGATATTAGCCTCTACTTAAACTAGGTATGGTGTGAGAAGAGACAGGATAAGGAAGTGAAGAATGCAAACATACAGGGATAACTGCTAAAACCTGTAACATAAAAGAATAGAGAACCAAATCATCAAATGTTACATAGGGAGATGTGACAAAGCATTTTCTATAGATCTGGATTAGAGATGAGCCTGACGTAAGCATACTCCAGTTGCGCTCATCTCTAATATGGATAGCATTATTTTTTTACTTTGGTCCTTAAGAATCAGTAATGTGTTTTTGCCCTTTATGTTCCAAGGTCTGTGAATTTTTCTTCTTCAATGTAGGTGTATGAGACTTTGTATTTTACCTTGTCCATATCACCAAATAGGTAAGGAAGACACAACAGTGAGCCCTTACCTTAGGCCCCTTAGCTGTCCCTACCTACTTGCCAATCCGTCCCTAGGCGGTCGATGACAACTGGTTGAATTTTCCATCTTATGCCAAAGTGCACACAGAAACAAAACAAGACCAACAAGGAAGAATGGTTGTACAGAAATCAACAGAGAAACAGAGGGTCAGAAAAGGGCAAACAAGAGGTGAGAAAATCCAAAATAGCAATCCCGATAAGGGCCAGCCAAATCCAAAACAGACTTAAGTATTCTTATGGGATTTCAGAGTCCCGGTCCAGGGCGTGATTGGACCAGTCCTCTGACATCCAGACCACTCAGGTCACAGACTGGTAAGAAAGGAATATGAGTGGTGAAGGAACTGTTATAGTTTAACCATCTGCAGCCCAGAATTCATAGGGAGAAACAGACGGGTGTGGTGGAATCCAATTAACACATCGAAGAATGAAATAGAGCAATGTTCAGACCAGTGAAAGACAAACTAGAATAAATGTACAAAACCATGGTCAACTGCAAATCCCCTGCTGTACCTTACAGCCCGAGGTTGGTGCACGGATGTTACAATTACTCTTTCCTTCTACCTTTGGGAGTCGACAACTATTTTATCATAATGTATTCTTTACAATGTTTTTTGTATAAAATAAATTGGTAGCCTTATTGCAAATTTGGAAACTAGGTTGTGTCTTCTTTTTATTTATTTATTTAAGTAAGATAACATATAACAGAAAAAAATAATAATTTCTTTTTCTTTTTTCGTCCCGTTTTGGTCATAAATCTTAACCAAAATATAAGTGCCTAATTCTTTTCATAGAAGGAAATATATTTTATTTATTTATTTATTTATTGCATCACATATTTTTTATTTTTTCTTTACCTGTAGTATCCAGGCACTAAAACATATAAAATCATTCTCCTTGGAATACACATCCCTTGATCAAACAGCATAATAAAATAGATTAACATACCCTTAGAGGGAATGCAATTCCTGTGCAGAAAGACCGAGAAAAAAAGAAAAAGAGAATCCTAATTTCACCAAGGGAAATACTTAAAATGTCTAGAAAGCTTGTCCTAGATATTATTTTACACAGCAAAGTTGACGTTGCATAAAATCCATAGGGAATCGTTCATTTTTATTTCAAATAATGTCTATTGAAATGAAACTTTACAGTAACGTTTCAAGGTCTCTGATGTTTCTATGTTTATTTGTAATATGATCTGTTTAAATTATGAAAAATCTCAGTTTTCTACAGCTGCGGGCTAAAGTTCAGTTCGTTTATTCGAGAAATACCATTGATATTATTATATGTTTTTTTTTTCTATCTTTTCATATTATCAGCTACTGGAATTTCTGCATAATGCAAGGAATAAATGTATTACAAAACTGCTAAATGTAAAGCACATTATATCGTTTTAATTTTCAGGTTTGCCGAGTATTTCCTAGAATTTTGTAATATCGTTGCTGCTTTCAAGGACAAATCACAGCAAAATCAGAATAGAAATCGGTATTCTGGACAATTAGAATAAATTAGTATCTGCCTCTCTGTGCATTAAAGTTCCTGAGAAATCTAAGATGGTGGGAACCAGGCAGTGGTTTGTAAAACTAACCGTGCCAGGATCTCCGTGCAAATGAGGTGATATGAAAAAAATATATATATATCATTAGCCTTAAAGGACAAAAATTTCTTACTAATCAACTGGTGTCAGAAAGTGCCAGAGATTTGTAGTTTACTTCTATAAAAAAAAAAAATCTCCATTTCCCAGTTCTTATCAGCTGCTGTATATCATATATTTAGACACAGATATATAGGACGTACAGCAGCTGATAAGTTTCCTTGTTGGAGTTGCCCTTTAAGGGTACATTAAAAGGAACCTGTCATGTGGAACACAAACGCAGAGCCCGCCCGACTGCCCTTCCTGCAAGTCCGGCTCCTGGACCCGGTCCTGGGACGGAGATATCCCCGTCTGAGGCGGTGCGCGTGCGCTGCAGGGATAAGTCCGTCTCCATTCATTCTCTGTGGGCATCGGACTCATCTCTGCTGATAAGCATACAGCGCACGCTCAGCTGTGGGCGCCGAGATCTCTGTCCTGGGACCGGGTCCAGGAACGGGACTTACAAGAAAGGGTAAGTTTCCGGGGCTGCACCTGGGGGTCAGGCGGACTCTGCGCCCACATCCCGGGTGACAGGTTCCCTTTAAGCCTGGGTTCACACCACATTTTTGCAGTCCATTTTTTTTGTCCGTTTTGTGCAAAAAAAAGATGAAAAACAGATCTGTTTTGATCCATTTATAAAAAAAAAGGATCAAAACGCATACTTTTTTTTAGCGTAAACAAAACATGATCTACCACATTTTTGTGTACGCTAAAAAAAGGATGCATTTTAACCTTTTTTTTAATTAGTTTTTTAATGGAAGTCAGTGGAAAAACAATTAAAACGGACGCATACACAAGGCATCTGTTTTTTCATCCATTTTTCAGCCTTTCTTTTTGTATAAAACAGATGAAAAAAAAAAACGGACAGCAAAAACATTGTGTCTAACTTTAAATAACAAAATCTGGCTTACTTACCTTCCCCAACCCTTTGTTACCGCCATTGTCTAATCTTCCTGTCTCCTGTCTCTCTTTGGGAGCCAAAATTCATAAGTAACAAAAAGAACAAAGCAGATGCAGTGGTGTGGGAGTGGGGGATGAAATATGCCAGAATATATATATATATATATATATAGGATTGTGTTTGGAGGGCATGTCCTTGCCACATATATGTGGATCTGAATGCTGCATTTTATAATAGTTGGCATAAGAATGTCACATAAGAGCTTGGGGCAGGTTCCTTGTACGATGGAGAATGTGACAAGCACTCATGTAGGAGCCAGGTTAGGGGGACGTGTGATGAACACCTTTCTGGGGATGTGGAAGGCTGTTTGTATTGGAAGTGCTTTAGCAATTTCTGTATATAAGGGCATGGGCAAGGGCATCAATATGGGATGATGATGCTATTTGAAGAAAGTGCTATGTTCACATAGCAACAGACGCTGTTTAACTGCCATCCGCCGGGCTGCATTCAGCCTGTTCCTGCAGCCGATACCTCTGTATCGGCTGCAGGAATGCTCTTTTTTACAATTGACTTGCGGGCACCATTGGGTGTGCCTGCAAATCAATTAACCATTCACTTCAATGTAAAGTGCGGCCATTGCCGCATATTGCATTGTATGAACAGCTATTATTTCAGGACGCTGTTCGGTGGACAGTGTTTGGAAATAATACGCATGTACAGTATTTTAACACTCATTCTAAAGAACAGGCGTTAAAATACTGATGTGTGCATACAGCAGACGGCATTGCATTGACTTCAATGCAATGCCGCCCCTGCAGTAAAGAACGAACACTGATTCCATTGCAATCAGTGTCCGTTCCTTACTGAAATGAACGTAGTGTGAACATAGCCTTAAAGGATAATCCATGATAAAAAAAAGCTACTATCTTGCAAACACAGCAACCCCCCAGCCCTTAGGTTGTGTGTATGCTATTACAATGCTCAACTAATAATAATAATAATAATAATAATAATAATAATAATAATAACAACAACAATAACAATCAAAGCATTTTCTAAAAATAATACAAAAATATGCAAAAATTCTTTCTTAGAAAACTATTCTCTTTTCATGTTAGCTACTCAGTAAAGTGAACAGATGGCTGTAGAATCACTGAATCTAGGGCAGAAGCTATCAATTCTGGCTTCCAAGACCATATTTCTTAAGAAGTAATTCAAAGCATTCCTTAGAGATACGTTGCAGACAGAGAATACATAGATAGTGCAGTTTATCCATGCCATAGGTGATAGCCAGCCACCTGGTAAGTTTGGCCTTGCCCTAGTTCCCTTAAAAGTACCAATGTGTCAAGGAAGACAAGGGGAAAAAAAACTGTTACAGCAGCTTGAAGGATAATTATAGCCTCATTCTAAAATTGACAGTTTTTTTTTCTTGTTTTTTTATTTTTTTTATTTTTATAACTCATTAAATTGGAATTGGGAAACATATATCACTGCACTTGGCAAATATTCCAGGAAAATTGAAAACAATCTTGAAGTGAGAATCTTTCTCACATCTGGTAGAAAGATTTTTTTTTGCTAATTTCTCACCATGCCCGTTTGGCTTATTATCGCTATTAAAGTGGAGGAGGTAATTAGGGTTGACATTACCTAGCTCATTTACAATTTTATGGATTACAGTTACATTTTCTTTTAACATTCTCTGCTATTTAAAGTTAGTTCTTAACTCAACTTTGCGGCTGGGGATTTGCTTTGATGTGTTTTACTTCCAGCAATATCCTTTAATAAAAATATGTTCATTAAAAACAAATTGCATAATGGCAACATAAAGATCATGTTACTGGTGTGACCATAAATGTAATGGCTTCTCCGGTACACAGAACTATACCCAGTGAATGTGGGAATGGCAGACAAATCAAGGCAAAGCCATCCCTTAGATTAACCTTTAATGTTTTGGTTTATGTATTTGATGTCTATTCTGTGGTTTAGTTGTTTGTAGGTTATGATCAGTTTATTCTCACTTTTCCAAATTGTCTCGCTACCATGTTTCCCCCAAATATAAGGCAGAGTCTTCTATTAATTTTTGCTCCCAAAAATGCGCTAGGTCTTATTTTCAGAGGATGTCTTATTTTTCCATGAAGAAGAATTCACACATCACATACACAGCAGGGACAGAGTGTACGGTATGGCAGCTTCCGGCCACCAGGAGAGCTCATCACAGCACACTCGTACAGCACAGCAGGGACAGCGTACAGTATGGCTGCTTCCTGCCACTGGGGGGAACTCACCACAGCACATTCTTACAGCACAGCAGGGACAAAGTGTATGGTATGGCGGCTTCCGGCCACCAGGGGGAGCTCACCAAAGCACACTTGTACAGCTCAGCAGGGACGTGTACAGTAAGCCAGCAGGCATTAGGATAACGGCAGACTGTGTGCAGCACTACATTTGACAGTAGAGGACAACTAGGAGGCCTCTTGATGCCTGGCCTGCACATTAACAAGTGACAGTGGCAGAAGGAAACATTGGGGTTGGTGGCAGGTGATGGTCTTCATGTCCTGCGTGCAGCTGTTCTGCAATGGATGGTGAAGGTAGGGGACAACGGCACCAGGCTAAAAAGAATCACAGCTGCATGCCTAATGTTTTGATCGGCTTTAAAACAAAAACTTTGCTAGATCCTATTTTCGGGGAGGCTTTTTATTTAGCAATTCAGCACAACCTCTACTAGGTATTATTTTCTGTGATGTCTTATTTTCGGGGGAAACAGGGTAATGCCCTAAGCTTGGGATGGGCTTGTGCTTATTCATAGCAGCCAATTTGATTATAATCCTTTCGGCCCATCCAACCAGCTGCAAACCCCACTATGACGTCAGTACCATCTCCCCCCCCCCCCTCTATATAACATGATTGGCTTCTTGGAGGCGGCCAGTCAATTGTGTATAGTGGAGAGCAGGTTGCAGCAGGAAGTTAGAGCGGGGAGAGATATATGGGGAGATAGGGACAGAAAGGAGAGGAGGGTGGGTTGTGGGTGCTTTTCTGTGCAAGCAGTGAAGCCATTGTTCAGTATACCAAGTCACTGGGTGACTGTTGTTCATTATTCCAAGTCACTGGGTGCTGGGTGTGCATTATACATGTCACTGGGTGATGGGTGTGCATTATACATGTCACTGGGTGCTGGGTGTGCATTATACATGTCACTGGGTGATGGGTATGCATTATAGGAAGCCACAGTGAACACAGTATCCATCTTAATACCTCACTGGGTGCTCATTTACCAATGTCCACTGCTGTCCTGGAAGAACATTGATATTACGCTGCTGATCCACCATTGTCCACTGCTGTCCATGGTGGAAATTGAATGATTGACAGGCTGATTTGCGGGTTTTTTTTTATTAACATTTTCCAATTTTGACACTGTCGCAGCAACAATTGTTGAAAAGATTGCTACTCTGTAATAGTCCCTCTATGGTAGCTACTATAGTCTGCCTGTTTGATTAAAAATTCATTTGTATGTGATTCATAAATATTCGTGAACTTTGCGAAACAAATTTCCAAGCGATTCGCTTATCTCAAATGACGACCGATTGTAGAATCGATCAACAGATACAAGATTTGTACAAAATCAAAGTACTTTATACATTCATACAAGGAGACGCAAAAACGGATAGAATTTTTTAGGTACGGTGCTTGTGCCGGGTATTTTTTTCCACCTTTTGACACATCACAATGTGCGTTGTATTACTTGTTACAAAGGAACTATTCTGATTTATAGGCGCTGAGTTATCACCCTTACATTCCCGTTCAGCTCTGCTACATCGGTGAAACCATCAGAGATATACTTGAGGAATAAACATTTCTCCGTTACCCAAGCAGCCACTTTCTTAACAGATTCTGTATAAAGGATTTAACATCCATTCATAGGAAAAGGGAGAATTCATTGTCCAGGTTGAAGTCTGGAAGAAAGAGATGCATTAATAATTCACAGAGAACTCTCCTGCCTGCTATGGTACCAGGGGAGAGCGGCTGGACGGCCGGCACTCACTATTCCAGTTACAGCTTTCATTATTTTTTGTAATGAATCGTTTTTGCCCAAGTGAGTTTTATGACTCAATTATTAATAAAGCCGTATTATATCTGACTCCAGCAAGCCGGTGACCTCCGGGTCGGGGAAAGTGCAGGTTAGTTTAAAGGGGCTGCATTTAAGCAAGAATTTAGCCATAATTTCTTATTATATTCTTTATAATGTGCACCGAGAAAAGAGGGAAGTGGAACACAGAAAGGCTCAAAACGAAATTGACCTCATTTACACATGAATCCAAGAGAGAGAAAAAAAATCATATTCTTATGGGTGGTGAATGGATAAACTTTCAATTCTTGTGCAAAGTAATAATGTTCTTTTCTGAAATATTTAGAAAAAAAAACATAAAATTGCCTATTGACCTCAACTAATACCTACAGCCTATTGTTCAAATCAAGTTTAAAGTGGACCTGTCAGCATTCCTGGGCGGTATAATATGGCCCCCTAAGGAACAGACTTTCTGGACTTTTATGGGTCAGAAAGACCAAGCAAAGTGTTTTCATTTGTTTTTCTCTTTTTTTTTTTTTTTTTTTTTTTTTTATGCTAATGTAGCATTGGTACCATTTAGGGTACATTAGTGATGAGCGAATACTGTTCGATCGAATAGATATTCGATCGAATAGTGAGATATTAGAATATTCGATATGTGTACGAATATCCGGCGAATATTCGATAAATATTCGATAAGCGTTCAAATTCCCCAGCTTCCGGTTTCACCCTCCAAATGGTCAAATAGATGTTTTTCACTAATCGAATACTTGTTCCCATAGACTTTAATGGGATCGAATATTCTATCAAATTTTTGAATATTCACGGGATATTCGTACGAATATTGAATATTCGAATATCTCACTATTCGCTCATCACTAGGTTACATGTAATTGGTGGATTAGATGTTTTAATTTTTTATTTATTTTCTTTAAGGCTAAACAGAAATTAGTTTTTTTTTTTTTTTCCTACTCAATATGATAGTTTGCATTTATTATCAAAGGTCGTTGATACACGGATGTCCAGGTCACATTGAAGCAGTTGACCTCCTCGCCTTCTAATGGTTTTAGTTTTACACCAACAGGGCTGGTCGGGGTGTCATTTTTTGTGTCATAAAATATAGTATTTTTTTTATTTTATTTTATTATTTTGTTAGTATCATATTAGTGTAAAATAAATTTTTGATCACTTTTTTTTTCTGATATATAAAGGAAAAAAAATTGCAACCCTGGTATTTTTTTCCCCTCTTTTTGTTTACATTGTTCACCGTGCAGGAACAATATGGTTAAATTTAATAAATTGGCCAATTCCACACGCTACGGTTACAAATATATATATGGAAGTAGATTGAAAACAAAGAAAGGTTCTGTTCACACACTGTTGAAATTGTGTGAATGGCTGCCATTTAATGGCAAATAAGGACCATTATTTCAAAACAAGGCCAATTGTTTTAAAATGACAGCAATTATTTGCCATTAATTGTCGATCAATGGCAAATAATTGCTGTTATGTCCACCCAGTTTCAACAGTGTGTGGACATAGCCTTTATGTGTTTTCAATCCACTCCTGGTTTTGGTTAAAAAACATTGACCCACATTCTGAACAAAAATGCTGTGTGTGAACATAGCCTTATAATGATTATACTTATATATGCATTTATAAAATTGCATATACTGATCAACGCTATATCATTGCATTGCATTGATCAGTAATATCATCGTTCTGCACTTAGAGTCTGCACATAGAGTCCTCTATACTACAACTGTGTGGTGTAGTATAGAGGATCTATCTACAGTAAGTGGTTTAACCCCTAGACGACCCTGGACGTAGGGTTATGTCATGGAAGTCTGTCCCCAGACGACCCATGACATAACCCTACGTCCTGGGTGTTTCTCCGGCTATGAAGCGGTGACTGCGGGGGTCCCGATCGTTGAAACGGACCGCCGGAGGTCTCTTACCTGCCTCCGTGCGGTCTGATCGGCGATCTGCTGCACTGAGCCTGCACAGGCAGGCTCAATGAGCAGATCGCCGATAACACTGATCAATGCTGTGCCTATGGCATAGCAATGGTCAGTGTAAAAATCAAAGTACTGTATGTAGAAGGCCCCCAAAGGGACTTCAAATGTGTAAACAAAAAAAAGTTCAAAACACTAACACACAACCCCAAAACCCCTCCCCCAATAAAAGTTGAAATCACCCCGCTTTCCCATAATATAAATAAAACATATAAAAATAAATAAATAGATAATCATATAATATATCGTAGCGTGCGTAATTGTCCGATCTATTAAAATATAACAAGCGTCATTGCGAACGGCGAACGGCGTACACGAAAAGAGGGGAAAACGTGTATTCATCCCACTAGGTGTCACTGTTGTATTTATCATGTATGTATTGTACTATGAATAGCTGAAGGTACTCATACTGATACTATTGGAATAACTGTTTTATGTCACCTCACTTTTTCTTCCTATCACCTCCTTTTTTCTTCTCCACTCACAGCCCCACTAATCACACACTAGCTACGGTTTCCCTATAAAAAAGGAGCTAGTTTCTGGTAGGAGGGCGGCCTAGTTTCTGGTAGGAGTGACATCCTCTAGGTAAAACCTTGTCCACACCAAGGATACCTTCCACAAGACACAGGGCAGGCACCAGGAGTTAGGTACTGACCCCAGTAGGACAAACAGTGTTAAAAAAGCTGACGTATCCTACTGCAATGCATAACTCTTCTGGGAAGTCTCGGAAGGTCTGCTCAACCCAGCACAGGGTCCTGGGACATCGTACTACCCTATTAGGACGGTAATCCGACACTGAAGGGCAAAAGTCAGATTAGAAAATCTTCACCTGAGTAAGAGTATCTTCTTCTTCTGTTCTCCACTACGCTATCCCGGCAGAGTACACTGCTACATTGGACAGGGCCCTCAAGACGTACCTCTACACTACCCTGCAGTTACAACTCCTACCAACACCTCCTACCTGCACCTGCAGTTACAAAAAAGTGTACCTAATGTGTATTGCACGGAAGTTCTTACCAGTAAACCGAATTATCCTGGTTAAGCAATTGGACTCTGGTCTATTATGTTTTGTACCTGCACCTATACACAACTGTTCACACTTGAGTTATCCTCAAACCTCAAGCACAATACCCGTTTGTCCAGGGGTGGGTTCCAACAGCACTCCTGGCCACCGTGGCAAGTGTCCAGGTGACCCTACACCCACGCAGCAGCCCTAACACCGCATAGCGACCCCCAGCATTTGGCACCGCCCATCTTTGAACTCTTCTTTGTGGTGTAGGTAATAGGACCCATGGAGCTTTGCACATAGAGTAGTATACAGGACCTGTTAGCTTATCTATGAGTGAGAGATCTCTGAGTAGTCACTTGAATCTGTCTGAGCTGCAGTACCTGACCCATCCTACAGTTAAGAGTGGAGCTGCTCATGGTGAATAACATAAACTCTTTTCGCACTAAAAGTCATTTGTGGTTTTGGGTTTGGGTAAACTATAATCCAAGTTATTTCACAAGCGATGAAGCCGACACAAATAGAATTAAACCTGGAGTTTTTAATTGCTTCTATTGTCCCCGCTCCACACCAGATAAATTATTTATGACATTTTAAAGACAATGTTGAAAGTGATAGAACATTTAACAAGCTTATTTCACATTCCCATTAATATGTAAAGTTGAAAAGCATTGCCAGTCCACAGGCTCCAGGCTGTAAGAATTCCTTTAAAATGAAAAAATCACAATGACCACTTTGAGAAGTCATTTACATGCTGGTACAATGAAGCGTCCTCTATTTGTATTGCTTCACACTGCGTCCTGTTCATTCATCTGGAACAGACTGTAGGAGGGATATGAACAAGTCTAAAATATTGTTTTTTTTCAGGACCAGATCTATCTTCACTCATTAAAATATGGGAAAGAATGGATGACAACCTTTGTTGCAAGATGAAGTTTATGATATTTTCTTGGTTACTCTCATTGCTGATGTTACGAGGGCTCTAAGAGGTGACAACATTACTGACAAACTGGTGGCCGCCCAGTGACTATGTTCACACTGTGTTTGGTGGATGTACTGGGATAACTTGCAACTCAAATGCTGAACATATCCATAGGGTCTCATTGACCTGATAGGTGCCTGTTTGGCCAGTATGCATACATTTTTTTTTTACCTATATAATTCTATGTGTCAGAGCCATGTGTTGGAGTGGTAACTCTCAATATATTCAGGAAGCGTCAGAAGTCAGGATACGCTATTATTTCAGTCAGTGAAGGGAAAAAAACATATCCGAATACCCCAGCAAGGAATAAGTCAAGATTTCTTTTAAGGGTCTTTTACGTGGGCCGATTATCGGCCAGGAGTATTGCAAGAAATGATCGTTTGAATGATAATTGCCCTGTGTAATGCTGCGTTTACACGGAACGATTATCGTTCGAATTTTTGCAATAACGATCGCATTTGAACGTTCCATGTAAACAAAGCAAACGATCAAGCGACGAGCGAGAAATTGTTAATTTTGATCTTTCAACATGTTCTCAAAACGTCGTTCGACGTTCGCTAAAAATTTGCAGATCGCTTGTGTAAACAGTCTTTCAAAGATGTACCCTATATGAAAGATGGGCTTTAGCGATCTTAAAAACGATCGCAATAACGATTTTACATACGAACATTCTAACGATTTTTCTAACGATTTATTCGTCTAAATGCTGATCGTTATTAAAACCAAATTGTTGCTTCAAAACCGTTAAACGATTGATTGGGAAAATTTTCGCAATGTGTTAACGCAGCATAAAACTGACAGTGGACACAAGGAAGCAAAAATGTGCGGTCCAGCACTCTAAGGCGTGTAGCAGTGTTTGTTACTAAAACATAACTTTTAATTCATATGGTTAAAATCGTGCTTTAAACAATGATTAAGCGCCACGGCGCAAAACGCGTTGGTTTTAAAGCACAATTTTAACCATATAAATTAAAAGATATGTTTTAGTAACAAACACTGCTACACGCCTTGGAGTGCTGGGCCGCACATTTTTGCTTCCTTGTATCCACTTGAGAATCCATGCCCGGCCGCATCAGGGATCAGTGCACCCACCTATCCTCCCGAGCAATCAAGGAACCGGCTGTCCACTACCTCCAGGTGAGCTGATCCAACTCCACACTTCTCTATAAAACTGGCAGTGATCAGCTGAGGATGAACATAATGCCCGATCCTTGGCTGATCGTCTGTTTAAAACAGGCTATAAACAGGGGATATGAGGCCGATGACCATGAAGGGAAACTGATGGCTGGGATATGCATATATCTGTTTTGTCAGTTTCCATATCACAGTACACACTTACCACTGCTGGGATCCGACATCCTATTCTTCAGCTCTCCAATTCAGCTACAGGTCCCACCTCCCCCAGCTGTCAATCATTTTGGGGGACAAAGCGGTAGTGAAACGCGTTGGTGTGTGGAGGTGTGGAGTCAGGACGCATGGCCACTGGGTCGGTATAGGGTAAGAAGTGGGATGAGTTTGGATGTGTTGGGGCCTGGTCAGGTCTGAAGTACAGACACCGGGATTTCATGCAATATATTTATTAGGGGATAGGTGTAATATTGCACATAGGATTTGTTGGCTGATAAGGGCCTTGTGCAATATAGGTATTATACTGACTTGTGTGCAATATAATTAATATACAGGCTATGTGCAATGTGATTTTGCTGCTCCCTTATTTCATGGTGTTAGGTTAGTCTGCTGTTAGTACTATACTATATAGATATGCATTAAAAGTAAAAAATGTATTAAAACAAGTGTTCTACACATATGATGTAGAACACATGTTTTAATACATTTTTTACTTTTAATGCATATCTAATAAAAGTTAGATTTTATACGTGATTCTGGGAAATTAAATATAATTTACACGTATTTGGACCGTGGTTACTGCACGCCCATACGAGGTGGTGCATCTGTGATTTCTAGTACTATACTATATATTTGGACTTATTGACATACTGTATAATTTATATTAAGATCCATCCATTCCCATTTTCCACAAATCTAATTCATTTGCTATTTGTGAAATTGATCTTATCTTTTGATTTGATGTTTGTGACTTTTTATTACTATGTTTTTAAATGTCTATTGTGTATGTGTTTTTATGGGGGGACTGTTTTTTTTGTTGAAATAAAATTCATGAATTATTCAATTTATTTTGGTGGACAATATTCTTTTGGGTTTTTTTTGATGTAGGGGCTATATGATTTAATCATTTTGGGGGACTTGAAGACGCAGCGGACGGAGAAACAGGAGGCCGGGATGCATCCGCAGGGAAAAGTATGTACTGCTCTGTGATACGGAAACTGACAGCATAAATATACTGTATGTAAATCAGTGCTGTCAGTTTCTATGGCTGCACGAACAACACATGAATTGTTCATGCAGCCCAGCCAATGGATTTCTCATGTCATGTAAAAGCACTGCAAGTGAGCGCCAATTTCAATGATCAGTGCTTGTTTGCGGCTCCTTTGGCTGAGAAATCTCTTGTCTAAAAGGATCTTTAGTCTATAATAAGAGAAACAAAGAAAGTGTGTGTCGGTTCACCTACTTGGCTCTGGGATCAAATTCATAAGAGGGGTACACGGATTCTGGGCAGCCAACCTACATTTAATAAGAAATAGAGAAAAAGGTCTGGAACGTGGCCAACGACTTTCAGCTCTGTATTTAAGAGAGCTGTCCATGGTGCTGAATAGACTAGCAAAAATAGACTAGCAAAAAAAAAAGTTTAAAAAATTTTAAGGCCTTAGAGGGACTGTTGGGTTCTTTGTGTCGGTTTCCTGCACACTAATTTCCTGCCTCCCTGGCAGACAGCAGCTCTCTCCCTAAGCTCATCCAGCCTGCGTCTGAAGCGAGCACAGCGGGACCTGATTCTTATATGCCAGGGTCATCTGATCTGGCCAGCCAATCACTGATATCGACATGTAGGGTTCCCACGTGAAGCTACAAGCTCCCAAATCCTCTCCTGCATGATGATTGGCTGAAAAAAAGCCGTCAAACATGCAGGAAGAGGAAGATGCCAATGTCTCGAGTATCGTGATGATGCTCATCCGAGTAACGAGTACCATCTAGTACCCTAATACTCGAATGAGTACCAAGCTTGGATGAGCATGTTCGCTCATCTCTAGTGCTGAACACAAAGCTGAAGTTCTTGTTATGACCTTTTGATGACACAAGACATATTGCATATCTGATAGGGAGTATACACTAGATTCCTGAGACATTTCTGTCCTTCTTTGATATGCTACATTACCACCTTCCCATTAAAAAAACCTTATCATTAATCTAATATGGCAGCTTTCAAGATGGTGGTCATGTTTCAGACATAACTTATAATATAAGGGACGCTGGTTGACCTCAGGAAGATCAACCAAAACACTGCAGAGACACCATCACATGTCTCAACGTCAGTGTATTCTAGAACATTGCCCCCTGGGAAATCAAATATGCAAAAGAACGCTGCAGAGACACCATCACGTTTCTCGACGTCAGTGAACTAGCCAGACCTTCCTCTGGGAAGGAACAACCAAGCCAAGGAATGTCTCCAATTAAGAAAACCACCTAAGCAAGGTATCCATCCACAGACAGCTGTTTCGGGGTTTTTGCCCCTCATCAGTGTGGAGTAGTTCACAATAAGAAAAAGAGTGAGGCGGTCGGCACTATTAGTGTAGGTGAAGCTGTTTAAAGCACAAGGAAGGTAGCTCTAGAAAGACTTGCGTGAGTGGTGCTACCATGCATTAACGAAAACAAGTTCATTTCAATAGTGATATGTAGAAAAGAAGGCTGCAAGGTGCACTCACCATTTTGCAGTTGTGTAGCTTTCATTTAGGATTAAAATTCAATCCATGCGGGTAATGTGGACGCCAACACCCTCCACTGGGATGACAGCCGTTTCACGCCCTAATTCGGCGCTTCGTCAGATCTGACGAAGCGCCGAATTAGGGCGTGAAACGGCTGTCATCCCAGTGGAGGGTGTTGGCGTCCACATTACCCGCATGGATTGAATTTTAATCCTAAATAAAAGCTACACAACTGCAAAATGGTGAGTGCACCTTGCTGCCTTCTTTTCTACATATCAGTGTGGAGTAGGTTTCTGGCTAGTGGGAGCAATGACTAGTAAGTACATGCAAAAGGACGCTGGTTGACCTCAGGGAGATCAACTGAGGTCAACCTGCGTCCTTTTGCATGCACTTACTAGTCATTGCTCCCACTAGCCAGAAACCTACTCCACACTGATGAGGGGCAAAAACCCCGAAACAGCTGTCTGTGGATGGATACCTTGCTTAGGTGGTTTCCTTAATTGAAGACATTTCTTGGCTTGGTTGTTCCTTCTCGGAGGAAGGTCTGGCTAGTTGACTGATGTCGAGAAACGTGATGGTGTCTCTGCAGTGTTCTTTTGCATAACTTATAAGATAGACCCCCTCACCCATTCCTTGCTGGAATATAAGAAATGTCATAAGAGGCAATATACATGAACAGATGGTTTTTTCAAAATTATTTCTAGCCATGAAAATGAAAATTTACTTGCTATCATCATTCACTGATCTTCTTGTTAGCTAAGGAGAGAGTGTTAACAAGGACAAGGCAGCTGACTCCTCTCTGTCATGCTGAGCGGACTGGATGCTTTAAATGGGGGATGGTGCTTGAAATCATTGACTTCTTCTGTTAACCTCCAATTAAACACATGCAGTCATCAATGCTTTGTATCAGAGGGGCTTAACAGGCAAGGAGATTGCTATTCATCAGAACATTAAGAACTTCAAGATTATAGGTTCCATTGCTGTAATGAAGACTTCACAGTGGCCAGAAAAGTGCCAGGACTGTCTCCTGAAGAGGATTTGGCTACCAGATCAGTTTAAAGGGGTAGTTCAGCAAAAATGTTTTTCTTTCATATCAATTAGTGCCAGAGATTTGTAATTCACTTCCATTAAAAAAATCTCCAGTCTTCCAATACTTATCAGCTGCTGTATGTTCTGCAGGAAGTGGTGTATTCTTTCCAGTCTAGAGAGCAGGAAAGGTTTCCTGACATGGACAGAGAGCACTGTGTCAGACTGTAAATAATACACCTCTTCCTGCAGGACATACAGCAGCTGCAAAGTACATGAAGACTGGAAATGTTTCTAAAGAAGTGAATTACAAATCTCCGGCACTAGTTGATTTGAAAGAATTGATTTATTTATTTAACTTTGATGAACTACCCCTTTAATGCTAGTGCAGAATTTGCTTAGGTATGGCAGCAGGCAGATGCAGGGAGGCAAGAAAACATCAAGTACAGACTGACATTCTGCAGGAAGTATAAAGGACTGGGGTAAAGTTATTTTCTCTGATGACACCCTCTTCAGACTGTTTGAGACATTTGGAAGAATGATTGTCAGAAAACGCTACCATGAATCATGTTTGATGCCAAGAGTTAACCATGTTAGGACCATTCAGGTACGGAGAGCCATTTCAAATGGAACAATGCTTTATCCAGAATGATGGAGCTCCAAATTAAAATGATAATAAAGAGGCTGGGGAAACGAAACATTGAAATCTTAAAATCTTAATACCACTGAGAACCTGTGGTCAGTCCTCAAAAAAGCAGACAGACAAACAAAAACACATCAAAGAAGGGTTAACACTAGAAATCAGCGAATAGAGAAATGTTAGAGAATTCGAAATTCGATTCGAACAGCCCTTGTTATTCGTATATTCGAACGAATATCAAATCCCAATATAGTCTATGGGAGAAAAATACTTGGGACCTGGAAATCAAGATTCTACCACTAGGAGGTCACCAAGTGCCTAATGACACCTCAGAAAATTATGCCAACACCTCCAGATGCATATGGGATAGCAGGGGAAGCATGCCTGGGTGTATCTAACACTAGTGATGAATGTAAAGCAGAAGCATACGTTTCGGTCTAGCGGTACGCACTCCGTTCACTGTCCCTGAGACCGTCGGAGGGCCGGACAATGCAAGATGCAACAACCCCCCCCCAAAAAAAAAAAAAGTGACAGCATCCCTCTTTTTGTTTCCACCCCTCACCCAACCCCTCACTCCCCACTCAACCAGCCTCCCCTCACTCCCCCTTCACCCCCTCACAATGGGGGAGATTTATCAAACATGGTGTAAAGTGAAACTGGCTCAGTTGCCCCTAGCAACCAATTAGATTCCAATTTTAATTTTCAAAGAGTCTGTAAGTAATGAAAGGTGGAATCTGATTGGTTGCTAGGGGCAACTTGGCCAGTATCACTTTACACCATGTTTGGTAAATCTCCCCCATTGTTTTTATACTTTTAACGCTAACAAGGGCTTTTGGGGGTCCCTTCCTACCTAACTTCACCTAAAAGCTTTCTCTCCCTGGTATACAGTCTGTCCCTCCCTAGCTCCAACCAGCAAGTGGGGGGGGGGGGGGGGGGGAATCGAATTTTTACTGCTTTATCGCTCGAATATTCAAAAGCAAACGATAGTGTGAATAGCGTACTATTCTATCAAATACTATTCACTCATCACTAGTTAACACTATAAATATTAAATGACCTTTATTTATTTGTAAATAAAAGTTTATAAAAAAAATATATATTATTGTATATCAATATACACCATACAGCTAAAAATAAAAAAAAAAAGCAGAAAGAAAATTGTGTCAATCTTCAAACTTTTGCACATGAGTGTGTAGTCATTCCAGGAGCCATTCTTAGCTCTTACTGAAGGATCTGATGGCTTCTGTGCTTTGGAACATAAGAGGAAACCTGTTTCCCTTTCTGATCATTACATTCAGACTATCTCCGAGCTGATGACGGATCCTGCAAGTTCTACATGACAAGTGCAGAGCCATCAAAAGCCCATCCTGACAGCTGTCCTGTACTATGTAGAGCCGATGATATCTCATCTCAGGATTACCCGGCAAGTGTAGGGAAGACAGATGGAATATAATGGAGCAGGCTGGGAAGGATGAGCTACCCTTTTATAAGAGGGAGAGTAGAAAGGATTTTGGAGTGTAAAAATAGATGAATAAATAGATTGTGTTGTCTGTTTTCTATCCCCAAAAAAGATTTCAACAAAAACTTTATATTGTGAATAAGGTGATAGAGATGGTGGACATACGGAATAATAGTTTGCTATATATATAAATACTTATTGGACATCTCAGAAAATTTTATAAGACGTAAAAGCCGTCTTGTACAATGTACAAATATATGAATGGACAGTACAGAGATCTTTGTAGGGATTTTTTACTCCTAGGACTGTGACCATGACAAGGGGGCATCCTCTACGTCTAGAGCAGGGATGGGGAACCTTCGGCCCTCCAGCTGTTGCAAAAGTACAATTCCCATCATGCCTGGACAGCCAAAGCCGAAGGCTTTGGCTGTCCAGGCATGATGGGAATTGTACTTTTGCAACAGCTGGAGGGCCGAAGGTTCCACATCCCTGCTCTAGATGAAAAAATGTTTCACCCTCAGCACAGACACAGATTCTTTACTGTAAGAGCAGTGAGACTATGGAACTCTCCACCACATGATGTTGTTATGGCTAATACATTAAGTTCAAGTTCTTGAGAAATATAATATTATGTTATGGGCATTAGATCTCATGTGATAGGAAGTTGGCCCAGGGATTATTCTAATTTCTATTGTAGTCAGTAAGGAATATTTCCACCGGTGATGGGGCAGTTGGCATCTGCCTCATAAGGGTTTTTGCCTTCCTCTGGATCAACACAATAGAGTAATGGGTTTAGCTTGATGGACTTAACTATATACCTATTTAAACATCTATACAACCTCTTTTTCAAGTTAGAGCGACGCTGGGACTTGATACAACGATGGATTCACAGTTTATTTTTTAATATATAAGGAGGTAGGAATCTGAAGTAACACAGTTTTATCAACCTCCACAACTACCAAAATGCAGCCCCCTATTTCACTTTATAGTATGAACATGAAGTAATATTGGCTGCAGTAGTAGTAATGTTAGAAGTTCTTGGTTTAAAAGACAACTCCAGCGCCTGAGGGGAAAACAAACAAACCAACAATACGTTTTTATTTTTACCATCACTGGGTACATCTTCATTTGAATTTCCTGTTGTTTACGGACCCCACTGCTCTGTTTGGCATATTCTTTTCTTCCTGGGTCTTCAGCTGGATACGCCTGGATACGCTGGATAGCTTGTTCTGCCAATGGGAGCTGAGCAAGCTGGGGGCTGGTTTAAGTGTTAGGCCAACCTCTCTCTGTGAAGTTGTCATCAACACAAGATGGCGTTGGCCGTGGTTGACAGGGATCAGGTAAGTATGCATTTTCATACTTTTGGGCAGAGGGGAGTCGAGGGGTATAGGGAAGGGGGAGGGGGCAGAGAGGTAATTAAAGGACATTAGAAAGTTATAAAACTTCATAATGTGTTCTAATTGAAAAAAAAAATCCACCCTAGTTGTCCTTTAAATGTGATCAATTTCAGGATAACATTTACAATATCTAAAAATACCAGCATTACATAGATGGCTTCTATGATGGACAATTAGACATCTTACTTTGCATCATTAAGCTGAGATAATTAGGAATGGTAATGACCAATTTACCAGCACATTGTTTTATAAGGATTCTAGCTGTAACTATTATACATTGTTATATACATTAGAATAAGTAAACATTTGATTATATACCGATTACTTTGCTAGATCCGGCCATAACTGTAAAGCTTCAACTTTATTGTCTTCCAAAAAGTTAATGTGCATTAAAATAAACTTTTGACATGTCACAGTCAGAGTCCGAGAAGATTGACTCCTGTTTCACAGTGATCTTTGTCTAGGCAGAGAAAAAATTCTATGGAGCCGCCTGGATGAAGATGACTGACAGCAGGGAAGTGCTGAGCACATATTCCTGATCGGTGCTGGTCTTAGCATTAAAGGAGATGTCTGGTCATTTTTAAAAAAACATCAGCCAGCAGGGGTAGTGGGAATGTAATAAGGAGTCCTACTTTATCTCTCCCATTCTCATGGTGAGCGTTGGGACTCGGGAACCCCACCGGAAGTCTTGACTTGGGTGAAAATGCTTATACCAGCTGATGGACAGCACGCTCATCCAATCAGGATTTGAAGCCGGCTCCCACTCCAGTCACTGATTGGCTGAGCAGCCAGTCCATCAGCCAAGCCGTGACGTATGGAGCTCCAGAGATCTTGGAGCCCTGCGGGGGTCCTGGAGCATCGATTCGGAGCTGAAGACACACGAGAAGCAGTGAGTTAATACTCTGTCCCCCATGTCACTGCCTTTTTGGGAAAAAAAAAAAACTTTAAGACTTCAACCAATTAAACCTTTAGACTTGTCCTATTGACATTTCAAAAAGTTTTTTTAACAACAGGTATACAGTACTTTAAAGTGTGACAACAAACATGACTTGTACCATTTCACTTCTGACAAGTTTCACCAGTGCTCTTAAAGCAACTATTAAAAAGATTCCAATTTAATGTTTTTCAAAAGTGAAAATATCTCAACAAACATTACTTGTGCCATTTTACTACTGCCGGGTTTCAAGTGTATCAACGCCCTAAGTCATAGCACCTGTTAGGAAGCTTAAACTTAATTCTCTTCTAAAATTTTCAGAATTGAAAATGATAGATGTCTAATGAACACAATGTATTAAATACCAGACGTTGTCTGGCCGGACAACAAAATAATGATCATGACAATTATTTTCAGACGTCTTTTGTAGTGATGTGTGAACATGTTCGTAAATGTTCGTATGGTATTATGAACATGACGCTAATTGTTCCTGTCCGCCGATCACAAACAACTTGTTTGACTATCGGAATTGTTATAACGAACATTTTCGAACATATTCGAACTTGTGAATGTACGCACCTGTGTAATTTACGCTTAGCACCTGATAATCTGTACGCTTCTACTGTATGTTCATTATTTTTTCTTGAATGTTCGGCAAACACAAACCGATCACAATCATTTTTTTAATGAATCCGAACCAAAGATTGGGATGTTCGCTCATCACTAGTCTTTTGCAAACACCGGACGTTACTTTTAGCTGTTCACACAGTTTTTCCTCTTTCACTGCCCTTTCACCGTTTTTACTATTAAATTCAATGGACTTTTCAATTAAAGACACAACCAAAGGTCTACCTAAACTAGAATGAAGTTCCAACAGCCGTCCCTGCACTGTAGGGCGGCAAAACAACGAAACGACAGACGTTATATTTTCTTTTAAAAAATCTTAGTGGGAATATAGCTCATAGGTGAACTGGATTAACCCTTTTTTCTTTGAATGCCATACTTCTCAATAGACAACACAGGAGGAGAAGCAAAAAGGGACAAAAGGGAAGCTCTAAATGGTGGCAAAATTCTTGTTTTTCTTGCCGGGAAATTATGGTATGTCTTGGCATCGAATCAAATCTGTTCTCCAATAAGTCTTGTTTAATGTCCATACAATTTTTTCATTTTGAAATGATCTTTAATTTAGAGTTAAAAAGTCTGTACAATAATGTTATTGAAATCTCAAAAATCTAAAAAAAAAATCTAAATTTCCATGCAAAATTGCAAAATATCATTAAAAAATAAATTAAACTTTCAGAAGCCAGGAGCCATGTTGTGAAATGTGTTGGCTTTGGGCAAAATGTGTTGCATACAACATATTGCACAGCAAGATATTTATAGATGCAAGTATGTATTTTCAACAAGCACGCTAACTAGTCAATATGTCACTAAGCCTTTAAAGGGGAAAAAAAATAAAACTAGAAACCTAGAAAATCACAATTCAGGGACTGAAAGGTGCAAATATGAACACGAATCATATTGAGAGCAGAAGGAGCCTTAAACAGGCTCATGTTTTAGTGCCCTGATAAGTCATTAAGAAGTTAGAGTACAGATTGACCTTAGAGATTATCTGAACCGCTGGCAGCGCTGAAACATGCAAAGAATTTATAATCAAGAAATATTTGCGTCCGAGACAAAAGGAGAAGAGACATATTTGATGTGAAGCCAGAGTACAACCATAAAGCTATTCAGACTCCTCAGATAACAGACTCCTCATACATGAGCAATAGCCATAACGTGCAGCAAATCCCACTGCTGAGACAACGCTTTCCAAAAGATTAAAATAGAATTTCTGGGCTGGTGTACATGGTAAGGTGGTCGGCAATGCAGAGTATGGGAATGGCAATAAATAGAGGTGAGCAAACCTCGAGCATGTTTAAATTTTACTGGTGGCTGAAGTTAGATGCAGCCTTAGGGAGTTTTGGAACTATGTTTTCCAGGTAGCCTTAGGGCTGTATCCATGGTCTACAGCCATCGGTAATCAAATGTCGCACGCTCAGGTTTGGACGCATGCTCGAGTTGCGCTCATCTCTAATCACTCCTGAGGGAACGTCCATTTTTATACTGTACATGGGCGGGAATTACGTCAAATGTTCTTTTTTATTATCTTGGCTTCAGCACTTTCTTGTGTCATGCAACAGTAACTATAGTGACTGTAAACAGACATATGTTTGCAGCAAGCTGTTGCCTTCATCCTATACAGTGTATAAGCCTATAGATAAAAATAACTCAATAAGTATCTATCAAACTTTGCATAATATCCCCTACTGCATCCATATTATACATACTAGTCCCAGCCTACGTGAGTCTAATAACCTGAACTGAGAACATTGTAGATCTCTAGGATGGAGTCAGTTTGGCTCAGAAGACATAAGTGCAGGTATCAGAGCAGGACGTATGTCCGTTCTATGGATTAAGATAGTCAGCAGTATTACCTCATTGTTAATTTCTTACCAGGGTCACTAAGGGAAAGTTCACACTGCGTTTTTCTCTCCGTTACAGTTCCGTTTTTACATAACATAAATGGAATCTGACGTATCTGTCCAACACCCCATTCATTTCTATGTATTTTTATTGTGCTCCATTTGCATGCATTCCGTCACTGTTTCGTTTTTGTGAACGGAAAAAAAATCCTGCATGCGGCTATTGTTTCTCTGTTTGAAACAGAACATGAACGGAAAGGGCACTTCCGTTTTATTTTGTACATTATAATCAATGAGGACGGATCTAAACAGAAGGGGTTTCCTTTCACATCCGTTTGCAAGTTAACACTTTTCATCAGTTATTTCACTGAGCATGCGCAGAAGAAGTGAGAAACCAAAGAAAAAAAATAAACAAATATGCAAATGGATGCGGACTGATGGACAAAATTCAGGTTTTTTTTTTAAGTCAAAATGCAAATGAACAATGAAAGAGTGAACATTTTTCAATCAGTTTGCATCAGTCTGCTCTTCAGTTTTTTTGCTTATCCATTCAATTAATATGGACGGATCCGTTCGCAAATATGAAAAACGTTAGTGTGAACCCAGCCTTAAAGGGGTTATCCCCCACCACAAAAACATGGTCCCTTTCTTCCAGAGACAGCACCACTCTTGTCTCCAGGTCAGGTGTGGTTTGCAATTAAATTCAATTTACTTCAATGGGACTGAGTTACAAAACCTGTACCCAAACTGAAGACAAGAACGGGGCTGTCTCTGGAAAAAGTTGAAATGTTTATGTAGCGCTAAATAACCCCTTTAAACAGGCATTATTAGATTATTGGCATATTTGTGGGGAATGACCACTGGGACCACCAGTAACTAGTCCTTTGTTCCTGGCATAGAGGGGATGTATGTGTGATAACTCTCTCATTAAGCAGCCTAATGCTGCATTTACACGAAACGATAATTGGCCCGATCGTACGATTAACGATGTCGGAGTAACAATTTTTTTTTTTCATAACGATCAGCGTTTAGGCGGTACGATATACAGTATCCTATGGAAAACTTGTTTTGCGATCGCTGAAGCCTATCCCACACATTGGTTAAATCGGTGAACGACTGTTCACAAGGAACGATCTGCGAATTTTTTGTGAACGATCAACGACGATTTGAGAACATGTTCAAAGATCAAAATGAACGATTTCTCGCTCGTCGTTTGATCGTTCGCTGCGTTTACACGTACGAATATTGTTCGAATTCGATCGCTATCGCGCAAATTAGTACGATAATCGTTCCGTGTAAAAGTTTTTGCGACTTTTATTAAGTTGTAAAAGATAAATTTGGTGCAAATCCCGGATTTGGCACCTGAGTATTTGGGTGAATACACTAAACAGGCAGATGAAAAAAAAATAATAAAGTTGCATCTCAAAAATATTCAACTGTTGACTACTGGTTTATAAATAGAACTTAGACCAAAAATTATTCACCTAAAAATAGGATCAAAGCTCTTGATAAATGTTCCACTTTGTCTTTTTGTGTTGATATAGTGAAGTCCTGTTAAGGAGCCTTATTGCTATGGTCAGTACGGCAAAGGCAGTCTGACAAGACACGGACAGTGAGCTCTGACCCCACCCACTGTCCCTGCCTACTTGCCATGGACGACGCTAAACGGCCCGGACAACCACGGAGTCGGTCTCTACACTGAGTAGGTGCGACACACAAAGCACAGACAGACGAACAAACACAATAAGAGGTGTCAGACAAACCAGTTCAGCAACAGTCGATCGGCGAAGTACAAAAACAGCAAACAGGAGAATAGTCAAGGTCAGATGCGGAAGGTCAGAATACAGAGATCAGAGTAACTAAACAAGGAGCTGAGCAGGCGAGTGAACTCTAATAGTCAGCAGGGAAGAAAGAAACTTGCTGCTTTTTATCTAGGATCAGAGACTGGATCCAGCAGATGATTGGACCAGCCCTGATCCCAGCAGCAAGTTCAGCTGAGAAGATCAAGCAGAGCAGTAACCCCTGCACTGCCAGGAGTCTGCCAGGAAAAGCGGGTGTGGCTGGCAAATACAACACAATTCAGACAGTGCAAAAAAAATGACAGACAAACTCAGCGCTTCCTCGACCGCCCGGCACGGATCGAGGAGCGCAAAGTCATATTCCTAACACTTATCTAGTGTCACTGCTCTGACCTCAATATAATCTTTTCAGCGTTGTCTTCTGTCAGCTATACAGCAACTCTCTAAGACGCCATTCATTGTTTTCTCATTATTAGTCATTTACTTTATTCTGACCATATACCTACCTATAATATGGTAGTGCCCTTGTGTCTTGAGAATGGCATCATTATGCGCTCTCAAGTGGTTACTCTATCACGTGACCTATTGTGAGTCATCTGGTGCTGGACGTCACTGAACTCAATGGGGGAGATTTATCAAACATGGCGTAAAGTGAAACTGGCCCAGTTGCCCCTAGCAACCAATCAGATTCCACCTTTCATTTTCCAAAGAGTCTGTCCATGTAGTGTGAAGGTCTATGGGGTGTGGCATGGTGGGGCTGTAAGAGGCAGTTCTATGCCTCTGGAGTGGGAATTGGAGTTCAGGTGGAGCTCCGGGTCCATATACTCCACTCCAGCCCTAGAGCTAACGAGACTCTGAAACCACCTGGTGGATCTATTAGAGACTCCAGAGCTTCCCAGGTGATGGCTCCCAGGTGAAGACTCCCAGGTGAAGGCTCCCAGGGTGGGAGAACACAGGCAGCGCTAGGCCTGTGGGAGCTACAGCCAAGAAGTCTGGGTGAGACCAGTGCAGCTGGTGATATTGAGCATTAGGCTCATAAGTGACAGCTAGGGAAGCTGTGGTGTTAGTCTATGGCTAGACGGCCCAGGTTTTATTTTATTGGCAGTGTTGCCTATGCCTTGTGTTTTTCTTTGAATGGATAAATAAAGCTGACTGAGGTCAGTATAAAGCATACAGCACTGACTGGACTGTAATTTGTGATGTGCCAACCGTCTCAGGCCCAGGAGATGGCGATCCCAGCAAGTGAGTAACCCCCAGAATGTCACATATGGTGGAGGATTGCTGTGGGCAAGAAAATGGCACATGAAGTTTGTGGCTGGATTTAAAGGGCCAGAAGCCTTATGAGAGGTTGTGTCTCTGTGGAGCAAGAGACATACAGAGACTGTGTTTCTGCTGGATTTAAAGGGCCAGAAGCCTTATGAGAGATTGAGTCTCTATGGAGAGAGACATACAGAGACTGTGTCCCTGTGGAGAGAGACATACAGAGACTGTGTTGCTGTGGAGAGAGACATACAGAGACTGACTTGTCTGGATAAGGCCAGTTTTGCTTATGTTTGAAGCTGGTGTTTCTGCTGCATAAAGAATATAGTTGCCATGGGTCTAGCAGAGGACTATGTCAGACGTATATGGGACATACAGCGCCGTGAAGACATGGCCAAACAGATGGGTCATAACCTTGCGCAGTTTGAAGCAGAGCGGGAGGCTGTTGAGACCCAACTGCAAAGGACATTGGATAAGCGAGCGTCTGTACACAGTGCATGTACTGCTACACAGAGCCGGTGTCCAAATACCCGCACTGCACTGCAGGAGGCTGCTAACCAGAAAGCACAGGGGTCCAAGCCAAGTGGTTGCTGTACCAAGGTCCCAGGTGCATCCTGGTCTGATTCTCCAGATAAAAAGCATGAGGGTGCCGTCCCTAAGGGCAACCAGCCAGAGCCAGGCTTGAGATGTATGAGAGTGGACTGTTGTATAGTTGGATGTGCTTTTGCCAAGTGCCCAAGTGCCACCTGTTATGGGACAGTAAATCATGTGCTGGAGGTGCAGTGCTGCCCCTAGAGGTCATGGTGTATAATGACCAGAGGATTGCATGTGATGAAGGTGCAGTGCTGCCCCTAGAGGTCATGATGTGTAATGACGAGAAGATTGCATGGGATGAATGTGCTGTGCTGCTCCTAGAGGTCATGGTGTATAATGACCAGAGGATTGCATGTGATGAATGTGCTGTGCTGCCCCTAGAGGTCATGATGTGTAATGACGAGAAGATTGCATGGGATGAATGTGCTGTGCTGCTCCTAGAGGTCATGGTGTATAATGACCAGAGGATTGCATGTGATGAATGTGCTGTGCTGCCCCTAGAGGTCATGATGTGTAATGACGAGAAGATTGCATGTGATGAAGGTGCAGTGCTGCCCCTAGAGGTCATGGTGTGTAAGGACCAGAGTATTGCATGGGATGAATGTGCTGTGGCTGAAAACAATATGGAGAGTTTGGTGGCCTTTACTGACACAAGTGAGGCCAATGTGGTTGCTAGTGGCAACCAGATATCTGCTTTAGATGGTAAGAAGGAGGGTGAGAAGACTGTTGACAAGCGTATCGGTTTGCATAATACCAGGATAGTCACCTACAAAGTCAAACAGCATGTGAGAAGTAACTGTGGCAGTAAGCGGTGTGTATGCTGGGTTTGTGGGGCCCATTTTTCCCAGCGTGGTGCAGTGAGAATGTATGTGGTGAAGAAACATAGTGAAAATGTGTTGTGTATTCTCACACCTAGGGTACAAACCCACACACCGTATACACAGCAGATACGCAACAAATACGCAGCAGATTTGTTGGTACACATTTGATGCTGTGTTCAGTTATTTCGATCTAATCTGCTGCGTATTTGCTGCGTGTTTGCTACGTATTTGCTGCGTATCGCAGCAGTAAATACGCTGCTTATACGGTGTGTGGGTTTATACCCTTAAACTGTGTTCCTACAACAGCTGTGCTAGCCTGCTGCCCAAAAGGTATCACAGAAATAAAAGGGTAAAAAGTTACCAGTGTGAATATGGTTGTAGACCGAAATGTTGCATGGAGATAGCCAGGTGTGCTTGGCCTGGTAGGAAGCCGTATGCACGTGGCTTGTCTGAGAGCGCCCCCTATGTCTATGACAGTAAGTCTGGTGTGGATGACTGTGTTATAATGCAGAGCAAGATAGACCTGAGTGGTGCATCCAGGAGGGTTAGTGAGGGTCACACAGTAGTAGCATCCAGTGGGGTCAGTGGTGGTCACACAGAGATGGTGGCCAGAGAAGGTCAGGATGAGGAGCTAGTGCCTCTTACACGGGGTCTTGAAGTTGCTGAGGCTCATATAAATGGTGAAGTAAATTTGGGGGAACTGAGTCCTCAGTACACAGATGTGCATGAAGAAGCTGATGTGAAGACTTTCACTGTGGAGACTGAAAGTGTCTGCGGTCTGTATGTTGCCCTGTCTGAAGTGAGAGGTAGTGAGAACTGTCAGTCAATGTCTGAGCCGAGTGTCACTCATACAGTCCCCTCCAATGTAGCTGGAAGTGAGAGGTTTCATGTTACCAATAAGGGAAACCAAATTACATATGAGAACAAAGACTGTGTGCCTGCTGACAATGAGGACTGTGTGCACGCTGAGAGGGGTTCTCAGTACAGCCGTCCAATGCATGTCTCTCCTAATGGACGTGGTCATGAAAGAAATGAACGACAAAGTGAGAAAGTGGGGTACGGTGGTTCTGTGTTATGGAAAATGCGGGGGAAACAAAAACCTCATGAAAAGTGTGTGGTGTGTCCCCAGAAAAAGAAAATAAGTCATGAATGGTGTCACATCTTACCCCAATGTAGGACCTTTGACCCAGGAGGGGGTGTTAATAAAGTGACAAGTCCTACGGCCTTTGTCAGGGGGGGAGGATATGTGGCATGGTGGGGCTGTAAGAGGCAGTTCTATGCCTCTGGAGTGGGAATTGGAGTTCAGGTGGAGCTCCGGGTCCATATACTCCACTCCAGCCCTAGAGCTAATGAGGCTCTGAAACCACCTGGTGGATCTATTAGAGACTCCGGAGCTTTACAGGTGATGGCTCCCAGGTGAAGACTCCCAGGGTGGGAGAACACAGGCAGCGCTAGGCCTGTTGGAGCTACAGCCAAGAAGTCTGGGTGAGACCAGTGGAGCTGGTGATATTGAGCATTAGGCTCATAAGTGACAGCTAGGGAAGCTGTGGTGTTAGTCAGTGGCTAGACGGCCTAGGTTTTATTTTATTGGCAGTGTTGCCTATGTCTTGTGTTTTCTTTGAATGGATAAATAAAGCTGGCTGAGGTCAGTATAAAGCATACAGCACTGACTGGACTGCAATTTGTGATGTGCCAACCGTCTCAGGCCCAGGAGATGGCGATCCCAGCGAGTGAGTAGCCCCCAGATTGTCACAGGGGTTACATACCCGCAGCAGAATTTTCATTCCACTGCAGATATATAATCTGGCCCCTTTAACCCCCTGCAGACCACAGCCCCAGCCCGAAGCATACATTGCCTGCTTGACGTTGCGGCTGCAGTGAAGCTCCCAGTTCCCCTTGCTCCCCATCCGTTAATCAGGGCTGCCGTGCACTGATTGGCTGATGGGCAGCGAGGGGAGCCGGAAGCCTCACAGAGCCGCGGCACCGAGCAGGTAATGTATGCTTAGGGCCAGAGCTGTGGTGACAGGATGCGGGGGGGGGGGGGGGGGGGGGGGTTAAAGAGGCCGGGTCACATACAGGCAGCGGAATGAAAATTCCACTGCGGGTATGTAACCCATTCAGCTTCACAGTATGTGGATCCGCAGCGGATTTCGCTGCAAACTCGTACGTGTGAAGCTACCCTTAGTGAAAATATATATTTCTTTGTAGGCTCGTGCACAATATGATCCTTGTCAGTGCACGAGCCTTATGACCCAATATGACCCTTGTCAGTGCAGATTCTTTTCCTCCTTTTAAAAAAATAAAAATAAATGATGATGTTTATGCAATTTAGTTTTATTATTATATGATGGATATAGTGGTCTGTTTTTTTGTTATGTAGGTTGCTTTTCATAAATCCTTACTTACATAGTATAGCAAAGTATAGTATCCTTATAGTACGTTGCTCTACACTGAATCTATATCTACTACTACTTTCATATAAATGCCAAAATACTAAAAACAAGGTGGCAGTCCCAGGGAAATATTATATAATAAACAGTTCATTATAAGATGGACTGGATATAAAGAACACAGGGATTTGTAAATTACTTCTGTTTAAAAATCTCAAGTCTTCCAGTGCTTATCAGCTGCTGTATGTCCTACAAGAAGTGGTGTATTCTCTCCAATCTGACACAGTGCTCTCTGCTGCCACCTCTGTCCATTTCAGGAACTGTCCAGAGCAGGAGAGGTTTTCTATCGGGATTTGTTACTGCTCTAGACAGTTCCTGACATGGACAGAGGTGGCAGCAGAGAGCACTGTGTCAGACTGGAAAGAATACACCACTTCCTGCAGGGCACACAGCAGCTAATGAGTACTGGAAGACTTGAGATTTTTAAATAGAAGTATATTACAAATGTGAATAACTTTCTGATACCAGTTGATTTGAAATAAGAAAAAAAGTCGCCAAGTCTGTCTCTTTATTTAAGTTATTTAGAATTGACTTTTTGACCTCAATTGTCTCAAGGACTTCAGAATTTCCTCTGGTAACATTACATACACCATACAATCCACCAAGTATGTTTCCCGCCCATGATCCATTAGTAGCATCTCATCGCTCCCATTAGTTTGTTCTCTACCAGGGTACAATATGTTTCTTTTCCACTAATAAATCCATAGCACATCTTAACCCAGAAAACTTACTCTAGCCTGTAAGATATCTTTAAAAAATGAGTTTCACCTTAAAGAGAAGGATTCGGGCTCATTAGCCTCAGGAAAGTGCATTAACCAGGCTGACGCTCCGCTCGGTGTATTTATTGTTTAGGGGAAGGAAACAGAAAGCACTTCAGAGAGAATCTAAATCTTTTTCTTCCCTAAGGCTTTGCCGCTTCTTCCACATCCCAAAGAATGTTACTGAAATAGCTCAGTCAATCGGCACTAAGTCTACCTGCACTGATTCATTGGGACCTAATGGAACAATGCATAATGCATAGGTGATGTGACACCGCATGAATGGATATGTAGTGCGCCATAGGTCATGTATACATCTTGTACCCTATTAGCAGCCATTCCTGTGATCACAGCAGAACACGTTCCCTATGTGCTAAACTAGTGATTTCTCCTTGGTATTCTTCAATTGGAATGGTTCCCTTAACTCGAATAAAATAAATGAGCACGGGGAGAAGAGATTTCTGCTCCACTCCGCAGCACGCCTTGTTTTCTCCTTCTCTGACTCTGACTTGATTGAAGGAAATCTGCCATGATTTCTATCATTTAATTTCCTGTACGTCAATAGAACTGCAATTCAATGTCCCTTCCTAGCTGTTACTTGCTGTTAATAGAACACTGGAGATAAACACAGAGCAGTAAATATGATGTAACACGCCGGGGGAGTTCTGTCTATGTATGTGTGTATAGTATAACACCTAGAATTACAGATGGGCAAATATGTTTGGCACAAATTGGAAATTCGTAAAAAAAATAAAAATAATAATAATAAAAAAAATAATAATAAAAGACTCTAAACTTTTTGGGGATTTATTTGAGATTTTTTTCAGGAGTAATTGCTCCTGTATACACAATACTTTGCATGGGCATTCGAGTGAGTCCTGAATCGAAAATTAATTTGACACTCAGATTTAGAGATTTAATAAATTACACACACATCAGGGGTGTAACTAGAAAGGCCTAGGCCCCATAGCAAACTTTTGATTCAACCCCCTCCTCACCCCCATCACACTGTAGGTAACCCTAATCTTTGTTATTCCTCCACCCGGTAGATAGCATATGTTAGATATCTCCCCTGGTATCCCCTCCAGTAGATAGTGCTCGCCATGGTAGGCATCTCCCCTAGAGTCCCCCATGATAGCCATCTTCCCTGGCATTCTACCTCTAGATAATGTCCCCCATGATAGGCATCTCCCCTTTTATCACCCCATAAATAATGTCCCCCCAAATAGTCGTCTCCTCTGGTATCCTACCCCTTCCCCCAGTGCATAGTGTCCCAGTAGTAGGCATTTCCCTTAGCAGTATGATGACAGATAAAGCGGCCCAGTGTATTACAGGGATGGACCTCCTGAGGCGGCAGGCCCCGTAACAGCTATTACTGTGGTAGTTACACTCCTGTTGGACATAAAAACTACAGTAAACTGACAAAGGGGGCATAGGAGACTAATATAATAGTGATATTATACTCTGAGGCAGATAGAAGAGAAGACTGGTTTTGCCATTCAGAGCTGTAGGCAGGGAGGAGAAGTGGCTGCCTGATTTACCATGCAAATGGGCGTAAATCATGTCCAAAATCCCCACCTGCACAGGAGCAGGTTTAGATTTCTCTGCCCGTTGTATGGCAGGTGCAGGTCAGGCCAAGTTCACTAAGAGCCGTGTGGCTCATAGTGAATTTGGCAGGGGCTAATTTAAGATCAGCGTACACATACGCCGGTCTTCATAAATGCCTCTCATAGTGTTTATGTGTTGACAACCAATGATTATTTTTTTTTAAAAAAGAATATTTTAAGTGTTTTAATATCCTATTGTGATATTATAACAAGTTGGTATCATGAGAAATTGCAATCTTTAAATGAACTTAAGGAAAGGTAAGGATGGACACATCTGTAGAAGTCTTACACTGAGGGTAGCCTTGCAAAAATGGCTGATAATTGCAAACTACAAATACCAAGCTGAACAACACAGACTGATGGAAATATCTGACAACAAAACAGAAAACTCAATAGGCAGAGCTCTGCAATACACAAGGGGCACATCCTACAACTAAAACCCACATGACATAGACTGACATAGACATAGACAGCGCCTGGTAGCAAAGTATTGACAGTGTCAATAAAAATCAGCATGAACTAGACAGGACAAGACATAGGCAACACCAATCAACATCAAACAGCATCAATCCATTTATAATATTATAACCAGACTGGACAATAAAGCAAATAGCAACAAATGGTCAATCAAGCAGTACAACAAACTCCAAACCAGCAAATGGATCCATTATATAGACTGAGGAATCACCTCAAGCTAAATGAAACAAACACCAGGCATAAAGCCGTTACCTGGGCAAAAACTCAAACTGTCTTCAGGAACAAAATAAACATAAAAACAGAAGAAGATAACATGGAAGAAGAATTTGTACCATGCTTTAAGGGAAAAGAAGTATCTAACCTGCTGCTAGCTCCCTACTGAACATAGGGTGCTTAGGATGAAGGTACCTTTCTTACCTTCATCCTCAACACTATTTCTGGGCTATTGGGAGTCTATTCTTTATATTAATTAGGTGTTTTGGTGCACTGGGGGCAGGACTATGTCCCCCAGTACACCGATTCGGCCGGCCTGCCCTGCTGATATTCATTAGAAGTGGCTAGCTGCTCGGGGGCAACCTAATAGCCTAAAGATTAAAGGAAAAGTCTGGACAAGGTTTTTTTTTTTTTTTTTCAAAGGCAGGGGTGGAGGATAGAGCTAATCAGTTACTGTAGCAGTGTACCGCCCCAGTCACTGACCCAGTCAATCAACTGGGTCATAATGTTGGTTCTGGTTGAGATCCCTGAGCGGGGGTCCCGAAGCCGCGATCTGGCACTGAAGAGGCACGGGAATTGGTGAGTTGAGATAGTTTTTATGTCCCCCCCCCCCCCCCCCAACACACACACGAGTACTTAGCTAGACTTCTTCTTTAAACTCCTTATATACAGGTAAGAAAATGACCTTCATCCTTAACGCCCCGTACTCTATACGGACATGTCAGCAGGTTAGGCACTTCTTTCCCGAGTATTTTATTTCCTCTTCTTTCTTGCTTGGTGCCATTTGGAAGAGGGATGTCTGATAGCTATAGGAATCGTACTGTATTTGCTCATCTGCTCCAGTCAGGAGATGGCTTCCATTCTCTCCTCTTAATATGCTATTACTAAAGGTCTCAGCCGGAGTTCTCCAATTATAGCATCACTTTTCACAATGTGTCAGTATTTCATTATGATTTTTCTAATATGCTGACATAAGTATTACATCTCGGCATGAGCATTAAGCATTCCGCTTGATGTGTCTATTTTCTCAGAGCTTTAAGCAGCAGACTTCTGTCACTTTTGAAGAAACTTTCCAATTTTTTTTTTTTTTTTTTCATTGTCTGCATTGAAGACGGCTTTCTATGTGAAAAGTGATAGATATTCAGAAATATGCGGGATGTACGACTCTGAACCTGACGAGTGACACGTCAGCCATAGGATTAATGCTGTTCAGGTGTTATGGTAAATTCCTTTCAAATTATTCTTCATTTCCTGCATGTAAGGCAGTCACTCATAGAGATTGTTTTAAAGACATTTGTAAGGAATGTAAATATTTCAGGAATCTGAAATTCATGGATTCGGCAAAATTAAGATGATCTGTATGTTTAATGTATGGGTTCGCTGCTGTTCTTCTAGTTGTTTATGGGAGGAGAGCTACTAGAATACTGTGTAATCTAAGCCAGTCTAATCCCCTTTATTGTCTTCAGATGTACAGTGGATTATATGGGATTCGTTACAGATGAATTATATAGGTTTATGTAAAAGGAGATTAACTTGGAGCTCCTGTCATATATGCTTGCCATGCTCACTATACTGTTACAGACTAGCTTAAAGGGGATATCAAGCCTCTGAAAAACATGGTTACTTTCTTCCAGATACAGCACCACTCTTGTCTACAGGTCAGGTGCGGTTTGCAATTAAGCTCCATTCATTTCAACTTAGTGGCAGAACCCCACCCAAACTGGAGACAAGAGATGTGCTGTCTCTGGAAGAAAGTGGCCATGTTTTTCTAACGTGTAATAAGTTGTGCAAAAAAAAAAAAAAAAAAGTTGTGGAAGAATTTTCAAGGCACGTGCACCTAATGTTAATTTTTCGCAACAACCGTAAAATTTTGCACAGCCCACAAAAAGGTACCACCTGCTTAAAAAATTGTGCAGATGGCACACTAGTGTTGAGTTTACTAGTGTTGAGTGGACCTGTGAAACTGTTCGGATTCAGCAACGTTCTCCATACTCGAACACTCGGCATTTAATTACACGTGGCTTCAGAAGTTGGGTGCAGCCCTAGGGCGTGATAGGCAGTATCCATGTTTTTCTGGCAGCCCATTGACATCATCCAACTTCATCAGCCACCGTGGAGAGCGGAGGCGCCCTATACTTAAAGGGGTTATTCAGCACTACCAAAACATGGCCCCTTTTCCCCTACTGTTGTCTCCAGTTTGGGTGGGGTTTTGAAACTCAGTTCCATTGAAGTAAATGGAGCTTAATTGCAAACCGCACCTAAACTGGAAACAACAGTAGGGGGAAAAGTGGCCATGTTTTTGTAGCGCTGGATAACCCCTTTAACATTGAGACAGTTTGGCAGGTTGAATTCTGAGTGGATTTCGCTAAGAATTTCATTCCTCAGTGTAAATGCACCCTTATATTCATTGGCAAGATTAACATTAGAGCTCCTGGACCTCCTGGTCCTGGTCAGCTCATGTGGGGAGCTAGGTATGGCCTGACTCAGCCAAGCTTTATGTGTTTGATAACTGTCTCTCTGTTTGGTCCACTTCCTCAGGCTTCTTGCAAGCCACAGGCCTGAATCACGATGTGGCTTATAAAAGTATGTGACAGGACAGGAAGCTTATACTGTAGGTCTCTATTCTCCAATAGTTTAAAACTAGATTTGCATGCTTAGGAAGTGATTTCCCCATTGCCTCGTGTTGGAGAGGCACACCTACCCATGAAAACTAGTGGACCTATCCCAAACTTCTCTAGGCATAACATAATGTATTGGCTTTGTTTAAAGTGACTGTACCACCAGGCCCAGGCTGAAGCACAGGAGGCGGGACGACCCAACCTTAGTGGGAGAAACCCTAGCCCCTCTATGATAGGGTTCCATTGATTCTAATGGAGTCATGTCATGGAGGGGCTGGGGTTTCTTCCCACTAAGGGTGGATCGGCCCACCTCCAGTGCTTCAGCCAGGGCCTGGTGGAAGTGTCCCTTTAAGTGAAAAAGATCAAAAGGCAAAACAAAAAACTGAGTTGACATCTGTATGACCAGTACCCTAACTTGGGGCAAAAAAAAAAAAAAAAACATCTTTCTGCAACATTTTTTGTCACTATTTTTTCTTCTTCTTAACAATTTTTTATAAAACTATGCACAAGCTTTATAAGAAGGAGATCCGGAAGTGCGTTAATTGCTTTCTTTATCTTTTAGAACCAAACTGTATTTTTTATTTTGTGACCAAAGTTTCTCCTTTCATCACGAGTCCTAAGCTGCTAAAATCCCAATGTTTCCTTGGCAGATCTCTGGAGATACTTCAGAGGTCGTGGCCTTTTGTCCCAAGCAGCCTGCCAGATCTACAGAACCCAACAATATCAAAAGTTAGAATCAGTTTGAAGCCGTCCAATGCCTGACAAATCCAGACACAAAGGCGAGGTCTGGAGAAAAAGAATGAACAAGAATTATACATTTCTGTTAACCCACTGAGTATAGAGGAAAGTCCGCAAATGATTTACCTTATACAGTCAACAAAATGACAAATCAGTCCGTTCTCCCTCTGTAGACTCTGGGATATTGTTATGGCTATGGTGTTCCTAAGTGGTTCCTTCAGACCCTGATCTCTTCCTCTCTGTCCTTGGGATTTGGCTTTCTGTCTTGTACCGTACTGGTTGGTGGATCGGTCAGGCTGGGTTTGGGGGACTTATTTTCCTGGGGCTTTTTGGTGCAGCAAGGCTTCGCGATGGAAGGAGTCATGGGATGAGTCTTGAATGACAACAGGAATCTGCCCAGCTGTTAGCAGACATAAGGCATTATTAGAAGGTTAGATTCGTCTAGCCTGCTGATAGTTCCCCTTCAAGGTGCATTGGTGGACATTGACCAGTTCTGTATGTGTCTGGACCTCAGACTTCCCTACCATAAAGGATTGTCCTGGTGATGGTATCATTGGTGATTAGAGGTGGTTTGAGATGGTACAGCTGCCTTTAGATGGCTTAAAAGGTTTTGCATGCTTTAATATCTCTATGGTTTCTTTAAAGCTTCTGGTAAACTGACCTCTAGGCCCATGGATTTATACCCAAGTTGCTTAGCAGGAAGGAAGGATGCCCAGCTGGTTTTTGGTTTTCTAGTAAAGTCCTCCAGCTGCCATAGTAACATATCGGCACCCTACAATCACTTTACAGGAGTACCAATTGGCCATTTTATTGATAGTAAATAAAGGTTCTGAACTCAAGAACAAGGGGGTACAGTAAGAAGTTAGTTGGGGGATAGATCAGAAGCAATATGAGAAAATATGACTTTACTGAAAGAGTAGTAGATACCTGGAACAAACTTTCAGCAGATGTGGTAGGTAAATCTACAATAACAGAAAGTAAACCTGTGTGGGATAAACATATATCTATCCTAAGATAATAAGAAGGGAAATACTGAAAGGGCGGACTAGATGGACCAGGGGGCTTTTTCTGCCGACAATTTTCTTTGCTTCTTTGATCAGTATTATTAGCCTAATTTAAAGAGGACATGGGGAAACTTCAGCTCTCCAGCTTGTACTAAACTACGATTCCCAACATGCCTGGACAAAGCTATGGATGTCCAGGCATAATGGGAATTGTGGTTTTACAACAGCCGCGGTGTTAAAGATTCCCCATATCTGATTTAAAGGGTTAATACCAGTAATCAGTGTGATCACTGATGTCGGTCATTAGCAATGGGCCTGCTCTATTCACCCCTTCATGACCAATATATATATATATATATATATATATATATATATATATATATATATATATACAGAGATGTATACATGCCATGGTCAGGGCCGTATTTGCCACTAGGCACCCGTGGTCCGATGCCTAGGGCGGCGCCCTGCAGGGATGAAAATATCCACTACAACTCCCAGCATATCCTGAGGGCTGCAGACTGTCAGTAAATGCTGGGAGTTGTAGTGCCTGCAGCTGTTGTAGTTGGGCCCTAGGTGGCATATAAGAATACATAGATCTGTGGGGGCTCAGTGCAGGGAATTGACCCCAGAACATCACTAATAGGGAAGAGGGGTAAATGTTTTTGATCTATCCCCTATTAGTGCTGTTCTGGGGTCACTCCCCTGCACTGAGCCCCCACAGATCTATGAATTCTTATATGCCACAAAGCATCCAGTGTATAATGCACTTAGGACCCAACTACAACAGCTGCAGGAACTACAACTCCCAGCATGTACTGACAGTCTGCAGCTCTCAGGATATGCTGGGAGTTGTAGTACAATTGTAGACAGATGTATTGCTGGACCTTCAGGGCTGATAGATGTCACTCACAGATTGCAGCCACCAGGAGACTCTGCACACGGTGATTTATTAAAGGGTTGTCCACTGAGAAACTACAACTCCCAGCATATCCTGAGAGCTGTATAAATGTAGGGATTTGTCACAGATACAGATAAATCCAGGAGAGGAGCGGGTCACCATGTCATGTCTCACTGGTTCTATATTGGTGGGCCCCAAGGATCATTTCCTCTGGTGGGCCCCAGGTACCCAAGTCCGACACTGGATAGAAGCGGTTCCCAAACTTAAGACGTCCCCGGCCTCCTTCCTTCCTTCATGACGTCTATTTGATGAGAATAGCGGGCAGGGTATATAGCATGCATGTACAGTAACATGGGGGGGGGGGGGGGGGGGGGGGCGCGGCGCCTCAGTGTGCAGAGTGCCTAGGGCAGCATGAACTTTAAATACAGGCCTGGCCATGGTCTTTGTATATTTCTGCCTTGTATGTTAATAGTTCTAGTGATACAGATTCCTAATAAAAGACTCCTCTTAAGTCATTACCCAGTCTCGTGCAGCCGGAGTCTCTCCAACTAAACCGCAATGTTGTCTCAGTGGCTTAAATTGTAGCTGTCGTTATTGAAAAGTAAAATAGACAAGCCGAATCCCAGGGGAAATATTCTTAGTTCAACCTTCATTTCAGTCTATTCAGTATTTGTACACATTGCAAACAGCACATAGGTTAAATCATTAGGTGACATGATATTTTTTCCCCATTCAGCAAGGAACAGATACAGAGATAGATGTCAATTCTAACAATGTTTGTCATTTTCTTTTCTAGCCTGGACAGACGGCATAACTACTTTAGCATCTCCGGAGAGAACTGGAAGTGGAAGGTAGAGAAAGCTTCTTATATGGAGAACCGGGGACGGAAGATGTGGGAATGCATATACATATATATATATCTATCTCTATCTCTATCTCATACATATATATATAACATACATTCATATATAGAAAGTCCTGTTTTCTGAAACTCCACCCTAAAAAAAGAGCAAAACAATATATATATATATATATATAATTTCTAGTATGTATCAGCTGCTATATGATATGTCCTGCGGGAAATGGTGTATTCTTTCCAGTCTGGCACAGTGCCCTCTGCTGCCCTCTGTCCATGTCAGGATCTGTCTAGAGCAGCAGAAAATCTCCCTAGAAACCCTCTCCTGCTCTGGACAGTTCCTGACATGGACAGAGGTGGCAGCAGAGAGCGCTGTGTCAGATTGGAGAGAATACACCACTTCCTGCAGGACATATAGCGGCCGATAAGTACTAGAAGACTTGTGATTTTTAGTACCAGTTGATTTGAACAAATACATTTAGAAAAAAATAAATAAAATAATAATAATAATTTGCCAGAGTTCCCCTTTAAGTTTCTCTGAGGACCATGGATATACTCATCTTTCATTGTTATTAATGTCTGAAGATTCCCCACATCATCAATCAGAGATCATCTACCACCCTCTTGAAGACGCCTAGTGCTCCTTGATGGTTGCTGAGTTGCCAGACTATAGAACATGATGTAGAAGTGATATATTTCTTTATTTTTCTATATTTATTTTTTTGTGTAGGTGGACAGAACCTTGTATGCATCTCGCACACACATACACACACACACACACACACACACCTGTATTGTGGCAGGGGAACTGCATACACTATTGCTGTCCTGCATTACTTAGTTCTCCATAAGTACAATGAAGCTGTCAGTGATCCACTCCCTTTCAATTGCAGTAAAACACTATTTGCATCTACATCACTTCACACTGCTATGTCTTGTACCACCACTAGGTGGCAAACATAGAGTTTTACAAGGTCTCCCATGAGTGTGTTATAATTTCATTGCTGTCTTTCTTTGTCTCCCTATTAATTCATAGACTATAGTTTATATGACGACACATTAGACATATATATATATATATATATATATATATATATATATATATATATATATATATATAATAGTATCACACAGTATCATATGTATATTCACACACATACTAGCAATGTAAATGTAAGAGGTAAACTGAACATTCTCTGATATTCCAAGGCTTTTCTGTCCTAGATTATATTGCATCTTGTATTTTACTTTGCAAGTACCTAGAACAAAGTAATATTCCTTGTAATAGTCTTCACTATACAGTACTTGCCGACCAATGTGGGTAATTGTGCAATTCATACAGGAATATAACTGTATATAAATGTAAAAAACAAGTAGTAAAAGCGAGGTGGCCTGTCATGTAGCAGAGCTCATCAGCAACTAGCAGAAAGGAGAGGAGGGAGCTGGAACACTGGGGGTCCAGGGATCTTTTTAGAGAAGAATTAGGGGAGGATTGGTGTAGTATGTAGAAGAAGTATTAGATATTATATATTAGAAAAATATGTTCTATAGCATGTAAAAAAAATTATATATTATTATAGTTAATTATATATTATTAAAAATTATAAATATTAAAAAATTAAAGGGGAACTATCAGCAGGTTAGATTTGCCCATATAGCAAAGGAGATGCCGAGGAGGAGGGTATGTCTCTTACCTCCATCCTCTGCGCTGTTACGGTGCAGTTAGTAGTTTGCACCAAGAATAAAGGTAAGAGACATAAATTCCTCCTTGGTGTCTCCTGTGCAATCGGGGGCTACCCCCTTAAAGCAAGGAGTAGTCTGGTAGGTAAATAAAACATTATAGAACAAGTGATCTGGTATGTAGTATCAAGAAGGAGCAGTCTAGTATGTAAAAAAATAAGTTACTTTGTACTTTATTAGATATGTAAATGAGGCTGCAGTGTCCCAGAACATGCAGACTACTACTCTTATTATGGCCATTTCTCTTGCTGTGTCAATGCCTGTTCTGGTAAGTGTTTTCACTGCAACTGCTGCTGGTTTTCCCCTAGTATTCTCTAGTAATGTGCATTCTCATGTGTATTCTCATGTATTCCTGTGTATTATTACAGTGTACAGTGGTATGCAAGGCTGTTGATCACGTGACCGTGCCAGTGCCCTGTAACCATGGTTCCTCCAATGGCCGACTAGCTCTGGCCAGGAGCAACCATGTGACCTCCCACTTCCTCCTAACAAGTTAGGGTACTATTACACCAACAGATCTGACGACAGATTATCTGGCAAAGATTTGAAGCCAAACCCAGGAACAGACTATAAGCAGAGAACAGGTAATGAAGGAAAGACTGGATTTCTCCTCTTTTCAAATCCACTCCTGGGTTTGGCTTCAAATCTTTGGCAGATAATCTTTCGTCAGATCTGTTGGTGTAATAGTACCCTTAGTCTTCCCCCTGCTCCCAAGCAAGGAGGATGTGTGTCGTCTCTCTCCTACCTCAGAGGAGTTGGACTTCTTCTTTGCAGCTCCCACTTCACCACTAGAAGTGTGGACCGAGTGCTCTGCTGTGTTCAAGTCTTCGGCTGTATCTACCTGCTCAAGTGTCCGGAGTCTTCTCTCTCATCTGGGTGTCATTCCGTTATCTCTCCTCATCGCTGCAAGGATTCACAGCAAGTATTCTTCTCCTGTAAACTACCCAGCAACCCTATTTCTCTCATACTCCTACTCCTATCATCCGGCACGTATTCTCACAGCCTATGCAGCACCACTCCTGCTTTATTTGTCAAAGCCTGCTATATACCCGGTTGCATCCGGACAGAACTGTTGCTACTAGTTACCTCATCTATAATAAAACCGCTGTTACTGAACCCCGGCATTGGTGTCCACTAACTGGTGCCCTGACTAGGTGCAGCGAAGAATCGCATGCCCATCATCACCCGCAGATTCCACAGACCGGCCCTACAGCTGTGCCGCCCTCAGGCCTATACCGTGACAAGTATAACCCCTGCAGCTGCCCCGGTCATTGCCCGCTCATAACACCAGCACTGCGGAAGTGGCCCCAGGGGCCAGGGCATCGCAAGGCAGTTTGGTGCACTGGGGGAAGTAATACCACCCACAGTGCACCAATCTGGTCTGGCCCATATACCCTTTTTAAAGAATATGTGGGCAGCATTGTACAGAGATGTCAATCTGGTGCCCATCACTGCAGAGAACCAGATGAATACTTATTAGAAGGTGGGGGCCAGTCAGGGAAGATTGGTGCACTTTGGGTGGTAGTCCCACCCCCCAGTGTTCCGTGAGGGTATGTAATGTGGGGTAGAGCTATTTGGGTGTGTTCAATCAGTGTTTTCCAGAAAGAGTGCTCCTGCTGAAGAGTACTTTCTAGTGTCTGGCCTGGAGGCCAGGACCCATTTGTGGGGACATTATATGAGAGACTGTTCCTTTTCTTTAAACATATGTTGGGCTAGTGTCTCCTGCAGTGAGGCTGATGTAAGGAAATCCTATCCATGCCGGGGGACTAATCTATTCAAGGATAACTCAAAAAGATTAAAGACAGCAGTTAAGTAAGAGGAGCAGGTCCAGATTTCTGCTGCAACGCACTAGATCTCCTTAGGGAGTCTCTCTAATGACTAGCTTTACCCACTGGATGGGGCCTGTGTTCCTGGATCTGTGTCACAGCATTAGGCGTTTGTTTATATTCGTGAGTGCAGGTGCTCTTTCTTTAAGCCCCAGAGCTGAGTAACTTAGGGTCTGGAAAAGACCCATCTCCCTCCCTACCCTGAAGGACGTCCACTGTCACCACCACCAGCTTAAGTAAAGTTCAAGTCTAAGGGGGGGATTTATCAAAGGGTGTAAAATTTAGATTGGTGCAAACTGGCCACAGCAACCAATCACAGCTCCTTTTTCCCTTTCACCAGAGCTGGAAGCTGAGCTGTGATTGGTTGCTGTGGGAAGTTTGCACCAGTCTAAATTTTACACCCTTTGATAAATCTCCCCCATAGTCTTCTGTTTCTGTCAGTTCACAAGGTATGAAGTGTCTGTTGGCTACTTCTGCAGTTAGTATCCTCTCTATACATCAGCAATGTCAGCCTTTCAAAAATGAAACTTCTATTGTGTCTCCTATTTTTTATTTTATTTTTTTACTTTATCCCTCAGTTCACAGCTTCTTCTCGGCTCCTTTGTCACTGATGTTTCCTTGGCTCTTTCTAATATAGTGGCAGTAAGTTTACGTCCTGCTTTCCCATTCACTCATGTCGAGGTAAATACATCTTTTTTTCTTCTTCAGATCTTGCAGCCCAAGGAGAAGAACAATGTCAGACAGTGATAGAAGAGATCATGACCATGCAACATTATACAGTAGCTTAGACAAGGTTAGACTTTGTTACAGTACACCAACCATACAAAATGGCATAGCATTCACACATAATAGAAGACTGCTGTACTATGCTAGGAAATCAAAAATAACACTTAACCCCATAAAGTAAAATTGCAAGAAGCAGCTAAAGAATAGTCTTGAGTAGAGTTGAGCAAACTTTATGAAAGTGTAAAGATTTGGCAATTTCTCTGAATCTGAACGCTCTGTATTTAATTACTCGCATCTGGAGAAGTTATATGTAGCCCTTGCGAGTGCCCGGACTGCCTCCACCTTCTCCAAACACGAGGAGTTAAATACCGAGCCTCCAGGCTCGGGAAAGTTGATGAACCCGGACACTTTCAGAAAGTTTAATCAACACTAGTCTTGTGTAGATTTTGTGTCAAGTGTTACCCACAGTGCACTGGCACCAAGCCTGGTCATTGTGGAGAACTACTACAGATACCCTCTATACCAGCTGCACCCTGGCCTGAGAAGCATCTCTTCCTGGCAGCTGCACATTCAATGGTGAACCAGCTTCATCTGCAACCTTTTGAAAAAGTCTGCACCTCTCAAGCCTGAGGGGATAGGACCCTTAGCTCTTAGATGGCTTTGTGGACCTCCAACTAGATACAAACCATTCTTCTACCTCTGTGTACAACCTGCTATAATCTGTCTTTTAGTCACCTTAGGGATTAAACCATCTCAGGAACTAACATCATCCACTCATTGACTCTATCGGTTTCAACTACTGTATTTTCCTGCGTATAAGACTACTTTTTAACCCAGGAAAATCTTCTCAAAAGTCAGGAGTCCTCTAATACACCGGGTGTTGTCTTATAGGGCGGGTGCTGAAAGACTTTGGAACAGGACTGGAGAATCTTCGGTCTGTACATACAGTGGGTGGAGCTCAAAAACAGTCGCAATGCTGGCGTATGTGGCGGACGCATGAAGGGCAGAGCAAGTTGCAGGCGTCTGGGTTAAAAAAAAAAAAGTTAGGGTAGAGTGGTGCTGTGCCCAGAAAAACACATCTCTTTTACCCATCTGGGCGCCCTTGTATCCTACCGGTATTACTGTACCTCCTTTTGAGTTTTTTTATTCATTTTTATTTTATGTGTATTAAAAGAGGGGTATATCCCAAACTCTATTTCTTAACTGGAAAAGTTGGGGGTCGTTTGTTACACCCAGACGTCTTATACAGTGTAAAATACTGTAACTGTAACCATAAGTAACAACTGCTAAAACTGTTCAAATTCTGTGGATGAGGTCTTATGGTTCAGTCAAGTTTCCTGTTTGCACTGCAACTCCTCAAGTCCTGGTATCCAGGCTTCTATTTCCACATGTACCATCCAGGACTCTATGACATGTTTACCAGCATGTTCCCTGGAGCACTAGATACCAACACACTTGTGAAGTCCCTATTTTCTTATAGTTTTGGTAATCCCCATGTTAGTACCCAGGGGCAGAGATCCAATCTAGGCCCTGTAATTCGGGTTTATTGCCATGATTGTAACTACTGGTGATAAGTGTAACATGAGCATGCTTGAGTCCGATCATTTGGCATTTGAGTAATAGCTAAAGAAGTTGGATGTAGCCCCAAGGCTGACTGGACAAGGTTGTATCCATGTTTTCAAGGACTCCCTAGGGCTGTCACCAGTCCCCAGGCTGCCTCCACCTTCTCCAAACACGAGGAGTTAAATACCGAGCCTTCAGGCTCGGGAAAGTTGACGAACCCGGACACTTCCAGAAAGTTTAATCAACACTAGTCTTGAGTAGATTTAGTGCCAAGTGTTACCCAGGGTGCATTGGCACCAAGCCTCGTCATTGTGGAGAACTACTACTGATACCCTCCATACCAGCTGCACCCTGGCCTGAGGAGCATCTCTTCCTGGCAGCTGCGCATTCAATGGTGAACCAGCTTCATCTGCAACCTTTTGAAAAAGTCTGCACTTCTCAAGCCTGAGGGGATAGGACCCTTAGCTCTTAGATGGCTTTGTGGACCTCCAACTAGATACAAACCATTCTTCTACCTCTGTGTACAACCTGCTATAATCTCAGTAGTCAAATATTGATGGATTGGACTTGGCGCATCTCTAGTAGCAATAAAAAGCAGCTATCCCTTGAAACAACGCCAGTGCTGCCCTACCAAGTCACCGCAATTTTGCATTAGAATCTTCTAGAAATATATATATGACAAGCTAGTCTTCTATTTTCTTTATATATATATATATATATATATATATATATATATATATATTTATTATATATATTTTTTTTTCCGAATTTACTATAATTTTTTGTACATTTGATGGCAATGGCATTTATGAATATATTCCGCTTATAGAAGGCCTTGCAGTGTTTAGCAACAGATTGCGACATTGATCTTGCGTGGCTCATGACACAGGGAATGTTTAGTCTTGCTATAACTAAAATAAACTAACAAATACTCAAGGTGAGGCGGCATCGGTGAAAATGGAAAGCATGGCAAGGTTACACTAAACTGGTCGTGTAGAGAAGACCTTGGGTGGTGCAAAGAAGAACAGTACAGCAATTGCATCAAGAGCAAAGATCGTATAAACATCAATGTATGGAGATATACACAAAATATAATCAAGAAAATCAGACATATGATTACTTGAGATTATTCTAGAGAGACTTCTAATGCACCTGCACCTTCTGACTCTATCAATATACATGTTAAAATGAAAGATTAGGTATTTGTGCCCTAGTTCTTTCATTGAACTTAAAACATATATATAGAGAGAGTCTCCAGAGAACGACTCTCAATACCCTTCCCGTAGAGTTTCAAGGGTCTAAGCGAAATTCCTCAGAGAATGTTATGAAACTCCTTGTTTTTCATATCATTTGTGAGAAGAAGTTATTTTAACTCTTTAGTTTCAGATTATCAGAGATATATGTTTGTTTGGTATAATAAGGAATCATGTACTATATACTCAGATTTATTATAATACTAATAGTGTATAGGTCTCCCTTGTGCTCTAACCCATAGAGGAGTTAACAAGGCCTACTGTGGTATATGGCACCAAGCCTTTCTATCAGATTCTGGATTGGTTGATTGCACTTTTTGCAGCAAATCCCACATATAATCAGATTCAGATCTTGGGAGGCCAAACCTTAAAGAGGTTGTCCAGGGGAAATTACCTTGCCCCCTATCCACAGGATAGGGGACAAGTAAGAGATTGCAGGGGAGGTCCGACCTCTGTAACCCCCACTGATCTCCATATCGGGCCCCTAGATTCTTTGTTATGAATACAGCTGCAGTTATGGCCTGTGGCCTGCGGCTCTATTCATTCCTATGGAGCCGCTGGAAAGAGCTGAGTAAGCCAGAAAGTGCTGGCTCCATAGGAATAAATAGAGCTGCAGGTCATGTGCCATACCAATATGGCCCGATATGGAGATTTACCGATGTCGGACCTCCCCCACAATCTCTTACTTGTCCCCTATCCTGTGGATAGGGGGCAAGGTAATTTTGCCCAGACAACCTCATCATGTTTCTCAAACCACAATTTTTGAGGTGTGGCCAGCACATTGTGCTCTTGAAAGATGACATAACCGTACCTGACTATCCATATGAAGTAAAAGAAAACTTAATTTATTTGTGTAGGTCACTACGTCTATTGCACCATGGTCCAGTTGTAATATTCATGTGTGCACTATAGGCAGAGAATATGCTAAAAAAAAAAAAGGCAGCGGAGCTTCAGTTACGAGAGTAGCCAGAAATGCATCCAGGGAAGGACCTAGCAAAAGGATGTCTCCTGTATGAAGACCACCAAACCACCACCATATAAGGTGGCCCTTTCAGTCAATGTCCAACTCAATTATAGGTCTGATGATATGACCAAGGAAATAACAAAGCCAGGTATCCATCCACAGACAGCTGTTTCGGGGTGTTGCCCCTCATCAGGGTGTTTCGGATTCTGGCTAGATGGGAGCAATGTCTAGTAGACCAATACAGTAAACAAATCACTGATATCAGGGAGACCTGCCAAAGAAAACACTGCTGGTTAAAATGTTCATTACAGTGAAATCCTAGGTACATTGCTCCCTGGAAAACATCAACATGCAAAAAAATCAGTGGAGCTTCAGTTACGAGTCCCAAAACACGGGACTAGCCAGAGGGCAGGCAGTAGGCAGACACCGCACCTTCACTGCCCGCTAACATTTGCTGAGACTGGAGTAGAGAGTAAGCGGCAATACATAGAGAATCATTACTTAACATACTGGACAGTTCAGCAAAGGTTAACGGAGTGGTAATATATGCAGCTTATACTTCCCTGTCTAGTGTACTTATATCTCCGGAGCATAGAAGGGGAGGAGCAGCTCTATTGATATCTCCGGAGCAAAGAAGGGGAGGAGTAGCTCTATTTAAAAATCCAAGTTTTCCAGTACTTATCAGCTTCTGTATGTCCTGCAGGAAGTGGAGTATTCTTAACAATGTGACACTGTGCTTTCTGCTGCCACCTCTATCCATGAAAAAAAAACTGTCTAAAGTAGTCGCAAATACGTATAGAAAACGTTTGGACAGTTCCTGTCACAGACAGAGGTGGCAGCAGAGAGCACTATGTCAGACTGTAATACACCACTTCCTGCAGGACATACAGAAGCTGATAAGTACTGAAAGACTTTTTTTTTCTTTCTCTCTGGCATAACCTTTTAAATGGGGCAGAGCTGTAATACCCCATACAGCCTGTGGTTTAGGGTGGTTCTTCTTCTGGTAGAGAGAACAGACATCTTTTTCTAACTCTTTCAAAAAATGGTTTATTCCTATGCTATTTTGAGAGAGAAATATTTACCAGAGCGGCAGCGCTGAATCATCCCAAACATTTTAAGATTCTAATTGAGAATATTGATACATTTCCAAAATGACATTACTTTTTATTCTCCTAATCAATCCGTCCAAAACCGTTTTGCCGGGGATTTAAGACGCCTCTCCTTATTGAAGCCGTGTTAATAATTAAAAAACAAGAAATTAGCATAATACATAGTAATTACTAAACGTTGGCAGATAATTGTATAAAACCTATCCAGCTCATTTGTTTACAGAAACTTCCCCATATAACTTTAAGCTTTTGTAAGATGGAGGGAGTGGAGATACGTGTGCCCGTGCCGGGGGAATCTCTTATCTACAGTCATTGAGGCTATTTACTGTGTAGGAAAACAGGACAAACTAGAATATTTCAACTACTGTAAGCCATTGGCGGAAGAGAGATGTAAAATTATATATATTTATGACCAAACGTTTTTTTTTTTGTTTTTTTTTTAAAGCATGGCATAGGCAATATAGAAGAATATTCAGCCAGGGGATATATGACTCATAATCTTGAGAAAGATTAGTAATTCTGGAGCTTCCGGAATATTGTACCATTCCTCTTTTGTTCCTCCTGGAAATGTTTGAGGTCCATTAAGTTTGTCCCTACACATTCTGCCTCTTTTCTAGATATGGTAGAGAGATATAGGCAAAGAAAGGGGAGGGAGGGAGATAGATAGATAGATAGATAGATAGATAGATAGATAGATAGATAGATAGATAATATATTGATAGACAGACGGACAGACAGATAGATAGATGATAGATAGATAGATAGATAGATAGATAGATAGATAGATAGATAGATAATAGATAGGAGATAGATAGATAGATAGATAGATAGATAGATAGATAGATAGATAGGAGATAGATAGATAGTAGATAGTCCACAGGATTATAACGTGAAAAAAGTTGTATCTATTCCATTAAATCTTCAAAACAATCAAGTGCGGCACACAAATATACCAGGAGCAACATTTCAGTGAATAGACCTCGCTGTGCTTGAAGATGGCGAGGTCTATTCGCTGAAACGTTGCTCCTGGTATATTTGTGTGCCGCACTTGATTGTTTTGAAGATTTAATGGAATAAATACAACTTTTTTCACGTTATAATCCTGAGTGCTGTGGACTATCTACTACCTACTTATTGCATCCTTGGTCAGGACTCGATCCGCTGGCACCATCTGACATTGGAGTGCTGCTGAAATATTTTCTACATAGATAGATAGATAATAGATAGGTAGGTAAATAGATGATAGATAGATAGATAGGAGATAGATAGATAATAGAGTTATAGATAGATAGATAGATAGATAGATAGATAGATAGATAGATAGAAGATAGATAGATAGATAGATAGATAGATAGATAGAGTTATAGATTAGCAGCTTTTCACTACAGAATGATTTGGTGACACACTATTACTAGGTGTATATACTATGTGTGTCTATGTGTGACTGTTGTGTAATTGAAGCCTTTTTATGTGTTCTGATATCACGTCCGTAATATTTTGTGACATGGTTTCATGAAAAAGTGGAATACCTTAAAGGCGTACTCCAGGCATAAGAGGAGGAAGTCGGCACGGCCTGAAGACGTTTCTCTGCAGCTGACGTCACAAAACACAGAATAGTGGCGCTGTAATGCAGCCGTGCTGTGATGTCACACTTCTGACGGCTGAGCTCCGTACAAAGCAAGCTTGGCCAGAATACTCCTTTAACTACACTAACGGATAGGTAAGGATGGACACATAAAATTAAGCAGAATACTAAACACAGTTGAATACTAAACACAGATGATGAAATACCTGAATAGATACAGTTGCAATACAATACAATGTAATATACTTACTGTTATACAAATGTTTCATAAATTAAACAACCAACATAAATTTTATTTCTGAATTTTGTTTTCCCCCAAAATAAATAAATAAAACAACAACAACAACAACATTTTCCATAATAATCCCTCCCTTGATGAACATAAAGAAGCAGGTACGGCGCTCCAGCCAATCACTCTAATGAATATCACAAAGATTATTGAACAAATTAGTTATATGAAAATTTTATCTTTCAAAATTATTCATCAAATAATCAAATTTACAAATGTGCCGACACAAAGAGTCCCATCTGCTTCAGTGTTCTCCATCTGTTAAATACACATACGTGGATAACACAAGTTAGAACAAAAAATACAGCATCAATCTGATTAAACCTCTCAACAGCAATTAAACAAAAATTATGCAATAGCAGGCTCAAGTGGGGAAGACAACATTTACCGAAAGAAATTCTGCCTCATAAATATTTGATCATATCAAATGGTGGCTATCAAATTACGCCTCTTGGGGCTACATTATAGAGCAAAAATTATGAGGACACCGCGGCCTATTATGACTTCATGTGTTTCCGCCGCAACCATTGTGAGATCACATAGCAAACATCTTTCTACATACACTAGTAGTATTATTATAGGTTTGGTGTTTAGGGCCTATAGGTGGCTGGTTAAATCATAGTTCTGTGCCATGTGGTTGCACTTCCTGGTTCAGCAGTTGTTCAATACTACAGGGTCCAGAATGCATTGCTTTCCCTCACACTTTTGTAATGACCTCCCTCTTATCTAAATCAGACTTTTCATGATAAATGTTTAATTTCATCCTATACTATACATATTGGCTATCTTCTATAATTGAACCAACCCACTATAAGACCATTTTGAAATGTACTTGTCACTTTCAGGGTGCGTGTGTTCGGGTGTTCTAACCCCATTGATTGCTAGAATGTGGACGCACGTGGCTGGCACTATTTTCCCTCTCCGTGCGTACAACATGAAATGGTTCAATAGGCTTGTCTTTCCGTCTCACATGCGTGGAGCTGGGAAAAGAACGTGGTGAAAGGATGTCATAAAAGATTCCTTTTCTTAAAAAGGTTGTCCAGGTAAAGCAAGAGATTGTGTACTATGGGGGGGGGGAGGCACCCCTGCTGATCTCTGTATCAGCTTCTGCGTTCTTAGTTATGAAAGGAGCTACGGGTACGGCATGTGACCCGCAGCTCTATTCATTTCTATGGAGGTGCTGGAGAGAGCACTGCACTTGGCTCTCTCTGGCACCTCCACAGGAATGAATAGAGCAGCAGGTCCGTTTCGTATCCACGGCTTCCTTCATGACGAAGCTGGGGCTTGATATGGAAATTAAAAAAAAAAATTATTTTGCACGGGCAACCTCTTTAACTTATCTCAGGGAAAGATGAAATTGGACACATCTATATATTTATAATGTTTTCCAAGTGCGGTTCCACTTAGAGGGGGTGCAAGTAGCAATAATATTATTATTTAGACCTATGTCTATCAGAAAAAAACATAATGGAATTAATTAGCGCATAGGGAAGATGAAAGATTTGTTTAGATAAAGAAGTAAATCAAACATTTGGACCTTCCCTTAAAAAATAAAGTAAACAGCGTGCCGATCTATACATGTGTATAGGATAACACATATGCAGTTCTGGATCTCACAAAATAAAATTTTTGGTAGACTGCAAAAACATCATATGAACTGTAGCCTAAGGCCTATGTACGTGTTGGAACTGAGAGCAAGGAGCCTCTACATGCAGATATATTTTTCTTTATAGACCAATACTCTGTAATAGAACATCTGATGAGCCATACCACATTTCTGTAAAGATGACAGAAAATATATGAATTGTATGGAAGCAGAAGCATGCACAGTGATGCCCTGGAGACTTATATTGTTCATGTAATATAGCACCATGCAACGTGGATCCTTTAGAGAGCCGTATGGAATTCACATACATGAGCCCTAATACGTGTAAAACCATAAATCAGATTTTACATGTTGTTTACTATTCTGTGTCTTGAAGTCAATAGGGAAAAACTGTAATTTCCTTGAGACGTGTGAAGGAGTAATGAGAAAGTAAAACAAATGCAACTCCAAAGACTTGATAATATAATAATATAAAACCTTTGTAAAACATCAGTAATAGAAGTTCTATACTAGTTTTTTCCTTTAGGGTTACACAGCCATTTATGATTATTGCATCATTAAAATGTGTCTGTCCTGAAGACCACTGCTGCATCATTCGTGAAGTCCACTGGGCAAAAGTTTGGGTCTCTTCATGGCTGAGATCATAATGAGCCCAACCCCCATTGGATCGGGATAAGGGTCGCGCACATTATGGTCTCATGCGTCTTCATAGCCAAGGAGACCCGAACTTCTTCCCGGAGAGTGGATTTCATCGTTCCTCTGGCCGTGGTCCTCATGACAGGCATAATTTAAACTTAATGTAGAATTTCGGGCATGAAAAGTTCCAGGAAAGCGGTGGGTAACCAAAACAGCAAGTCCTTACCTCCCCGCTGTCATCCGCTCCGGTCCCTTGTCCCTGGACGTTTCAAGCCCACATAGCCAGTCACTGGCTGTAGTTGCACCCCACCTCTGCCATTGACTGGCTGAGAGGGCCTGACACGTCACGTCCCACGTCCCACTCAGACCTAGAAGTGGCTGGGAATCAGAGTGGTGTAGAGCAGACACCTGCCCTGTAGTCGGATAGGTAAGGGCATGCTTTTTTTGTTCACCCACCCCCTCCCTGGCAGTTTTGAAATTGTGTTTGCTCAGAATTCTCCTTTAAATAAAGATGAATACCCTCAATTGTTGGGAGAACAAAGGGCGTGAAATACTGGAATTTAAAGGAGACCCATCTATCAATGTCTATGGACAGTTTTGTATTTCAGGCTGAGCTCACATTATTAGTATTGGTTCTATAATAATCAGGTTTAAAAAAAAAATTAATGAACGGTTTTCATGAGATTTTTTATAACTGATAGATTTGCTGTGAAATAGATGCACATCCCACTCACTGCTATCTGATGTCATTTTTCTTGATAACTAAAAAATGACACTATGTCACTATTAATTGAACAAATGCATGAGGAGTTAGGTACATTTGTATGGTGGGTGTCCACCTCTCACCAGTCTCTGCAGATATAGGAGCTCCTGTAGGCGCGATGCCCGTGACTTGGCAGCTGGCGTACTCCGCTCTCTCCGCTGCTGAGCTGTTTTTTGTATCAGGCTTATTTTCCCATACGAGTGGCTGGTTCAGTATTCAGCGTTCCTTCATGCAGATCTAGGTGCACAGGAGGCGCCCCCCACTGTGGTTCTTGGATAAGGTGCTTTGCATGCATCTTTTTCCCGATATGTAACATGTATAACTTTTATATTAATTGATGGCTCGTAAAAAAAAATTAAATCTTTTACAGAAAATAAATGTTCCTTAAAATCGCTCCATTCCCAGGCTTATAGTGCTTTTATCCTTTGGTTAATGGGGCTGTGTGAGGTGTCATTTTTTGGCGCCAATATGTGTTCTTTCTATCGGTACCTTGATTGCACATATGCGACTTTTTGATCACTTTTTATTAGAATTTTTCTGCATTTGATGCGACCAAAAATGCGCAATTTTGCACTTTGGAATTTTTTTTGCACTTACACGCCATTTAACGTGCGAGATCAGGAGTCAAACAAACTAATATTTTGGGTGATTACGCACACAGCGATACCAAGCATGTTTGTTAGTTTGTTTATTTATTTTTATTTATAAAATGGGAAAAGGGGGGTGATTTGGACTTTTATTAGGGGAGGGGGTTATTTATTAATAAAAAGACTTTATTTTGTTTTCACATACAGTAATTAGAAGCCCCCTTGGGGGACTTCTGTATACACAGCACTTATCCCCCGGGGGACTTCTATATACACAGCACTGATCTCCCATTGAGATCAATGCTGTGTATATAACAGAGCACCAATCCATCAGATCAGTGCTCTATTATAATGGTCTGCTGCAGACCATCTGAATGGATTGCCGAGCCGGGATCAGCGTCATTCTGATGCTGAGCCCCGGCCGGCTCATTACAACGGATCTCCTCTCCACAATCGCATCACGGGGGGGAGATCCCCCACTAGACACCAGGGACAGGGGGCACAGATACTATACAAATGCAGCTGTCAGCTTTGACAGCTGCATTTTAATAGTTAATTAGCCAGCCGAGGCTGCTAAGGCCTGTGGTCCCTGGCTGCACATAGCAACCGGGGACCGCGGGCTGCAGAGAGGGCTCATGCCGGGAGCCCTCTCTGATCCCCCTTAATAGCCGCATGATGGGTATACCCGTCATGCGTCGTTAAGGGGTTAAACCACTTTACAACATTATGCAGAAAAATAAGGCCATGGTCCTTTATTTAAAGGGAATGTGTCACCGTCACACTCGGAGAAGAGGTGAGTCCGATGTCCATAGGATATCACTGCTACAAAGATTTCATATGGAAAGCGAACTCATCTCTTCTATTTTGCATTTGCGTGCGGATGAGCAAGCAGCGATTTCTGGCAGGAGGGGTAAGTATGGGGGGCTCTATCGGGGGTCGGAGGGTTCTGCCCCGCGTGTGGTGTGACAGGTTCCTTTTAGGGGTTAAAAAAAACATATACAACCATTTTTAATTTCTTCAAAACTGTAAAATGTAAAAACCCCTAGAAATTGTAAGTTCTTCCAGTGTAAACTAGGTGACTATAAAGCCCCTCTAGGCTTTAGGACCATGACCAGGATCTTCAATTTCTAATTGGGCAAGCGGGGCAATCTTCCTCCTGCTTGTCTTTTGGCGAACTGAAGAAGGCTCTTTTAAATACAGGAACAATGGCATCTCAACCAATGAGGCCACCATTATCAGCCATGGGCAGAATGGAGCAGGACAATCCTGACAGAAAGGGAGAAGGAAAAAGCAGTATCAGAACATTGAAGACCAAGTATAGTATCTCTTCCTTATCTCTCCTCTACCCTCTTTACTTCAGAACTTCAAGCCCGTTCTCGTGTTGTTGTTGTTATTGTTAGTGTTCCATCTTATTAGGACGTGATACAGTTGCGTCAACCAGGTTACCCCTAGTAGGGACTGGCTTAAAAAATTATTGCAGTTTGAAACATTTCTAAAAAAAAAAAAATTCTTGCAGTGCTTTTTGCTGCTAGTTTTAGTTCCAGTGTTCAATTTTTGTTATATGGTTGCTTGTTTTTTTGTTATTTTTTTCACTTTCCTTCCCCTTTTTCTATGTAGAGTTACCATGGATGCCAGAGGTCTCATACACTAGTGTGATATGTTGTTTAGTCTCAGCCCAGTCTCTAAAGCTTTTTAACAGATGTCATGGGTTACATAAAATTTGCTTCCCTAAACGTAAAGGGATTAAACATCCCAGAAAAACGATCTTAGGTTGTCTACTCAGTCTTATAGTGGTGCAATATACAACTAGTACAGCTAATTAAGTGGCCCAGGAATCTTAGATGCAGCCATTTATGCTTCCTCTGCTGTTCCTGTTCCATTTCCATGGAGTTTTCATCACTTTTACCCTCCCCTCTGCTGAGTAGGGGCTTCTAAAAAAATGCTCTAATCTTCCATTGACTTTAATGGAGTTCTTTACGCGATTGAGCACTCTATTTAACACATAATAGCGAGCGTTTGAGAGTTTTCGTTCTCACTCATCTCTACAGCTTAGCTGAGTGAAAGAAATAGCAAAGGGGTTTATCACTAATGTCCATATATCCCAATAAATATAATTCTGAGAAATTCACTTTAGGTCAATTTAGTCAGATTTGATTTAGATTTAGATTTAACAGACTTTTTGAATCACCTTACTAGCAAATGTATCAATTGTAAGCAGTGATTCATCCACCCCCCGCCATGATATAATGCCCTTGCAATTTGCTAAAAATAATTTCCCAAAAATTTTAATTTGAAAAGTACATACAGGTAGAGAGTAGCAATACATGTACTGTAGAGTTTTCTATTCAATTAACGTTCACTGGATTCAGAGATGATCACTCTATATCTGGCCCAATGAATATTAACTGAGAAGCATGGCATACAGTGTATGCTTCACATTACACAGGAGCAGGGACTCATGCCTTTAACAGGTATCCCTGCTCCTGCAATTCAACAAAAAGAAAAATTCAATTCTTTATTTATATGAATCATCATAAAGTTCACATAAAGAAGAATATTTACAGTTTCCAATACAAAAACATACTATTCTATGAACAATTTCCATAGAAATACATTAAATATATACATATAGCCTATCTTAGAGTATCATAAATATATTTAGCATTTGTATGGGCATTTTATGACTTTTGCATAATACTTCAAGAAAAGAAATCTTATGGCCTACCCACAATTTCCCTAGTAGCCTTATTTAATTTAGATAGGCCTAAATTTTAAGGCATGTATATATAGGGGGAGGGGGGTAAACATAGAAAAAGATAAGAACAATAATAATCTAGGCAAAAAGGAGAGAAAAAAATAGTATACTGTAGAGTTCTATAGTCAATTAACATTCACTGGGATCATTGATGAGCGCTCTACCTTTGGCATACAATGTATGCTTCACATTACACAGGAGCAGGGACTGGTGTCTTAAACAGGTGTCCTTGCTCCTGCAATTCAAGCAAGATTAATCTCAAACAAATTATAATTTGAATATAACATTTTGGAGAGAATTGAGACTCAATCTGCTCATCTCCAGGTAGAACTATTTAAATCAATTCTTATTATAATTAAGAACATTTGTGGAAAAATTGTGACATTACGATCTCTGTTCTTCGGCCTGAAAGTTGAAGCACATCCCCCGTTTATCATTCTCTGAATATGTTACATTTGTCTCCTTCTCAAATTGCTTTTTCCATTTTTCAGGCGTGAAACGCGTCCATTCTCCCCCGTACTATTACATGCCATTTCCTTTTGAATGTAGCCTAACTTATTGAGCAAATTGATCAAAATTAATGTTTCTCTGATTAAGTCTGAACTTCATCTGCGCCAGACATTTCCATCACACTCCTTCTCAAAATGCAATTAACTTCTCCAGCTGATTAGCATTACTAGTCTCAGATATTAGAGCTGGCATACGTCCTTAACCATTTCAATCTTTTTAATTTTCTTGTCCTTAATCCAAATATTACCATGAGATTTGATAAAGTGATTGAGCGTTATCCAGCTCCGGCTTCAAAATGACTTGTGCAGCTTTTATTAGTTGTTTTAAGTGGAAAAGGAGCAAACAAGAAGAATTAGAGATAAGAAGAGCTGAAATTGAAAGATTTACGGCTAATTCTACATATAGAAAGTCTGCCAAATGCTACGGATGATGGAAAATATGGACAATAATCCTGAAACATATGTTATGGAACATGGCATGCATACAGTATGAACTCCAAATTCCAAAGGTGACTTAGACTACAGATGGAATGGGGGCATGTGAAGCCCTAATGTAATAGATCTAAACACCTAATGTGTCATTTATAATACTTGTGTGGCCTATGGGCTCCCATGGGTACAAGGCCCATGTGTAATTGCTATATCTACACCCTATTTAGTTTTACCATAGGTTTCTGGACATTTAAAGAGATTTCTAGCAAAAACTGCAAAAACATATACTTTTTAAAAAAATGTTGAATTTAATACATGATTTCAACATGGTAGCAAAACCCTCAACAGGATGCAACTCACCACACAATCACGAGGCGGCCACTCATAGAGACATACGGAACATAAAGAGTTAGCAAAATAGTTCCTCAACTAAGAGAGGGCTTTGGTGTTTTACTGCTCCAAATGAGATGGAAATCAAACAGGCACTTCCGATTATGTGCTCCCCCATTCTTGAATAAAAAATTTAAAATGTCCAAAAAGTTAACAATAGATGGAACTGTAGCTATTCAAATCAGGCTACAACTATTTAATGTGCCACCATTGGTTTTCATCAATGCTCTCTATTCACAAAATCATGTTTTCCACCACTGAACTCAGTGAGCCAGCTTTACAACATGCAGGTGACTACCATCCTTCAGATTCGACACAAAAGCAGCTGTCACAGTAGACATTGATCGTCCTTAAAAAAAAAAATGCTCCAGTTCTGGTGCCGGTATCCAACAGCTATGATTTTCTGGTCCCAGACGCATCTGGGTCTGATTGGAGTTCTGGGACGTGAGGTGTCAGGCCCGTTCAGCTAGTCAGTGGTGGTAACAGGGTACCCCTTTGGGTGCTAACTAGCTGAGCGGGCTAACACTTCAAATCCTAGGTCCTCGGACCCAGAAGTGGTGGCGACCGGGGGATCAGAGCTGTTGGATACTGGCACCAACACTGGAGCGGGGGAGGTGAGAGCATGTTACTTCTTTCATCCTCCTCAGCACTCTGCCAAAAATCACCCCAGCCTTAAGATCTTCTTTAATCCTCTGCGCCATTTCCATGTATTTAGTAGTCCTAAGTTCAATTGAGCGGTTTGGAGCACTGGGAGCAGGACAACCACCCCCAAAGGACTGATTTGGCCCAGCCTGGTATGCTCGCTCCATTGCTATTTTTAATGATGCAGGCTATACAGGGGTGGGCCAGATCAGTGCTCTGAGGGTGGTGCTCCAAACCACTCCATTCGCCTGAGGATATAAATACTGAATACATGGGAACTACGTCAAGACATACCTTCATCCTCAGTGTCCTATTCACAAAATAGCCACAAGTTAGATACGTGCTACCTCCTAATAGTTTCCCCTTAAACAGTGTTGCTGGTTGTCGGAAATAGAGATAAGCGAAGCAAATCGATTCATTTGATCAGCTCATCAAGCCACCCGGATTCCCACGCTGTTCCGCTCCCTGCTGTTCCACTCCAGGTGCCGGGGAAAAGCTGGATCCAATTCTGGGAAATTGGGAGGAGTTTCCCAGGATTTGATCCAGCTTTTTCCGGCATCCTGGGAGGAGTGGCAAAGATCTGAGCAATGCTGAAAGCCTGGCGGCTTGATAAGCAGAGCTCTGATCAAACGAAGTGATTAGCTTCACTTACATGAGTGCTTCGCTCATCTCTAGTCGTGAACATTTCCCTATGGTCTTAAACAACCTATCTTTGAAAGGGGAGATTAAAAAATACAGCAATAGAGAAATGGAGAAGTTGGCCATAGTATTCTTTTACTAGTCTGAAAATGACAGCAATGGTCAACTCCCCTATGATAATTTTATATTTTGAATGTTTCCAACTGTATCCCGAAGCTTAACTAAGCCGTCCTTTGACCCCCCCCCTTCCCCCACCCCCGTTTCTGTTTTTTGTTGATTTTTTTTTTTACACTGAAATATTATTACCTAGCTGGAAGTAAAATGTTCTGGAACGTTGTTCCACTTCAATACTACTTCATGTTATAAGAGTCAGTGAATGTAATCTGAAATTATCCCATGCTGTGTGATTCTTTATTATTCATCGTCTTTTGCATCATCCTTCTCTAACAGCTCGGAACAATGGGTCTTCGCCCAAGACATATTGGAAATAAGCATTTTCAATCTCAGTAGACAAAGGCTTCATTTCCAAAGGAACAACATTTATCTGTGACTGGAGCCCACCACAGCTGAACATTAAATGCAATGTAGCATTTCACCTGTTCCCCTACTGATGCTAAACTGATGAGACACAAAAGATGTTGGAGGCTTGAAGCAGGCACACCTGATGGTCGTCTTCTGTCTAATCCGTCATGTTTGTACTTCTATTGCCAACAGGGTTAAGTTATAATTTGCTTCAAATTTCTCAAAGCAAATATTTATCTGTGCTTAAAAAAAAAAAAACGTAAAGGTAACAGTTTAGAAGTTAAGATATTACATACAGGAAATACAGTAAAAATAAAGTAAAAATTTACAGGGAACATTTCATATGTTTGATTTTTAGTTTCACAAAATTGAGGCATTTTTTACAATTTTTTAAAAATATTTCAGGGTTTATTGCCATATAGTGCAGTTTATTGCCATATAGTGCAGCCCCCAAGCAGGACTTACATGTATGCCCTGCTGCGTTAAGGCCCAGGCGACGGGGGCATACATGTACACCTGTCGCCGCTAAGGGGTTAAAGGGAAATTATCAGGGGGTTAGAAGCATCTAACCTACTAATATGTCCCCATAAGGAACAGGGCGCTGAGGATGAAGGTAAGTTTTCAACCTTTATCCTTGGCAGTGTTTTTGGGATATTAACAGTTTATTTAATATGCTAATTAGGTGTTTGGTGTACCTAACTAACATAAGCAGAGAACCGCCCCCAATATTTATTAGGAGGCATAGGCCAGACAGGGCAGATCAGGACACAGATGGTGGTAGTCCCGTCCCCGGTGCACCAAAACACCTTATTAGCATATTAAATAAACTGCTAATGGGGCATAGGGGGGGCATAGAATGGCCCTGCAACCCCACAGTGACAGGGCCAAACCCCAAGGGCGCCCCCCCAAAAAACCTGCAGGAGCCGCCAAAAGCGGCCACCAAGCAACACAAGTGTTAACAAGGTGTTACTTTTCACCAAACCATCAGTAGATAGAATAGGGAAAATAGAAGGTACTTACCATATGTACACTGGTGCTTCCTGCTAATTTGGATCACATGAGTCTTACAAGGGAGGAGTACCAGCCACAAAGAAAAAAGGGACAGAATACATAAAATATGCACAAGCCTGGAAGACAGAAATGGCTGCACATCGCACCCATGGTTGATACGAAAGCCTATCAGCTACATTAAAAAATCAGAAGTTAGAAAATAATTTGATCAAACCATATTGCCTCATGTACCATGTGCAGGTCTTCTGATACACATGATTCCCTATGCTAAACGACACTGTGCCAGTCAGCGACTACCAACCCCACAACGCCAGGGCAGACAGGGAAGGTAGGCAATAGAATGGCCCTGCAACCCCACTGTCACAGGACCAAATAACCCTGCAGGCGCCGTTGGTGGAGAAAGTGGCCACCAAGCAACACAAGTGTGAACAAGGTGTTACTACTCACCAAACCATCGCCCTGCTGCGTTAAGGCCCAGGTGACAGGGGCGTACATGTACGCCCACCGTCGTTAAGTGGTTAAAAGGAAATTATCAGGGGGTTAGAAGCATCTAACCTACTGATATTACCCTATAGGGAACAGGGCACTGAGGATGAAGGTAAGTTTTTTTGGGATATTAACAGTTTATTTAATATGCTAATTAGGTGTTTGGTGTACCTAACTAACATTAGCAGAGAACCGCCCCCAATATTTATTAGGAGGCATAGGCCAGACAGGGCAGATCAGGACACAGATGGTGGTAGTCCCACCCCCTCCCCCGAAGCACCAAAACACCTAATTAGCATATTAAATAAACTGCTAATTGGGCATATTAGCAGAATAGATGTGTCTTACCTGTTGATAGTTTTCCTTATATAGTATAGTTATGTCTCTATTTTTATATGGTCTCCCATAAGAACATGATCTGTCAACTTTCCTCACTCCATTAGCAAGGGAGATGGTAATGCCCAGATATCCATAAAACATTTCCAGGAGGAACAACAGAGTAACTGTGCAATTCAGATTTCTTATAGGCAGTCTAGAATTTTGTTCATGGTCATGGAATTAGGAGAGCCGACGGGTTCTCTTTCCTACACCAGTATGGAAGGCTGACAAGTAAATGGGAGCCATATTGCTCTAGACCAACTTTTTTCGAGACACAGATAAAAGTAACAGCTAAATAAGGAGTGACTCAAGGGTTTGTATTTAGCAATGATTTATTCCACCAGTGCTTTGTGATGGTATCACATCATCGGGATAATACGTTTTGGGCACCTGTGTAGCCAAGGCTTTCGAGGTTCTTGATTTATTTTCCTCCGGTCTTCCTTTCGCTTCTTAGCAGGAGAAGTTGCCTCTAAATTGAATGATGTTGTTTATGTGTAATTATTTTTCTATGAGTGACTGCACTTTCGGCTTCGGCTAATTTTTAACTGAGACGGAGAATAACAATCAGATTAAATGGTGTGCATCTTGACTGTTCTAATATTGATGCATGAGAGTGGAACTAAAGGATGACTTGTGAATTACAATAGAAAACACACTATATTATTTGCAGTAGGAATCAATAAAGTTTTCTTCCACTCAATTAACTTATGCATAATGGTAAAATTACAAATATTTATATCTCCATTTCTTCTCATGACAAGTGCATTCCTTGAAGGAACAAGATACAGCTTACAATTCACCTTTTTCTTCAATCTTAGAATAGGTGTAAAGAAGGTAAAGCCTGGGTTTCACGTTTAATGTCCCTTGACATGTCTAATCTTAAGGGTGGGTTAACACTGAGGAATCCGGATGGATAACCCCCCGCGGATTCCGTCGCTTGGGCCCGCGCGCATCTTCGCCCGTGCCATAGACACCGTTTTATGGTCAGGCGAATTCCGCTGTCCACAGAAAGAATTGACATGTCAATTCTTTGTGTGTACGGCAGAATCCACAGACCATAGAATGGAGTCTAGGGCGGGGGCGGATTGTCCTCCCCTATTCCATAGTGTGAACCCACCCTTATGTTGCGCTTAAGAGTTGGTTGATTAGAAAAAACTTCCTCATTACTGGGGCAAAAGATAGATAGCCATAGAGCTTCAATATAGAGGCCTCTGCAGGTATTGCTAGACTTTACCTCAGGCACTGCTTAAAAGGGTACTCTGGTGGGGAAAAAAATCTTTCAAATTAACTGGTTTCAAGAAGTTATATACATATAGGGGGAGATTTATCAAAGGGTGTAAAATTTAGACTGGTTCAAACTGCCCACAGCAACCAATCACAGCTCAGCTTTCCTTTCAGCACTGCCTAAAGCTGAGCTGTGATTGGTTGCTGTGGGCAGTTTGCACTTTTACACCCTTTGATAAATCTCCCCCGTAAACTTTACTTTTATTTAAAATATCTAGTCTTCCAGTACTTTTCAGCTGCTGAATGTCTTGCAGGAAGTAGTGTATTCTTTCCAGCCCGCTCTCTGCTGCCACCTCTGTCCATGTCAGGAATTGTCCAGAGCAGTAGCAAATCCCCGTAGAAAACCTACTCTGGACAGTTCCTGACATGGACAGAGTGAACCAACTTTTTACAAAGCAAGTATGTAATCAATGCAATGGCACACCAATGTATCAGAAATTTAGAAAATATCTTTATTTACAATTAATTATACAGAAAAAACACCCATAAAAACTTAAAAATAAAATTCGAGCTAGATAAGGAAAGAGGAAAAGCATGGATATGTGTGGAGGGGAAGAGACAAAAGACATATAACTATGGCCCATTAGAGTCCCATGCGTTACGTCCTGCTCCCAGGACTTCCTCAGGGATGGCTGCTTTAAAGATGACGGCCATGTTTCGGAAATAGCCTAAAAGATAGGTCCCCTTACCTATTACTTGCTGGGGTATTCAGATATATCATTTTCTATTGTCCTGAGACAATTGACCCTCCCAGTGTTGACTGACTGAACAGCAAGTCTTAAAGTTATAGTGCAGAGGAAGACCGGGGCTGGACTGGAAGTCTAGCTTCTTTAACATCTTTTGTCTTGGACCCAGATTGGGGCTGTTTATTAAAGGAAAACTATCAGCAAGTTTGAAGAATCTTGGTTCCATTTCTGTGATACTTATGGTTCAATTCTTATGCAAATAGATTGTTTTGGTGCACTAGGGGAGGGCATACTGTCCCCAGTGCTCAGATCTGGCCCCTACCCTGATAATCAATAGTAGGGGCGGGATGGTCGGGAGCGTATCAGTGTATGGGGAGCAGTATTCCCACCTTTAGGGAACCAAAACAAGCTATTTGCATAAGGATTAGACTCAGAAACTGCACCGAGGATGAAAGTAAGAAACTTACCTTCATTGTCAGCGTCCTGTTGCCCTATAGGGAGCTATCAGCAGGTTAGATGCTTCTCCTACACTAGTCTTAAATTCAACCTAGTCCTCATTCACCCTGACAGATTCACCCTGACAGAGACACACACCGGTGGGACCTGCGCCTGCCTGAACAGGTGTAATTTTCTGCCATGATAAATCATGGTAAATTTGATGTCGGGGGGAGGCCACACCTCTTCCCCACCTTGCCACGTCCTCCTGCCCGTCCGGAGTAAGCCAGAGTAATGGCTGGCATACACCACAGGGAAGCTAATCTGCACCTTCTCTGGGGCATACATCATTGGCACAGGTTTCACAAATAATTCCCATTGTGCGCAAGACACCATGAAGAGGCCTTCACCAGGGAACGTTACACTGGTCCTATATCAAGGCTTTTGGTGTGGGGTGATATAATGTATGGTAGCCAGACCCCCCCTAGTTTTTATATCATAGGTACATGTTCTGACATGACTTCAATGTGTTGGCTTGATATAATTGTATACAATGTTCATCTGAGAGCATGACAGCATATGAGAGCTTGACAGCAACTAGAATCCTAAAAAATGGAAGACATTGAAGCCCAAAGTATATAAGAAAGTTGTAGAACTTTTCATTTTGATAATGATTAACCTTTATTCATATACAGTAAAGCCCTAAGGCACCTCTGTATCTTCACTATTAAATATATTTGTATTGAATCAATATCTATCTCTCTTCTAAACATAGCCCAGGGTGGCATTTACTTCTTCTGAATGTGTAATCATTCTTTCCCATTTTAGTAAATGTTTTATATTCCGTGAAATGCAAATTCCTGTAAACAATTATTTTACACACCTGTTTTTACTATTCATATTGAAATCACTTGGCTTGTACAGGAACGGAAGCATACGTGATCCAGAATGTATAGTGCCAATCTCGGACAGCCGAGACCATCCTCTTGCCAAATTTAAAGATTTGATGAGGGTTATCTGCTAATAATAAATCATAACAATTTATTAAAGGGAATCTGTCACCAAGTTTATTCCGCCTTAAATGAGGACAGCATTGATAAGCTAGTGACAGAAATACTGTACAGATCGGTGTATTACTTACACTTGGACCTGTTTTAATCCAGCAGATTATTGGGGCATTTCCACGACGTACTGTATACAGTATATGTTCTACCTTATATAGCAACCCTCTTATTGTAGATGGAAAATAGAGCCCGGCATAGTTTATATTGCAACATGGTTTTATTTGAAGAGATTTGTTAAAGAAATAAAGACTAGAGCAACTGGAGCATGCTCGAGTCCAACTGTTCGGCATTTGATTACTGGTGGAGGAAGAACATGAATGCAGCTCTAAGGAGTCTGGGAAAACATGGATACAGTCTATGGCCTATGAATGTATCCATGTTTTCCAAGACTCCACAGGGCCACATCCAACTGCTTCAGCCTCTGGTAATCAAATGCCAAATGGTTAGATTCGAGCTTGCTCAACTTGCTCGACTTGCACTTGCACACAAAAACATACTCTACAAACTTGGGTAGGTTGTCCGGGCAAAATCAACTTTTGCCCTATCCTCAGGATTCGGGAAAAGTAAGAGATCACGGGGGGGTTCTGACCTCCATACCTTCCACTGATTACTATATTGGGCCCCGGTTTCTGTGTTATGAATAGAGCAGCAGGTACGGCATGTGACCCATGGTTCTATTCATTCCTACGGTGCCGCCGGAAAGAGTCGAGTAAGCAGGAAGAGCAATGTACTTGGCTCACTCCCACATCTCCATAGGAATGAATAGAGCCGTGGGTCACGTGCCGTACCAGTAGCTCTATTCATAACAGAAGCCGGGGCCCGATATGGAGATTGGCTGAAGGCCAAGGTTGGACCCCCCGTGATCTCTTGATTTTGTCCAGACAACCTCTTTAAACTTATTCTGTTGGGTCCCTCTGGGTATGCAAGCAAGGCCTACCCTATCCATTCAAATAGCTGCCCAGAGAAATGAAATAATATGAGTATAATAGCATAATATTTTAGTAGTGTACATTAAATTTCTAATAAAAATAAATATATCTCTCTGACCCCATTTCATGGATATTAGCATTTCATATCCTATACTAATAAGGCACCCATCTTCCCCCGACCACCCCTCCTAATAAAGATTGAGGGAAGATTGGTACATTGGAGGTGGTAGCCCCACCCCCAGTGCACCAAACGCCTCATTAGATAACATGCCAACATCACAGAAGTTGCACTGAGGATAAAAGTAAGAAAATTACATTCATCGTCAGTGCCCCATACTCTAAAGGGACATACCAGCAGGCTAGATACTTCTGCTTTCCGCTCCAATAAAACGCACTGCTTCCCATTATTTTAATAAATTTACATTCACAAAATCTATAGGAATTCTAAATCTTTCCTGTCTTTAAAATAAGCAGAGTAGCATAGAGAAAGTTGTGTGTGGATAGATAGATAGATAGATAGATAGATAGATAGATAGATAGATAGATAGATCGATCACATCGTATACACACATATACACATCGTATATGCTCCGGCCAGGATCCCAAACGGGGCCACAAATAACTGACATGTCAGTTTTCTGCGTCCGGAATTCAGTGAATTCCAGCCAAAGAAAGACCTGTCAGTTAACACAGTGAAGAGAGCGGCTCCAGCCGCTCGCTTCACTGTGTGCTATGGCCGCTCACTGTGTGCTCCAGCCGCTCGCTTCACTGTGTGCTATGGCCGCTCACTGTGTGCTCCGGCCGCTCGCTTCACTGTGTGCTATGGGAAGCTCTGATGCGGACGCACGCTGATGCACCCGCATCAAAACTCTGTGGCCGGACGGATCATCTGGCCAGTACTTAAGTAACAGCTGTGATGATCCGGGCACAGAAAGGCTGTTCCGTGACCCGGCCGGCCGGTCTGATACGTTGTGTGAATTCCTAATTCCAGGGCTTTAAAATATGAAGGGGATTTAAAGGAAATGCGTTCCAATGACCAATTGTTAAATTTAAGTTTGAACCATAAACATATTTTTAGGAATGTTTTTTATTTTTTTTCCAACTTTTCATGTCACTGTTTTCTATGGTTCATATGGCTGCTGCAAATCATATCTCCAAACAAGGTGTTAAAGGGGTTAGCCAACTTATGTGGCTGTTTTAAAAGATGTAGACCTTTATGGAGAGTACATACAGGGTTCAGGATACTGGGCATATTTGAGGAGCTGCTCACCCACGCTTGGTGCCATCACAGCAGGTTGTAGACAGTATTACTAACAGAATTTAAAATTTAGGATGAGGAAGAATCCCCCCTGGCTTCAATTATTACCCATAAATTACTTACTATCTTACATCCTGCTCTTCTGCCAATAGATTATACTAAAGCTATGCATGTGATAATCCCCCAGTACTGGGTCATATGCCAATTCTTCTAAGTAGTGATGAGCCCACATCCCGATGTTTAGATCGGATCCCAAACACGAACATAAAAAAAAAATCAACATTCACAAACAAATAACGTAATATAATGTACAGCAGAAGCGTAAGTTTCAGTGCGTACAGATTATCAGGCACAAAGTGTAAAATACGTAAACAACTACAAGGTGCCTAGCATTAGCGTATCTTTTATTCGCCTGTGCGTATATACGTAATAACGTGCATACATGTATCAAGCAATAAGCGCAAGGAATGCTAGGCCACAGCGTACAGTCAGCTCAGCAAGTCAACATGTTCCAGCGAGACAATGGCATCTTCCTCTTCCTGCATGTTTGCCCCTTCTTTTTCCTGTCCATTTCCGTGGTGTTTCCATCATTTTCTGAGGTTGACAGGTTTTCACGCAACCTTTCCACGCCGAGCTTGGGTCCCCTGCAAAAATGCTCGAGTTTCCCATTGACTTCAATGGGGTCGTAATTTGAAACGAGCACTCGAGTATCGGGAAATATTCGTCTCAAATACCGAGCACCAGAGCATTTTAGTACTCCCTCAACACTAAAAAATTATCGATAAACCATTCTAATTAAACAAATTGTTCATAATCGGTGATTACAAACAATTAGTGTCATGTTCGTATGAACATTTACGAACATGTTCGCTCATCACTACTTCTAAGTAAAAATGTATCCTGCTACATTTATTCTCTATCACCCCATGAATTAATACCTGTAGGATAGTTCTATGGGTAGCCATTTGTGTTGAACGAACTTGCCAAACTGTCTCGGTTGGGCAACGTTCTTCGAGCCCAAACACTTGGCATTTGACTTACGGCGATTGGAGAAATTGGATATCAATGTTTCCCAGGACTCCATAGGGTGGCATTTAACTTCTCTATCCACCAGGAGTCAAATGGCAAAACGATTACGAACCCAAACACTGAACACTAGTAGCCATACATACCCATGCTATATTGTTGCCTTTCACCACGTCTTACGGATAATATAATATAGTCACATCATGAGTCCATATTTTCGTTCCTCATTCTGGTTCAAGTTAAATTTTGGTTTCACCTTGTTTTTCCCGTCCAGTTTCCAGTTCAAGATTTTATGTTTTTTTTAAAATGTTTTCTACAAAAATTGAATAGCGTACATAGGATTGCTGTCCCCAATTGACAGCTCGCTGAACATTTTTTAGTTTATTTAGTTAAAAAAACAAGAAAATTGAGACTAAAATAAAAAATCATCCATTTCCATGAACAGGAGCCATTAAATTGTCAACACAGCTGTCAAGCAATTCCAGTAGCAATAGCAGAATTGTGAAAGCCGCTGCGTGGTATAATATTCAGAGCCAGATAGAGGAAGAAAAGTTTTGTATAATTAACTTTTTATATAGAACAGGATGGTACAACTTGTGACCACAACGGCTTCTGTATAGTCTCCAGTCATCGGGACATGGGCATGATACGTGTCTGTATCCTGATGGTTCTTATGCAGGGAAAGGACCACTGAGGAGTATTCTCCTAATAGGTAGGAGTCCTAAAAGTGTAACCCTACCTATCAGTCCTAATTGATACATAATATCGATAATGTAAGGCATGGTCCAAGCATGAGGAGGTAGATCCCCTGGATCACCAAGGAGTGCTAGTGTTCCTTCCTCAAGGAGTGGAGTCTAAGGAGCCCCGGTTTCCACCAGCTCCCAGCACAAGGCAGGATGGTCTCTGCTTCGGGAAACTCCCAGGTCGCTACCCTCAGAGAATGACCTCGGAGAGCACCGATTGAAGAACTAAAGTAGTGCTGGAGTCTGGGACTCTGTACTCTTCCTCTGTGGTAAAAGTGCAGGATGCAATGTTAGGACGTAGTTCAGACTTAAGCTGAGCCGTAACTGAGAATTGACTGAGATCCAAATAGCTAGAAGATCGCTGGGAAGTGGCAGATAGCTAGGGAGCACAGGCACTGTTGCTGCCTAATAAATAACAACTGAGCAAAAAGGTGAGGAGGTGGAGACTATATATACCCTCAGGAGAACATGCAAGAAGACTCCAGAGCCTGTGGTCTGAGCTTATAAATACAAGTGGATAGGCGCATGCCTGCCCCTAGAGGGAGGCCAATCCTCCAGGAGGAGAGCTAAGAGCAAGAGAAGCTGAGAGAAAGGGAGATGATCACAACACAAGGCGATACAGAGGAGGTAGCAGCAAGCTTTCTTTGGCGGCAGTATTATTCAAAATGTGGACCAACCATACTAGCTCTGGTATATTTGGTGGACCCATTATAGTCAAAAGCTTTCAATGAGTATAGGGGCACAAGTAGCAAGCAGGGGTATAGTAATATAGTTCCGTTCCCGAGTCAACAATTCTGGCTAAGGAGGGCGCCTCAAGGAACAGCTCTGATAAAAATTTGGTTTTGCTGAAGTGTTATTGGAACAGCTACGTGAACCAACAATATGTAAGCTTAAAGTGTACTTAAACTTTAAAATGTCATAAAGACATTTCAGGTTGTTATCAATTAGGGTCGATTGAGGTATAATTCAATAAAAGTGATATACCCCATAGGCTTAGAAATACTAAGGAGCTATAATTTTATTATAGTAATAGTACACTTATGTAGTTCCCACAGACACTAATACCCATATTTAGTGTGTTTGCTGGTTATGATATTACTATGATATCACATGTTTCCATGATACTATGTGTCATCCGTGACCTAGACTCATATTATGTTACTGCAGCCATTGATTAGGTATGGTCCATGACTATGACTTGTTTTGTCACATGATCTTGGTCTGATAAAGCAAATAAACATTACAGGAGGAGGGACTTGGCATTTATGGTGTGACTCTCTTCTTCATCTTGGGACAAGTGACTCATATGAGTCTGGGTATTATCAGCCTGTTTGTTTTTTATATTGTCTCAGACAATGTGTCTTTTCATATGATCCCCTGATGAACCAACGATCTTAACAGGAGAAACACGCTGAGACACCATTCCAATATCTGGTTCTAAGCATATGGGAATTGTTTTCAGACTTTTGCTCCCTGTTTATGGTCAACCTTCACTCCTTTGTCTTTTTAAAAATGTGTGTCTGTGTTTTTTTTTTTAAACATTAAAGAAAACTTACCTTCTAGCAATACAGGAAAATGATAGCAGTTTCTATATTACATATTGCATTTGTTTGATCACCTATCGATGTATATAGTGAGAAAAAATCAATAAGAAGATATAACCTGAGGAGGGAAGAACACCCTAAAAAGCGTCCCCCATTCCCTTACAAAATGATCACAAAGCTGAAGCACCAAAATAGCACAATGTTTCCCGATCCCAGCAGGTCTCAGTAGTCGGACTCTTACCATTTAGACCGTGATGTCATAGTCTAGAGATATTTTCAATGTCTTACTTGAGAAAATGACTTAAAAATAAAATTAAGCCCCATGCATTTAAAAATCAGAACACATAACTCTAGTACTTTCTGGAAATTAGATGGTTGGTTACATCTATACAGAGAATTCTTCTTTCTGCCGGTACCTGGAGGACGCCCCATCCAGGGTTAATGTGCCATAGGCTTATTATCCGAGGACTGGATCAAAGCTAATTTGTCATGCTGGAAAACACAATCAGGAACAATCTCTATAGTAATTATCAACCTGCACGTTTCTTTTTCTTTGTTTCTCGCAGCTTCTTAAATCAACTCTCCGATCCAGCCTTTCTTTTTCTTCTTTTCTCTTCCTGTCGAGCTCACTAGGGGACCGTTCAGCCCAGTGTAAAGCACCTCTGATGAAGAAAACAATTTATATTTGTTTTGTGTCTCTTCATGGCATTTTGACCACATCTCGGAGGCTTAAATTGGTTCATCCAAAGGTCAGGTAAAGATATCTGTATCAAATTTAAAGTAGCACTATTTCCCGACCACAGTGTAAATCAAGGAGTCATCATGGGAAAAAAAAGTAGGCAGTGGGAAGTATATGGATTTGGCAAGTCTGGGCAGCAAGAGCTATTGTTTACTTGTTATAAAGTACTGGAGTTCATGGTAGGATCTGTAGAGAAATATTGCATTACGAGTTATGGTAAAAGTATACACAAATGTATACCAGAGCATGTATAGACAAAAAGGATATTATGTACAAAAAATATAAATATTTCAAAAGACAGGGAATATATTCCATAACAGCAAACCTGCAACCAGGATTAGCTTATTTTAAAGGGGGACTCTTAAAGGGGTAATTTTTTTTCTTTCAAATCAACTGAATTCAGAAAGCCATATAGATTTGTTATTTACCTATATTTAAAAATCTCAAGTCTTTCCATACTTATCAGCTGCTGTATGTCCTGCAGGAAGGGGTGTATTCTTTCCAGTCTGACACAGCGCTCTCTGCTGACATCTTTGTCAGAGACAGGAACTGTCCAGATCAGTAGCAACTGCCCATAGAAAACCGCTCCTGCTCTGGACAGTTTCTGAAATGGACAGAGGTGGCAGCAGAGAGCAGTGTGTCAGACTGGAAAGCATACACCACTTCCTGCAGGACATACAACAGCTGAAAGGTATGGGAAGACTTCGGATTTTTAGATTTTTAGTAAATTACAAATCTATATAACTTTCTGAAACCAGTTAATTTAAAAGAAAAAGATATTCACCAGAGTACCCCCTTTAAAGGGGTGGTTTTTTCGGGCAAAACATACTGATGAGCTACCCACTAGAGAGGTCATCATTCACTGCACTACACCAACACTACACAGTGAGGCTGGAAGCCACTGTCTCCACTCACTCTGTTGTGGAGGCAAAGGGTAACAGCGGCTCAGCTTCTGTTCAAGTTAATGGCAGCTAAGCTCAGTAATTGGCTCTGGCTTGGACTGCTTCTGTCCCTGTTTACTGTTTACACCTAATAGGCAGGGTTGCTTGTTGTCAGCCCCCAGATGATCAGTGAATGAAGAGCTATCCTGGGAATAGCTCATCAATATGTTTTGCCTAGAAAAACCCTTTGGGGGAGATTTATCAAACTGGTGTAAAGCAGATTAGTCTTAGTTGCCCCTAGCAACAAGATTCCACCTTTCCTTTTTCAAAGAGTCTATGAGGAATGGAAAGTTGAATCTGGTTGCTAGGGGCAACCAAGCCAGTTCTAATTTACACCAGTTTGATGTCCCAACACTATCAAAGTGATGGGCATTTTTATTGGAAAGCCTTAATTTAACGACAAATAATGGCCATTATTTTATAACAACATCGTTATTATACGGATAACGCACATTATTTGCTGTTAAATGGGAGCCGTTCAGTCAAAATGTTCGGCATTTAAAGGGTTAGTGAACGTAGCCTAAACCTTTTCTGCTCTATGATATACTGTAATAGTATCATGTAGTAAGATGGTTATCATTATTAACAACCGTCATTATAAAAAAAACAACCGTTTATTCACCTAAAAAACATGTGTGAACATAGCCTTAAAGTGTTAGTGCAATTTAATGCTTTGTGTGTCACACAGAGAGCTGAGAACATGCTTGGTAGTTAGAACTGGGTAACGCATGCATCTGTGTGCTTCACTTCTCTTTTTTGTTGGGGGGGGGGGGGTGACAAAGCCTATTTATGGTAGAGAAAGAAATCTTTATTTATCTTAGGAATTACAGTATAGTTTCCACTTGTTCCGTACCAGTAAGGGATGTAGTTTAGGGATTCCTTTTATACTATAGCTTAATCATTGAAATTTGAGCTGCCGCTGTCCTATCATTTTGCAGTAAAGAGAAATCCCCAATGGAGATAAGTACAACTTGAGGATGCTCGAGTCTGATCATTCAGCATCTGATTACTGGTGGCTTGAAAAGTTGAATGCAGCTCTGAGAGCCGTATTAACAGCTGTTGCTGCCCTAGGCACCAAGCCTGCAGAGACCTCATCTTCACTAACCAATCAGCATCAGGATTTTCTGAACATAATATTGATATCTGATCAGTCTTAGGCCGCGTTCCCACATTTACTGTACAACACGACATGCAGCCGAAACCAGACCCACACGCAATAACCAATAGGTGTATTGGCAATAATCCTGGTGACAGCACATGACTACTGGGGAAGAAATGGGAGCATCCACATGCATTTTCGTCCACATGCATTTCTCTACATGTAACACCCCCCCCACACACACACACACGGAAAAGACACAAAATTTACTGGCAAGTAGGAAGGGGAGTAAAAAAATAAGTTGTTTTCTTCCCCACTGCAAGGTGCTTCCTTAGGCACTGGACCACAGGTGCCTAGTGGTAAATACAGCCCTGGCCCTAAGGTTGTCTGGAAAACATGGATACAGCCATTGGCCATAGATTGCATCCATGTTTTCCAGGACTCCCTATGGCTGCATCCAACTTCATCAGCCATTGGTATTCAAATGCCAAACGATTTGACTTCATCATGCACTCATCTCTAATCCCCACTATTGTGCTGCTGATCGGATGAAAGGGATTTATTTTCTTTTTCTTTTTTTTTTTTTTTAAACAATAATACCCTTTTAACTAGTCTGTAGACCAGAAGAAGCGTGTCATTGCAATAAACAATTGTAGTCTACCTGTGAGTAGGGATGAGCTAACCGGCTGCGGTTCGGGTTCGTATAAATCTGAACTATCGGCTTCTGATTCCCGCTGTCTGCCCGCTCCGTGGAGAGGGTGGATACAACCTTGAAGACCGCCTGGAAAACTGGGATACAGCCATAGGCTGTATACCAGTTTTCTAGGCAGTCCCCAGGCTGTATCCACCCTCTCCACGGAGCGGGCAGACAGCGGGAATCAGAAGCCGATAGTTCAGATTTATACGAACCCGAACCTCGGCTGGTACGCTCATCCCTACCTGTGAGGACGTGTTTCCTCCATAATCCCCCCCCCCCTGCACTAATGAAGTAACCTCCAATAAACCAGCCAGAAGACGCATACAGTTGGTGAGTGCCTAATTCTGTTTTCTCATTTGCTTTTACATTACGTTTCTCTCTAGCGGAGCACCACTGTGGATTGCTGTTCTCAAGGTTGAATCGCTGTTTGTTTCTATCCTGGACCCATGTGTCAGAGATTGCATGTGTGGTGCAGTCCGCTTCTCCCAGCATAGATACCCTTTTAACTAGTACCGCAGCAGTCACATGTCTGGAGTTTAATTGCACTACAGACACAGTCCACATCCAAGAGTGGCATTGATTCGGGGGGGGGGGGGGGGAGGCTTTTCATTCTATTATCACAAAACCCATTTAGGGAAATAGGCAAAAAAAAAAGTTGCATGGAAAAAGGAAAAATTATACAAATATCAAAAATAGCCCTAACCTCCTAATAGGCACATATTAAACTTTTTGCCTTTCTCCCACTTTTGGGTTCTTTTTCCTTGCAGGCATTTATGAATTGTTTCAGGCGAGTTGCTTTTAATTGCTACCAGCTGAGACATTAATGTCAGTTTTGCACTCCATTGAAATATTTATATATAATAAAGTCTGTGCTATAAACAGCCGCAAGTCGTAAAATGCAAAGCAGCCCCAGCCAAATACTAATAACTTATTTGCAGAGGATGCATTTCGCTGATTATTTATGCAAGCACTGAGCCATGCACTGGTGTCCTTAAAGACGCACCGAATATGAGAGACTGCAATTTCCTTCAAAAAAATTTGTAAATGTAAAGTCATAGCAGCTGTATGAAAACTAAGAAAGAAAACTAGTTATAGACATAAGACTATAGTATAGTATCACACATTATAGATAGGTATTATTGCAAGTTTGTCATACTAAATATTTTAAAGCGAAACTATCAGCAGGTTAGACTAATTTAAGCAGCTGATAGCCCCCTAATGCGCATGGGGTGCCGAGGAAGAAGGTATGTCTCTTAGCTTCCTCCTCTGCGCTGCTCCTGTGGAGTTGAATCTACAGTCCAGAGCACAACTAGGAGCATTGTCCCACCCCATTGCACAGATCCAATGGGGACAGGGCAGTGTTCCTAATGGGACTTCAAGCCACGGATTCAACTACTAACTGCATTGGAACGGTGCCAAGGAGGAAGGTAAGAGACATATATTCCTCCTCGGCGTCCCATGCACGTCAGGGGGCTATCAGCAGTAGAAATTTTCATTATAACCGTTCTTACCCGTTCACGATGCAGGCGATGGTCTTTTTCTATTTTTTGATCTTTGCCTTTTAAGGCTATGTTCACACAATGTTTTTTGGAGGGTTTGCTGCCATTTTTTCATACTGCCGTGATTTTGGCTACAAAACGCAGTCATTTTATGCAAATGATGGCAATAATCTCCACCACTTGGTCTGCACTAGAGATGAGCGAACCGGGTTCGGGTTCGAGTCGATCCGAACCCGAACGTTCGGCATTTGATTAGCGGGGGCTGCTGAACTTGGATAAAGCTCTAAGGTTGTCTGGAAAACATGGATACAGCCAATGACTATATCCATGTTTTCCACATAGCCTTAGGGCTTTATCCAACTTCAGTAGCCACCGCTAATCAAATGCCGAAAGTTCGGGTTCGAATGGACTCCAGCATGCTCCAGGTTTGCTCATCTCTAGTCTGCACCCAGTACTGCAGTCCTAAATAAAGCCATGACACCACAGATCGCACACTGAGACAGTGATGGACTATTTACCCACTTCGGGAACATATTGGGCAAACACGTCCGTCTTGCTAAATAGGCGGCTGCTTATTATGATCGTGATCATTATTAGTGGCTATCTATGTTATGACATGGCCACCTTCCTGGATATGTTCCTGAAGTGGGAAAATAGCCAGTGCAGGTGCTGTCGGCATCACTTTATAGCTGCTCTGCTTTATGTAACTTTACATAACTTTGTACAAAGTGGCAATGTTTCGACCTTTAAAAGGTCTTTGTCAAGCATTTTGGTAAGAAACATTATGAACTGTTTTAGACACTGTTGGTGCTTTTATATGTGCAATGGCTGTGATTGGTTCTCTTTAAACACATTTACATTACTTCTTATGGGCAAAAAAAAAAAAAAACTGCTCGGTTCTCAATCTGCTCGCTACTCAACCAGCCTCCTAGAACAAATTGTAATTGACAACAGAGGTGCCATTGTATTACATTGCTATTTGTGATACTAGTAGTATTGTTATAATTCACTTAATTTACACAATTCTAATTTTGTAATTGTTACTATTATTATTATTATTATTATTATTATTATTATTATTGTTATTATTATTAATAATAATAATAATAATAATAATAATAATAATAATAATAATTTATTTTTATATGGTTGTTTAATTGTTTCTTTTCTTCCCATCTGAAGCATTGGAATGAACACTGGCTCCTGACCCTTTACTATATTTACCTTTACACTTTATTCTATAGGACCAAAACAGGTTTCTTTGCCAGCCTAATTTATTCTTATTGTAAAAATTGATGAAAGTAATACCACACAAGAACTGTAAAAAGGGTTCCAAGCAATTTATTTCACAAGATCTTATTTGCACAGTAGTACATAAAACTGTCAAGCCAGACAGATAGACTCATTGACTTGAAAAATATCACTTCACTGCTCAATGCTACCCAGGCTTCTCTATGCCATGACAAAGAACAGAGGCCATATTGTACTGGACAATAAATGAGCTGGAGAAATAATCTTTAGCACAAATTTACTCATTTGTAACAAGTCAGACGAACATAAACATTGATCAAAGGAAAATTTGTGAATAACTGTACTAAAATATATTGGTGGGTGCTAATTGCCTGCCATTCTGTACCTAAGTAGTGCTTTAAAGTGTCACTGTCGTGAAATTTTTTTTTTCAGAAATCAATAGTCCAGGCGATTTTAAGAAACTTTGTAATTGGGTTTATTATCCGAAAAATGCATTTTTATCATGAAAAAGCAGTTTGAAGCTCTCCCCCCTGTCTTCATTGTTCTCCTATGGAGAGAGCTAAACAAAAGACCAAAACAGGACAACAAAGAGTTAATCTACAAATATCTCACCCGTTATCTTCTTGGACAGTCACCACTGACCCGTCTGAGCTCGGATTACAGCTGTCACCCAGCTCCGTGCCTGTAATCCTCTGTTATCTGCTTTCTGCTGCCGGCTAACTCCCTCCTTCCTCCTCCCCCCTCCCCTCTCCCTAGAGCAGACAGAGTACGACTCCTGCAACAAGTCACAATTTTCAGATTTTTCAGAGTGGATGAAAAAGAGGAAGGAGGGGGGGACCTGAGAAAAGGCTTTTTACATGCAGATAATGGCAGATTGGCTAATAAACCCAATTACAAAGTTTCTTAAAATCGCCTGGACTATTGATTTCTGCAAAAAAAAAAATAAATACGACAGTGACTCTTTAAGTGAATTTGAGGATTTATTTCTGACATACCCATGTAGGGCTAAACTATTGTAAGGGACTAAGATGTCAATTCAAAGTCAAGACAATGAACTTCTGCCAGTTCCATGCTCAGAGCTGCTGCAGAACATTGTTGTACACAGCTATGCCATAAGCTGCTATATTTGCCCCTCTGCTTGTGGCATTGTTCAGCACGAAGCAGCATATAGCATCAAAGATAGATAGATGGATAGATAGATAGATAGATAGATGGATGGATGGATGGATGGATGGATGGATAGATAGATAGATAGATAGATAGATAGATAGATAGATAGATAGATGGTGATATAGGCTTTAGAGTGATGATGACATCACTCAGATCCAGCCAAGCGTCCAGAGGCAGCAGAGAATAATGTATTGTGTCAAAAGGGAGACAAAACATATTGTGTAGTACTTCAACTTCCTGTTAGCGGTGAATCATGCAAAAACATGCTGAAGTAAAAAAAAAAAAAAACTAATGCCGTAGTACCCCTTTAAAAGTAAACTGCAGTAGCAAATGAATAATCCAGTCTCAGACTTCTAGTGCCTAATGAGCATTTTTTTTTCCCTCTGAATCTGGTAACCAGACTTTAAAGGGAATCTTTTAGTTCCCAGGTGCTATCTAAGGTGCTGACAGTGTGCTGTAGCTGGCAGCCCCCAGTGAGCATGGTGCCTTTTTGGTAATTTTCTGTGCAGCGGATTATGTACAATCTTATGTCTCTTACTGTACTAAAGAGTCACAGAGCAATTGTTCGTGCCACACTTTGGCATGCATCCTCCTCCCTCTTCATGAAGAATCAATGCTGCCCAGCCTCCTGCTCGCTCAGCTGTCAGATTGCAGATCAGTCCTCTGTAGGCAGTTTATGTTTATGAAAGAAAGGTATAATTGAATTTCCTCTCCCTAATGGGTTGGAGCTGTGGTCTTGGGGTAACTCATCTGTCTAGAGACCTGACAGCAGATGGAAATTAAATAGATGTCTTTTTTTCTCATTATTGTATAATTTTTAAGGCTATGTTCACACACAGTATTTTTGCTCAGTATTTTGGTCAGTGTTTTGCAACCAAAATCAGAAGTGGATTGAAAACACACAAAGGCTCTGTTCACACACTGTTGAAACTGAGTGGATAGCTGCCATTTAATAGAAAATAATTACTGTTATTTTAAAACAACGTCCAATATTTGCCATTAAATGACGGCCATCCGTAATTTTTTTTCTCTCCTGAGCACTTTAAAATAACAGGCTGAACTAGATAAACGTATGTCGCTTTTCAACCTTACAAATGATTGTGCCATTTACTAGGAGAGGATAGTAACTGGAGATGAGCAAAGCAGACAGAAATTCGTTTTGCGAGCTTCTCAAATTTTCGGTCAAACTCGTTAAGATTTGCGAAAATGAATATTAAAAATTTCATTAAAACAGCATAACTATAGTAACTACAATACCGGGACTATTACAGAAGAACAAATTTGTTAAACCATGTTGTTATAAATGTGTGAAAAATTGGAAAACTACAATAAAAAAATGTAAATCAGCCAGTCAATGATCCAATTTCCACGATTCCTCTCCTCTCTGTCCCTTTATCACTCTGTTAGTCTCTCCCTGCTCTGCACTGCCTGATGCCATCCTGCTCTCTCCTCCACACACAGCTGACCCGCCACCTCCGTTACCGAACCGCCTTATATACAGGGTGATGGGAGGTGCTGACATCACAGAGGACAAGCACTAGGGATTATAGGTAATCCTTTTCTCCCGCCTATTGACACTCCAGACAGCAGGTGTGGAAGCCATTTTTTTTTTTTTTGCGAATTTCTCTAAAGAATCAGTGTGAATTCGCAGCAAATTTTTATTCGCCAGATTCACTTTGCTCATCTCTAATAATAACCTTCCAATTCTAAATAAAACATTCAGGGTTGAAATCTCAAATTATTGTTTACAAATGCCAAAAAATAAAAAAAAACTTAATAAATAAAATAAACTGCAAAATATGCACCAAAAAAAAAAAAAGTATCACACTTGAACCCATTTTTTGACAAAAGGTTGTGAGGAGCAAATTCCTATTTGTACGTGTGATGAGAGAATGTACGAGGACGGTAAATGGTGTGATTGGATAATGAAGAATTAGCTTGTTTACTAGGAAACAGTAAGGCAGATGTTACAGGTTCCCTTTAATTGGAGCGGCCATTACATGAAGATAAACAATGTGTTCTGTCCTCAATAAGCAGATTGTCTGTTTTTAAAATTGTAATTTCATTTTCTCTGCATTATATTTGTAGTGAGTCCAAAAAATGTGTCCTTTTTACCTCATTATATATGTTAATTCGCTGGTTATATGGCGACAATTTACCGAGAAGGAGTTGTACGGAGAAAATGTCAGGAGGAAAAAAATAATAATTTTGAATTCAAACATTTTTTTTTTGTGTGTGTTTAATAATTTCTGGAAAAATGTATAGAATGTTGCTGCTGAGACTACTACAACAACTATTACTCCTTATAATAATGCTATAATTATAATAATAGGTTATTGCTACATTTATTGCACCATTGTCATAGCACTTTTTAACTTTTTTGTACACTTTCTAGACATTACTGCATCTTTTTTTATATGCAAATTTGTTGCACATTTAGATATTGTCTGCAGATGAATGTTATAACGATCCTATTAAAAACATGAATATGTTTCCTAGAACTATTTCTCTATCTACAAGAAACCCTAGTGACATTCAGGGCAAAGAAAAGTGTTTCGCAATTGTCTACTAGATAATGAATGATCAGACACAACTTCAGATTTTTACATTTTGAATGATTCTAGGGGATCACTAGGCTGCCTTCCCGGGGTTCTAATAATGGCTTTCTCAGATACTCAGATGCCCCCAGGTCTTAAGGATAGAGCAGGATAAGAAGACATACAAGCTCATATCAAATCAGAAATAGCCACTCACCAGGTGGATTGCAGAAGAAAGGAGCAGTAGAACCATTAGAATGATGGAACAACCTATCACAAAGATCGACAAGAGCAAAGAACTTGCAGGAAAATTGAGCAATGACTTACTTAGAAATATTCTAAATGATAGGCATGTGAAGATATAAATAGCCCCATGGTGCACAGTGTGAAACCACAAAGTGTCCAGACGTAAAATGCCTACTCACCTAGGGCGGTCCTGCTATGAACCTGACACAGCCAGCCAATATATCACCATAATAATCAGTCAAGCCATCTGCTGCAAATCCTCGGGTGGAGGGGATACCCCAATTGGAGAAACTCAAAGAAATTTGTTTGAAAATGAATAGTCTTTAGATGGGAATTTTACTTCTCATCTCCATCTTATTGCTTCACACACACAAAAAAAAATATATATGTGTGTGTGTGTTCGTGTGTATAGATATATTGTATTTTCCTGCGTATAAAACTACTTTTTAACTCAGGAAAATCTTCTCAAAAGTCAGGCGTCTTATACTCCAGGTGTCGTCTTATAAAGAGGGTGCTGAAAAACGTCAAAACATGACTGGAGAATCTGCTATCACTGCCTACAGTCGGGGGAGCTTAAAAACGGCTGCATCCCCGCCATATACCGCCACCGCGAGGTGTCCGAGGTATTCAAAAAAGACATACGGTAGAGAGTCGCTGTGCCCAGAAAAACACCCCTCTGTCACCCGTCTGTCCACCCTTGTATCCCACCGGTATTACTGTACCTCCTTCTCTGCCTCTCAGATCTCGCTGCTGCCTGATGTTTTTTTTCATTAGTTTTTATTTGGTGTGCGTTCGAAGAGGGGTAGTCTTATACGGAGAGTATATCCCAAACTCTATGTTTTACCTGGAAAAGTTGGGGGTTGTATTTTACGCCCAGTCATCTTATTTGCCGGAAAATACGGTATATATATATATATATATATATATATATATATATATATATATATAAATTTTTAGCTGTAGCAAACAACAAAACAAAACACCAAAAACAAACAAAAAATAGAAGACAATAGGAGAAAAAAATCCCTGAGTTGGGAACTTGTGTACAAACCGCTGGGTTGTTATAAATGTTCATATCTAGTTAAACATATTATGACTTTTAGATTTCTATTAATTAACTCCCCAGGAATCTACGATTTATGTGACGCCGAGCACTTGACAAGAGCTGCTAATGTACGTTACAAATGTAACACCCGTCGCCTGATAAGATGTATTATTGGCAGGAACAATGGCCTCTGTATTAGAGGTGTTTGTAAAGATTGGTTTTATAGGCACTATTTCATTGTTGATTGCTTGGTTTATGATCCAAGTACAAAGCATAAAAAGACTATGTGGGTGCAATAAATTGATAAAAATTGCCTCATATTCGTTGTAACATACAGCAGGCTTATTGTTAGAAAGTCGTAACTATAAAGCAGATCGAATACATACAATATTCCCATTCTTTTATTGGATGGAAAAGTAGTTTGCATTGTGTGTACACTTTATTTATCCTGTCTTTATTGTGACTGAATATTGAGGATTTTGATATGTACTGTATAGATACTAAATGGAAGTTAAAAGGCATGTAAAGCTACAATTTATAAATGCCATACCACATGGGCTTTGTAAAACCTAATATTCTGATATTCTGATGTTAGTAAATGCAGCATACAATAATAATAATAATAATAATAATAATAACAATAACAATAACTATTATTATTATTATTATTGTTGTTGTTGTTGTTATTATTATTATATAAACATCAAATACATCCATACATGGTGGCTATCTCTTCCTACAGAATCATTCTATTGCAGATTGCTTTCATACAGAGATGGTGTAGTGAACTTTGAATTGACTTACATATACTGTCCCCCACAAACTTTTTAAGGGGCAGCCCAGGAAAACAAACAAACAAACATATTGGCATATATATTCTTTTAGAGCATTGTAAATTAATAGAGAAGGTTTGACAGCTGCATTGAAGTGCTTAATTAGCCGGCGCGGCAACGGGACCAGCACCGGCTAACAGAGGCACTGCCCAGCTGCACGTGTCAGCCGGGATCAGCGCCGTTCAGAGCGGGGTCCTGGCGGGACCCCGCTCTGAACACCCCCCGCGGCACCATGACGTATCAGATACGTCATGGGTCGCTAAGGGGTTAAAGGACCCGTGGAATAGGGGCTTAAGTATGAGGCTGAGAGGGTAAACACATGGCCACTTTCTTCCAGAGACAGCCCCACTCTTGTCTCCAGCTTGCTGCTCAGTTCCATTGAAGTGAATGGAGCTTAGGGCCCTATTCCACCGGACGATTATGGTTTGCATAATCGTTAACGATCAACGATCTCAAACGAGCGCTATTGCGAAAGACCTGAAAACGTTCACTCATTTCCATGGAACGATAATCGTTACTTATGATCGTAATTGCGATTGTTTTTCTTTGCTATTTATTTGCTATTGCGTTCGTATCTATTGCAAACGACTGAACGATGTCTTATTCAATGCGAACGTTTTGCGAACGTTTTGCGAACGAGCAACGATAAAAATAGGTCCAGGTCTTATAAAGCGTTCAACGATTTCTTGTTCGGTCGTTAATCGTTAACTGCATTTCAACCGAACCATTATTGTTTAGATTCGAATGATTTAACGATAATCTGAACGATAATCGTCCGGTGGAATAGGGCCCTTAATTGCAAACTGCACCTGAACTGGAGACAAGAGTTGTGGACTACTATGATGTTGTTCATATTGGTGATGATCATTACAAAGTTTTCGAGATGATGCCTTTATGATAGTAACCATAGTGATTCAATAAGGGTAATGAAGACTAAAATACTAAAATGTTAATTTTAAGTTAAAAAAAAAAAAAAAAAATTACCCTGCAATGATATAATCCATACTTAAGTAACTCTTCCCTTCTTTAAAATATTTTATCTTCCATTTTAGCTGTCAATAAAAGAGCAGAATTACATTTTAAACCTTAAATTAAAATTTATAATTGATACCATAATGTCGATCTTTTTAATATAGTAGCAGATTAAAGAAGAGAATGAGATCATTATACTGTACATTGTCTTAATATTTTAAGATTCCCATGGATTGTGATTCATCTGCTTTGACCTCATAACATTTAACTACTTGGTGTCCCATTTTAAGACTTCAAATGAAAATAATATTTTTTTTTTCTAACGCAAAACCTTGAAATAAAGTTAATATGGTAATGTTATTTAATTTAAATTACTCCCAGTACAACATATATTATATATATATATATATATATATATATATATATATATATACATATATATATATATATATATATATATATATATAAAAAATTTTTTTACCAGTATGCCTTTGACCTAGAACGGAACGTTATGAAGGTTAACTACCAGATTTATACAGAAACCACCATATTAAATCATTAAACATGTAATGCTACAGTAGACCTAGCGCAGAGGTTTTGTGAATCCATTAAAATTTGTGTACAAGTCCTTAAAGGGGTATTCTGCTCAATCATAACTTTTCACATTATTCAATGGTGAGACTAACTATTCCTTCCATACTTGTTATTATCTATTCAGTCTCTTTCCCCAGCTCTGAGCTGATACTTTCTTTTGCAGACACAAAAAAAAACAGTGTGTGAGTTTTTCTCTCCTCCTCCTTCCCCTCCTTCTGAGACTTCTTATGTAAACAAGTCCCTGGCAGGCTTTATCTGCAACTTTGTGGCTTCTTTGTAATGCTGAGATCATCGCAGCTGCTTGTCATTATGCTTGGCTCCCAAAACACTAACGTGTGTGGGACCGCCCTCACTGCAGTGGTCCCGCACACATCAAACCCCTCTCACGTCAGGAACGTATATATACATTCCTACTGCATATCTACTGTACGTATTGATGACATGAAGTTGTTAAACACACAGAGGTAATAGCAGGAGTCCTGTCTTTTTCAAAGCTGTCCAAGTGATCCCTTTTTTGGCACTAGTAGCAGTTTTTCTACCTAGAGAGTAAAGAAGCACTGGCTTTTTACAAGCCATCAAAAAATTCTCCATTTTTTGGCAGTAGCAGTAGGATTGGTTTCTTAGTACACAGAAGTAACACAAAGCACTCGATGCATTGCTTTTTACAATGATTATTGTACCAAGAAAAGAAAACTGGCACATTTACTTACAGAACAGATGCCGAACATTTTCTACACTGCTGCTGTAACTACAATTATGGCGTTTTTGTAGTTCTTCCCCTATCTCTATTGTTCACTGTCCCGCACAGAGTTTTTTTTTCTAAGATCCACTATCTCCAAAATGGCTGCTAAATCTATGTGCATAGCCTATAATGGTTCCGACATCACCTGAATATTACCTCCTTATTGGCTGGGAGACTTGTTTGAAAAGCATTATAGGCCACCCTAAAGTCATGTGACCTTTCCCATTCTTCTTTTTGCCATGTGATGGGTCACCCTATGGGTAGTTTTGCCAAAATGAATCAGCCAAGTTTCAAATTTTCATTAAACAAAACTTTTTGAAAAAATGTACTCAACCAGGATTCAACAGGTTTGCTTCAATCATCACACAGCTTAAAGTGAGACTAACGAACCTCTGCAGTGATGATCCACCAGAGTGACGGCACTGCAGAGGGCTTCGGCACTCCCCCCCCCCCCCCCCCCCCCCCAGTGCACCAAACCACCTACTTTGCAAGTGATAATCTACCAAAAACAGTGCTGTGAATGAAGGTAAAAAAATGGCCGTCATCTTCCGGACCACAGGCCCTATAGAAATAGCTCTTTAGAGATGGACATGGATCAGTCTGACGAGATGGAAACTCATCTACTGTACATTTATTCTGATGGTATCTTAGGGCTGCTTTCCCCTTTGGTTTAATTGTAAGATTCACCAGACTTTTAAAAAGCCTTAAGCTATTTTTATTTATTTATTTATTATCAATTTATTCTATTTATTAGCCCCAAAGTGTAAGCATGTCAAATTTATCCTGTCTAGTCTAAGTTTACACTTAGTATTGGTAGAAAAACTCTCTAAGGACCTCCACACAGTAATGTCAATGAAATAATTACTATAACTGTCTCCTTTGATCCAACTGAACATACTTCATTATGTCTTTTGGATGTTTAGCTTTTTTTCTGATGAACTTTACTTTTACGAGTTTACAAGGCTGATATTTTCCTAGTTGATTTAAAGTGGAATTAGCCAATTAAAAAACTTCACGGCAAGTCACTTGCTCTACATCCACCGGAGCTTGGCAATCAAAGCAGTGAAGTGTGGATAGAGGGAATAGGTGAGATTACTTTTTTATGGTGTTTTATTAAATTTGCTCTTTTCCACCATATGCATATGGAAAACTTTTCTAAGTAGTTTTCTATGCAGCGATAGATGTGGAGTGTAGCTTTATTTGTCTGTTGTTTGGCATGAGTTCTCTTTATATAGGACATAAGCAGCATACATAACACACACATAGCATTTTAGGATTGAGCAGACCAGACAAGGATGCCTCCCAGCACTTCTCATTGCTCCGAACACTGGTCCCTATAGATCTGTAAATGTCTATGTAGGTTTTACAAATTGGGATACATAGTTTTACAGTTAGGGAAATTGTACTCTCCAGTGCAATTATAATAATTCCTTTTCAAGAGTTATTAGCCCACTGGTGGTCCCTGGCCATATGGGTATTTATTCTGCTTTCATTATGGGAAATTCAACATGATCTCCACTACTTTAATGGTGTTTTCACATACTGTTTGGGGAATTTCTCCAGACCCTGTAGTGCATTCAGAATGGCTGTGCAGTACATTGAATAAGAAGGAAAATATAAATTCTCGGTTCTCCCTGCCCCTGCAAAGTTTTATACTTTTCTATCTCTAGCATACAATCTATAAATACTGCATTGTTTTATCTTATTGTAGGTGTAGTCTTATTACGGTCGTGTGTGTTCTTTAACTGTAGTATGTTTAATGGTTTATAATGATGACAACACATCATGTAACTGAAATTTAAAATTTAAATTGCAATACCATGCCAGACCACTGGGTGTGCTGTTATAAGCAAATGTTACAGTCAATTCGGCATAGTTTTTAGTTCTTCTTTTGAATCCAGCAACAGGCAACATATTAATGCAATGAATATTTTTGTCCAATGATGTGAAAGCCCTTTGGAATACAAACACTTAGGGGGACAATAATGAAGGTCCTGCCTGAGGTGTACGGCAGGGAAAAGGCAAAGATCCACCCCTTCTCCCAGGCGGACGCCTGCCGTATGCTCTACTCGCCCAACGGGCAGGCAGGGCTAGCCTGGGGGGGGCGTCAAGGTGGGAAGGAGGTGTGGCCTCCTCCTGCGTCTCATTTATCATGTTTCCGCTTGCTCGCAGATGTATATCATGATCCAAATTTGCGCCTACTGGAAGCAGGTGCAGATTTGGTGTGCCGGGCGTAGGTTCGGGTGCCCGGCTGGCCGGATTAATTAGGTGTGCACCTATTACTAAATTCGGCTGGGGAAAAGGGGCAGACCTAATGTAAGACTAGTGTACAAGTACGCCGGTCTTCGTAGATCCCGCCTTAGTTTTAAGGACCGCCGAGTAGGTGTGCAGAAGTTAGTGACCAACAATAAGTACTGATCCTCAATCGGGGCCGATAGTGCATCCCAATCAGTGCCATATATCTGCACATTATGTGCAAGAGACCTAAAAATGCAAATTTTTGTTTTGTAGGTGATTTAGGAAACTGTTGTACACAAATTTAATCAGACTTTGTGTAAGCTCTTATCAAAACAGATGTTTTGTGTCAAATGTCACTTTTTTTTCATTTTTATTCAGCTCAAATCTGGTTCTTTTGAGTGGATAAAGAGGAATAACATACCCAAGCTGTTTGGTAATTATTGTCAAATTTGGCTCAAAATAAAGGACAGCTGGCTACCAAGTATTGGGATTACACAGCTGGTCATTATATTTTACTACACGCTCTACTTCAATGCTTAAAGAAAACTCTGGTTTACAGGATTAAAGGGAATTTATCCACGGAAAAGTGTGAAAAATTTACTTGGTGTGTTAAAGGGAATATCACCCAGATTTTTTTTTTTTTACTGGTTACAGCCAGATATTGAAACATGATTGTTTTTCTAATCTGTTTCTGTTTTCTGATACTAAAAGCCATCTTGTTTTTAGCAGCATTTAGTGTTGTGCTGTACTCATATGGACATGGACACAATAATGTTCACACCCATCCCCAGACTCTTCTTTGTATGTGGTGAGATTGTGAGAATGCTTTGTGACCTCTATGACCTATGCCGAGGTCATTCTACATGGAAGGAGAGGCTGAGCTCCTATTGTCTTTGCTATCACGATCACTTTCTCGCAGCCTCCTCCTTTTCATCACAGAGAAAATAGGAAATCTAGGTATAGGCCTAATGCCCAGAATTAATACTGTGTAATTTCCAGATTATTTTATAATACGGTAGTATAATATATTAGAATAGATAATAAAATAGAAATAAAATTTAAAAAAATAGGTCTGATGACACATTCCCTTTAAACCTTACTGGTCACTTATTTTAAAAGCATATTGTTTCAGATTAGCAGCTACAAGGAGGGTCATGTGACAATTGCTAAGTTACTCAGGAGACAGGACAGGAGCTCACTATACTGAGCAGTCATTTAGCTGTTATATAAACGAACTACTGGGTCTAACAGCTGTGACTGGGTCTAGTATAGTAGTCTCAGTTTATAGGGGATGTATGCATTGCAATTTTTTTTTTTTATATTTTTTGCCTAGTAATAAGGGTGGAAAAAACCTACCGTAACACCATAACAAAAAAAGAAAAAAAAAGAAAAAAAGAAAAGAAAATACATTTGTGAAGTTGACTAAAATAATTTCTAAAAAAAAGTAAAAATTATAGCTGCCACCACTGAGTTTTATCAGTAATAGTTTTATTATTATTTTTTTATATGCCTAAAAAAATTTTGAGACTATTTTTCCACATTTACTACCAATTGTATACTGCATAAACATACTGGGTCTTCCAGAAAGAAATGTTTTTTGTTTGTTTTTCATCATAGCTACTCCTTGAATTAGCTTTTAGCTAAAAGTCCTAAAAAAAGAAATCTAAGACAAAATTCCCTAAATTGAAACAAAAAACAAACAAACAGGCAACTCTTCTGTATTTTAACCTCTGGTCTCAGAGTACAGACTAAAGTACAGTATGTCAGATCATTTACAGATGTACAAATAATGGGCGTCGTCATAAAGACAACACAATTTTACAGATCTTAAAGGGAATGTGTGAGCTGTAATTCAAGCTCCAAACTGCTGACACTGTAAGATAGATGTTAGGCCAAGGAGACACATAGTGCCTTTCATATATCAGTTTGTGCTTCCATAATCCATAATAGAAAGCTGCTGTTAGTCTCTTGTGTAAAGTGTCAAAGAGGCGTTCCCTATACTCCTGAAGTGCCAAGGACTGTAACGCATTCACTCTCCTCTTTTCATTGCTAGCCCCAGCCAGAGCTTTGCTTCCAGGAGACTATCTATAAAAAAGGAAGAGGGATTGGGAGCATGAAGTTGTTACAGTCCTTAACACTTCTGTGGCTTGGGAACGCCTCTTTGACATTTTGCACAGGAGAATAAAAGTATTTTCTATGTTCTGAAGGCATAGACAAATATATGAAAGGTACAAAGTGTCTCCTTGACCTAACAGCTACCTTACAATGTCAGTGGTTTGGGGCCTGAATTGCAGCTGACAGATTCCCTTTAAGGAATTCTCTAAATATATAAACGGCAGGTTATAGCATCTAAATCAGTGCAAAATGGATGCCTGCACTTCTAAGGCAGAGAATACATGATATACTGTATTCCCATATGACATCTAAGAGCATAAAATAACTGATTGAATAAGGTACATTCTACATCTATGACTTTAAGTGACAATCCTGAGAATATTCCGGCACCAGCTATTATATTCTGAACACTTTCTCAGAAACATTTATTCAGAAGGCGACAATCAGCGACAATAACCCAGCTGCAGGAATAACAGGTTTATTTTTATATTATCTTTTTATTTGCTCAAACATTGTAAAATTAATCGCACTCTAAAAATGGATATAATGGGCCTATTTTATTACAATTAGGACTGTCATTTATCATTCATCAAGGTATCCAAAGATATGTAAGCTGTCATCTGTGGAGAAGAGGCAAATATTATTATTGCCATTAGGTTTATGAGAATAACAGAGCAAAATAATGGCAATAATGGTTTGTAGTAATCTTTGCAGAGGCGCTCAATGCCAAGTGGCAGCTGCAAAAGCAAATACAGAAATAAAAACCTTTAAATAAAAATATAAATATTACTCTTCTGAGGGGGGGGGAGACTTTTAGGTTCTTATCATGAACATGTGGTAAAGTTTTGAGGTCTGATTTCTGAAAGTAATTTAGTAGAGCTGAATTCATTGATAAAACCAATAAAAGGTCATAGATTGACAGTGGGAAAAAAATAGTCTATTAATTATTAATATGAATTATTTATTTAATTAACTAATTAATAACTTTTATTTTATTATTATTAGAGATGAGCAAACTCTAACATAATGTTTGCATTCGACCGAACCGAACCTAAATTGAACTGCACTGAAATGGCTTAAGGATTGCAGGCGATTAGCTGTTTTAGTGCAGCTAAAAAAAAAATTTTTGCTCATCTATACCTGTCCACACTCTGGTGATTGGCTGAGCAGGCTGCCACTCTAGTGACAATCCACTCAGCAAATCACTGGCTGCGGCACTTTCCCATCTCAGTCAGTTGCTGATTGGCTGTACAGAAATTTGACAGCTGTTGGGGTTGGTGAATTTTATTTATTTATTTTTAAGATGTGCAGCCGCCATCTTTTTTAAAAATTTTTTCGATTCTTGCAAAAAAAGTTTGGATTGGTACTGAACCAAACTTTTTGCAATGTTGAAATGTTTGGTTTGAGAAGTTTGGTTCACTCCTTTATTATTATTATTATTATTATTATTATTATTATTATTATTATTATTATTATTATTATTATTATGTTGTCACTATGTTGTTTTAATTATGTGCTATATGATTGAAGCAGGGCTTCTTAGAATAACTATGTTGTGACCCTAGCCTCTATTTAATCCAGCAACCTTTGAAAAAGCTTAAAGTTTACCTGCCGTTTCAAAAGATTTTAGATTAAAGGGGTTATCCAGCGCTACAAAAACATGGCCACTTTCTTCCAGAGAGCCCCGCTCTTGTCTCCAACTTGGGTGGGGGTTTTCTGCTCAGTTCCATTGAAGTAAATGGAGCTTAATTGCAAACCGCACCTGAACTGGAGACAAGAGTTGTAATGTCTCTGAAAGAAAGTGGCCATGTTTTTGTAGCACCTTTAACTTGTTAGACTAACCCTTCAGAGTTGTGATCCTCCAGAAGATCAGTTGTGATCCTCCTGAAGATCAGTACTGTCCATAGAAGGTAAATCAAGACTTTCCTCTACTTTTAGCAGTAGCAGTGCTTTTGGTCACCCTTTGATATTTATTTCCTTTCTGCTCATAGCACCTTACAAAGTCAGAGCATTATTGCCCCTGCCCCACACACTTGCCATCTGTAATAGTGTACGGTGCAAATCATCAACACAGCGAAAGCCTGTCCAGTGCATTTTGACCAACATTATGTCATTGCATAGCAGAAACGAATATGTTATGTGTTGTGCTGTGATTGGCCAGACAAGGGAGGACGTAGCTATGTGTGTATGACTGACAATCAACCCAGCCTTGGAATGACAAGACCAGGGGCGCGGCTAGGATTCATGGGGCCCCATAGCAGAAAACTAAATGGAGCCCCATGGAGCTTGTACCTTCCCCCCCCCACCCCCGACATTATCTTGTTCTCCTGGATCCCCAACATGCACAAGGGATGTCACTCATGCGTCGGGGACCTGGGGGTATGAACACCGGTTAGCCAGGGAGGCGGGTTGTTGGTACAGGCCAGCAGCTGTCCAGGGTGGAGGGGTGCTGGTGTGAGCAATACCATGGAGGCAGAAAACACCTAACTGGAGTGGGCCCTGTGCCCGCCTACCACACGGGCACCATAGCAACTGCATGATCTGCCTCCATGTAAGCTATGCCAGTTAATGAGACTGAGAAATAGCTGATCACTATAGAGGGAGTTCTTAACAACAGGATGAACAGTATGATCATTTTGATAATGCTCTGGATGGTTAATCTAATTAAATGTTTTTTGTTTTTTTTTTCTTAATCGATCAGTATGCTTTTAGTTAAATTTTAAGTTTCCAGCAATGGTAACAGCAGGAATCACAAAGTTTTCTTTCTTACAGTCTCATAAGACCATTTCAGAATAAAGTAACCGCATGGACCGTGCCCCAGCATTTTTATTATCTCCCCTCTCAGAATTGCAATCTTTGATTACTAGAATGGGTTACATCTTCTCAGTTCCCATTTCTTGGCACAGGACATCTTCAACGATTATTTGATTGTCCTTGTCCGACTCTTAACAGATAGTTTTTTTTTTAATCTATCTGTTCTTACTCAACAGTAGTGATTTTCTGAAGTACCAAAATTAATCATCCTTTAAAATAGTTGAAAAACCTAAAATCTATGAACGTATCTTAAAGAGACAGAGATTAAAATAAAATCTCGAGTGTTCTAGTTGAAGTGTCAAAAAAAAAAACCTTGAAGTTTGTTGATAAAGCTCTGAGAAAAAAATTAGCTTGAAAAATATCTTTCCAGTGATTACTTACTGCGAGATAAGCAGCCGTCCCACTCACGCTGATTAATAGCTCTTTGCTTTCATTAATATACCTCTTTCTGTTGTAGATATGTGATAGATACACGCTGCTGTCTGGCAGTTCTGCTAAATACAATTACTTGGTTGCCAGCCAAAACGCAGGCAAATGGTTTGCATTCTGCATAATATATAAGTAATTGAAAGTAACAGCCTTCTTACTTGGCTTTGCTTTTCGAATGGAAGAGTATCATTTTACGGCATATTCTGCAAAGGCTGATGTATTTTAAGAAATGTGCAATATAACAGAAACTTATTTTATGACTACGAATAATTTACTAGATAAATGCTCAAAACGAGTGTAAAATAATGAGAAATCCTCTATCCGAGTTTTATATTGGTAGCTCTGTACTGGTAAAGTCTTCAAAAGAGAAGGATTTAGGAGTAGTGATTTCTGACACTGCACAATAAATCATAAGTGCAGCCTGGTAGTAGGGAAACCTAATCATATTCTGGGCTGTATATATAATGGTATGTTGGGCTGTATATATAATGGAATGCTGGACTGTATATATAATGGTATGTTGAGCTGTATATATAATGGTATGCTGGGCTGTATATATATAATGGCATGCTGGGCTGTATATATATAATGGTATGCTGAGCTGTATATATATAATGGTATGCTGAGCTGTATATATATATATAATGGTATGCTGGGCTGTTTATATATATAAGGGTATGCTGGGCTGTATATATAATGGTATGCTGGGCTGTTTATATATAAATAATGGTATGCTGGGCTGTATATATATAATGGTATGCGGAGCTGTATATATAATGGTATGGTGGGCTGTATATATAATGTTATGCTGGGCTGTATATATAATGGTATGGTGGGCTGTAAAAAAAAATATATATATATATATATATATATATATATATATATATATTATGCTTATGCTGAGCTGTATATATAATGGTATGCTGACTTTGTGAAGACAGCGCTGGAGTTTGTTAATTTTTTCTTTTTTCCTTTCCTGCAATTTTACACTGACCCCCACTAAGGGAGCATCCCGGTGTGCTACTTCATACTGGCTTGCAGTCTTCGGCACCAGGACCATTCGGACTCTGCATCAGTACCCCATTTCAGGGGTGATATGCATTAAGCCTAAAGGGCAACAAAATGAGACTAGTTCAACAAAGTAGTAACGCACTTAAAAATGCTTATGAGCAACCTCCACACCTCCGGACACCACCAGTCCGGTAAATCAGTCAATATATACGAAACATGTGAAGGACAAAGGTTCTCTCACCAGGTCGCTGTACTCTTCGGGTATTGCAACCCAATGCACTCCAGCAGTATGGAGCACAATATACTCACAGGAGTCCACTTGACTGCCAAATTCAAATGCCAAATGCAGAGGCTCAACACCATGGAGCAGGAGACGCCGCCCCCCCCCCCCCCCCCCCCCGACAGCTTACATGACCTTTCGGTACCTCCTGAGCCTCTCGTCCAGCTCCCAGAGAAATTCAAGGGGGACAGGAGGAGAAGCTTCCACACTTTCCAGGAGGGTTGTAAGCTGTTTTTTAGACTGCATCCTCGTTCCTCTGGAGACAAGGTTTAGAAGGTGGCCATAGTTATGTGCCTCCTCCAAGGGCCACCTCACGAATGGGCCTTCTCCCTGTCCCTTGACTTCCCCGACCTACAAACAGTTGACGGTTTTTTTCTCTGCACCGGGCATGCTGTATGATGACCCGGATAGTGCAGCCAAAACGGAGCGACAACTAACCATGTTATGGCAGGGTAAATGTCCAGTAGAGGACTACTGTTCAGAGTTGGTACAGTGCAGTGGCCCTTCCACTTGGAATGACTCCGCCCTCTGGTTCCATTTCTGGGCCGGGCTGAGCGACCCACTAAAAGACCTTGTAGTGGCCTACCCGACTCCTGATACCCTTGAGGATCGTATGACCTTGGCCATTCGGGGTGATCGACAGAGGGAAAGGGGGACCCCAGACCTATCCAGAAACCCCTTGTCTTCAAACTCCTTCCCTAATCCTTCCCCTCCTGTTTCACCCCCTTGGAAGGAACCGATGCAAAGGGACACCACAGATGCCAAGGCCAGATGGGCATACTGTCTACAGAACAACCTTTGTCTGTACTGTGGAAAAGCGGGACATAGAGTACTGCAATGTCCCTCCAGGCCTGAACCATCGCCAAAAAGCTTCAGGCGCCTGAGCGACTATCGAGGGGGTCTCTCAGGTGCACAGGTAACCTTCATAAGAAGGAACAAGCTACTGTTACCTATTTCCCTGTTGTTGGGGGATAGATGCATTTATGGGTAAATTTAATTAACCCTGTGACACATATTTAACCTTTCCTGCCCGAAAAGGGAGGCCATGTGGGAGTATATCAAGGAGAGTCTATGTAAAGGTCACATTCACCCCTCCTCCTCTCCTTTGGGGGTGGGATTCTTTTTTCGTGGGGGAAAAAAAAAAGGATGGTGGGCTTCGGTCCTGTATTGATTATCGAGAGTTAAACAAGATCACGGTTAAGAACCAGCACCCGCTACCCCTTATACCTGACTTGTTTAGTCAAATTGTGGGTGCTAAATGGTTCTTAAAGATAGATGTGCGGGGATTAGGGATGGTCCGAACCGAGTTCGGTTCGGGTTTGTACGAACCCGAACCCTCAGTAATGATTCCCGCTGTCTGCCCGCTCCGTGGAGTGGGCGGATCCAGCGGGAGGACCGCCTGGAAAACTGGGATACAGCCATAGCCATAGGCTATATCCCAGGGAGCGGGCAGACAGCGGGAATCTGCTGCCGAGCGTTCGGGTTCATACAAACCCGAACTTTGGCAGGTTCGGACCATCCCTAGCGGGAATCATATAACTTGATTAGAATTAAGAAAGATGATGAACGGAAGACCACCTTCAATAGCCCAGAAGGCCATTTTGAATATCTTGTTATGCCTTTTGGTTAATGCAATGCCCCGGCAGGAGTTACACTTAGCTCTGCTAGACTTGATTGCTGCAGCTGAGAAGTCTTTTTGATTGACTTTTTCCCCTGCCTGTCTGGAACCTTGAGGATCCAGACCGGGCTCTTGATCCTCATAAAAGAAAGCTGAGCCAGTCTCTCAGGGATGGCTATTAAGGTTCTTACCCTGATCCCAGCTCCCCCTGTCTATTCCTGCTATCCCCGTACCTAATTCCTCTGCTCGATTTACTTGTTACCTGACCTCCCGCCTGACCTTTGACTATCCGGTTGTTTACTGATTTTGTACTGCGTTACCTGTTTGGTTCTAACTTTGGCTTGTTGACTCTCCTTTGTATTTGTTTGTATGTCTCGTTTTGTGTTTCACCTATACCAGAGCAGGCACCGTCTTTGTAGTTGTCCGCGGCTGCCTAGGCCCGTTTGAGGCAAGTAGCTAGGGAAAGTGGGTTGGTTGAGCCTTAGGGCTCACTGTCGTGTCTTATCCCTACCTCCCTGTCCTGACAGTTTCCCTTTAAGGATATTAATCTGTATAGTCTGAAGAAAAAAAGAGAAAGTAGGGACATGATAGAAACCTTTATATATGTTAAAGGGCTAAATAGGGTTCAGGAGGAAAGGAACTGAAGACAAGAACAAGGGAAACAATCTGAGGTTATTTTTAGGAAAGATCAGAAGAAAAGCTGGACAATATTTCTACTTAGTAGTAGTAGATGCTTGGAACAAATTTCCAGCAGATGTGGTTGGTAAATTAAGAGTAACTAAAGGTAAACCTGCCTGGAATTAACATAAATAAAAAATAATAAAGGAAACTAGGAGGTGGATATTCTTCTATATTTTTTCTTTGTAATGCTAATAAAGTTGTACAATTATTCCTTTGGATTGGTCATAACTGTCTAAAACTTCAGAATTCCAACTTCCCTGACCTCCATGACAGGTAGCTGCTGAGTGAAAGCAGCAGGTGGTATAGTGCAATAGTCTGCAGTTAAATGAGATGCTCTGCAAAAACTTTGGATGGAGAACTGGCAGAAATGCTCAGGGTTGGGAGTAAGCAGGGTGGAAGGATTGTCATGAAGAGATGAGGGAAAGCAATGCATTCTGGGACTTGTAGTCCTGAGAAATGATTCCACCAGGAAGTACAACCAGAAAATACAGAACTAAGACTTGCAAAATAAATGGATCTTTTAGAGCTAGTGCAGACACGTAAGCAATGCTATATGCTTCTTTATATATATATTTTTTTAACTTTGTGTCAGAGTACCCCTTTAAATTTTAGCTCAACTTTGCTGCATTGACAAACTCATCTCCGAAGCATCTGTAGCTGATCTATTCCACTACAGCTGTTTGATTGGACTTCATATGTGGATGATATAATGGTTAACTTGATGACACACTTTAGGGTAAAGTTTTTCTTCAGGAACATTAAATAAAGTACATTCTGTACAGTCATCATTGAGGAGATGAGGCGGATAAATGAAAAGTCAATACTTTTGTGTTTCAAGGACAGAACTAAACAAACTTTCGCATATCTTTTGAATTTTTAGAAATATATGATGAATATTGAAATAAAAACAGCAGAAAATAAAGTCAAATAAAACATGAATAAAAGAAGATGACAAAGAGTAGAAGAAGAAGGAGAAGAAGAAGGAGGAGAAGAAGAAGAAGAAGAAGAAGAAGAAGAAGAAGAAGGAAAAGAAGAACCCAGCACCAGGGTCATTGTGGTGACAGTGTTATTAAGTTCATGATGTTGAAATCAATGGGTCACTTGGAGGTGGGGTCTATCCCCTGTAAAGGAGCTCCCCAAATGTTGTATAGCAAAAAAAGGTTTCATACAAAAACCAACTCCAGGATTTCCATTATATTATTAAAGGGGTTGTCCAGCCAAAATCTTTTTCTTTTAAATCAACTGGTGTCAGAAAGTTATATAGATTTGTAATTTACTGCTATTAAAAAATCTCAAGTCTTCTTATTAGCTACTATATGTCATGCAGGAAATGTTGTTTTATTTTCAGTCTGACACAGTGCTCTCTGCTGACATCTCTGGTCAAGACAGGATTTGTCCAGAGCAGGAGAGGGTTTCTATGGGGATGCATAGAAAACTGAGACAGAGTTCCTGTCTTGGCCAGAGATGTCAGCAGAGAGCACTGTGTCAGGCAGAAAATAAAACTTTTCCTGCAGGACATATAATAGCTAATAAGAAGACTTGAGATTTTTTAATAGAAGTAAATTACAAATCTATATAACTTACTGATATCAGTTGATTTGAAAGAAAAAGATTTTGGCTGGACAAGCCCTCTGCTCAGGAAGCCTCAAACTCTCCCCATATCTTGGGAATCACCAGCCTAGTATCATCCAGGAAATATATCATCATTTTAAAACGTAAAATAGGACTGTGGAATCATTGGTAGAATAGTAACTTTTTGTACAATGCATCAAAAAGGCAACATTTTCCTTGAGTTATATTGGGGTACAGTTTAATTAGATGTGCTCCATCCCATGTTGCCAATACATATACAAGAGGGAAGGGACATAGAGTGAGGCATACTCATCTTTTCAGGTAAATTTTCTAGATGAGCTGCCATGTATGTGAGTACAGGAGGAATTTACATGGAATTTTTCAGAGGCTTCATCTTTAATTGTCTGTTGGCCCTGGGCTAGTGGGTGAAACTTAAACATACACTGTACAGGGTAGGGGATCCTGCACTTCTATATCTTTACAGAACACTCTAAGAAGCAGCAGCAGCATAGAGGGGATAATGGAACAGTAGTGAACAGTCTAAACAAGGGATGGGGAACCTGTGGACCTCTAGCTATTGTAAAAGCTAATGCTTTTGTTTTCAAGGCATGATGGTAATTGTCGTTTTGCAACAGCTGGAGAGACACAAGTTTTGCGTTCCTGGTTAAAACTGTGAATCAAATCTTAATGTGAGACCCCATACTTACAGTTAGTTTATGTATCTTTGCAATATTTCCTTGTCTCTTTTTTATTTTTTGGGCTCACTCCTCTTCCCATCTCACTTTTCACCCTTCCCCTTTAAATAGACTTCTTTGGGCAGCAATTAACTGATCTCTCAGTGACATACTAGTTTGAATCTGAATAGTGAAAGATTGGCCCAACTCAACAGCGAAATTATATTTTAAAGGAGAAGTCCCACTAGCCCTCAAATCTGAAGGCAGACGGGGTGGGTGTGAAAATAACAAGTTAACTCACACCCCACGCCTTGTAGCGCCGCCACCGGAAATCCTCCCCTGCAGCTCTAATGGAGCTTTGCCTGTTCAGCCAGTCAGTGACTGGTGTGTTGTTACGCCCCAGTCACTGATTGGCCGAGCAGGCAATCACTCGTCCGGGGTCGTGACGTTGCAGCTAGCAGAGCTGCATAACCCAGGCTGTGGCGAATGGGACCCCTCCTGCTACAAGGAAAAGGAGGCAGGAGAGTTAACTTGTTGTTTTTTTTCACACCCACCCCCGCCTTCCTGCAGATTTCATAATTGATAGGACTTCTCTTTTAATATATTATTTCAGATAATCCACTGATCTGTATATTTCTACTGGCATATTGGGTGTGACGAAATAATGTTTTTATTCCCCAAGATAAGGGCTATCGTAAACTTTATTAGAGGAATAGACAATGTTAACAAAACCTTCGAGAAATTGTAATTCACATCTCCGCACCCATAGATGCCTATGGCATACATATCGCCCAACAGAGTATGGTAAATCCTATAATTCTTTATACACTGATTATCATGGGATATGCTTTGCCATGAAGAAAATAAGGAAGAACAAACTTGTAGCCAAAGTTGTAGGTAGGCTTTTCTTTGGCTGGCTGTCCAGGCACAATAAGAATTGTAGTTTTGCAACATCCTAAGGTTCACGAGTTTGAAACCATTGATCTATATTGTCTTTCCAAGGTATGTGTCTCACTCACCAGGTGCTTGGGGGCACATACCCCACCATCTCCTTTCTGCCCTTGCAGTCAACTTTTATTAGATTGAATCTTAACGGCTCATCTTACGTCTTCAAGCCATGAATTTGCCTCTTTCCGTCTTCGGTTGAACAAATCAATCTACATTATGAATATAAAATTGTGTGTTGTTACAGTCTATAATTCCGAATGTTATTTGCGTAAACATGTCCTTGAGCTTTAACTCGCTTTAATTAATCTCTGTCCAGTTTAAATCCCTCAGATTTATGATTATCCCTTCTTCATTGTTGGAAACCGTACCTTGTTTACTGAAGTGGTTCGATGCATGCTAAATAGGTTTGATTTTCTGTTTCATCAAATCAAAATGTTTTTCAACTATTGTTAACTTGTCATTAAGCATTTAAAAATGAAGCACATTCATTGAGTGCCTTCATGATGGCGCATTCATTTAGATCGGATGTCTCTGTCCCGTGAAGAGCTTTTGTGTCAAAGCTATTGATTCAGATTTAGCCCGGCTAATGCAAATGCAATCGGCAAATTTGTTTCATTTTGCAGTTGTCTGCAAGTGTAACATCTCAGCTTATTTGGAATTTATCACATATAAATAAAATCTTTCATTCATGGAGCCATTAGAATAAATAATTTTCCTCATTACGGCTATAAACAGCAAGTAAAAATATATTTGCATTTTATCATCATCATTAGAAATTGAATTCTTAATTATCATGTAGAAGCAAAAATGGTTTGCTATCAATGTCCCGACTCGCTCCCCATGTAAATGAGATGGAGATTTGACTTTGGGGTTGGGCTTTTATAACCTTGAGAAAGTTATTATTAATATTTTAATTTTTTTTTTACTTTAGCTTGTTCCTCTTATTCTGTTAAGATGAACAAGAACCAAATGGATCTCCAAAAAACTAGCGGAAATTAGGGTGCCGCCTCCCAATATTGGAATAAGACCCAGTGGTCAGTATATATCAATGTAATCACCGACGCATATGGACCACTTAAGGACAATTAATACATAACCTTTAATAATACTTTAAAAACAAGGTCCATACAACATGTACACACAAAAAAAAAAAAAAAAAAAAACCCATTGGTGCCCTATATATACAGTGTGGTATCCTCAAGAGCACTAGCAAAATAGAAGGAACAAATAACTAAATAGACACAACAGGAGTAATGGTCAAGGCTGTCACAGGGTACAATGATCAGTGCTATGGTAAAGGGGAAGGGGGTTTGGTGCAACCTCAGCTGACCCTAAATAGCCTCTTACCCTGCCTTTTGGGGTACCCACCTCCTTAACAGGGTGGCCCCAACCACGGTGACAGTCCCTCTCCTGTTGTAAGTGCTCAGGAGAAAAAAACAAACAAAGAGACAAAAAGCAGAAAACAGTGCAACACATGTGACAACTTACAATCACCTAAACGTGTAATTGCAGCAGCACAATAGATACAGAAATTACTTGGAGTGTATATGAAATTTACAACACTCGTTCCAACGCGTTTCTACCGTCCCAATATGTGACGGTTTCATCAGGGAACAGTCCCAGCACTCCAAAATGGATGTGCCCTATAATATTAGCTGCTGTGAAGATCTCCTCTCAATAAAATGGACCTTTAATAATTAAATGCAATGATATATGATAAAAAGGGTTACTCGTAGTATATACTGTGGTGGGGAGCGCCAGTTATAGCGCTACCAGCTGTATCTCTACTACTACCAATACAATACCCATGACACACTAGCAAAGATACTGTCATAATGTACATGTCTAGCCGTTACTTAGCTTAAAATGTGCTGAGTCAGGAAATAGTGACAGCCCTCTCACAAGGTCCCGGATGATTCCATGATCCCCCCCCATCATCTCCATCTCATCGTGGGGGGATCATGGAATCATCCGGGACCTTGTGAGAGGGCTGTCACTATTTCCTGACTCAGCACATCCTAAGCTAAGTGACGGCTAGACATGTACATTATGACAGTATCTTTGCTAGTGTGTCATGGGTATTGGTAGTAGTAGAGGTACAGCTGGTAGCGCTATAACTGGCGCTCCCCACCACAGTATATACTACGAGTAACCCTTTTTATCATATATCATTGCATTTAATTATTAAAGGTCCATTTTATTGAGAGGAGATCTTCACAGCAGCTAATATTATAGGGCACATCCATTTTGGAGTGCTGGGACTGTTCCCTGATGAAACCGTCACATATTGGGACGGTAGAAACGCGTTGTTGTAAATTTCATATACACTCCAAGTAATTTCTGTATCTATTGTGCTGCTGCAATTACACGTTTAGGTGATTGTAAGTTGTCACATGTGTTGCACTGTTTTTTGCTTTTTGTCTCTTTGTTTGTTTTTTTCTCCTGAGCACTTACAACAGGGGAGGGACTGTCACCGTGGTTGGGGCCACCCTGTTAAGGAGGTGGGTACCCCAAAAGGCAGGGTAAGAGGCTATTTAGGGTCAGCTGAGGGTGCACCAACCCCCCCCCCCCCCCTTTACCATAGCACTGATCATTGTACCCTGTGACAGCCTTGACCATTACTCCTGTTGTGTCTATTTAGTTATTTGTTCCTTCTATTTTGCTAGTGCTCTTGAGGATACCACACTGTATATATAGGGCACCAATGGGGTTTTTTTTTGTGTGTACATGTTGTATGGACCTTGTTTTTAAAGTATTATTAAAGAACCAAATGGACCAAACTTTTAGTTAAGGGGTTAAATATATTGTCTTAGCCTTTGTTTGACCTTCATGACACCCAATCTAAATAGTAAAGAAGGGGCTCTGGGATTTCTGTGACCTTCACTTCCCCTATATTGAATATATAGGCACTGCCACTAACCATTAGCGTTGAGCGAACTTCATGAAAGTATCTTGGTTCGGCAACTTCTCCGAACCCTAACGCTCGGCCATAGGATGTATCCATGTTTTTGAAGCAATCCTCAGGTTGCCTCCACCTTCTCCAGATGCGGGGAGTTAAACACTGAGTGTTCTGGTTCTGGAAGTTGCCAAACCTGGACATTTTCATTAGATTCTCTCAACACTACCTATTAGAGATGAGCGAAGTAACCTTAAAACCCTTTTACGAGCCTTGTTATATTCACCAGTAGAATCTTAACGAATTTCAATAAATCGGCCAAACTGTAGTAACTACAGTACTGGGACTATTACAGAAGGCAAATTTGTTAACGCATGTTCTTATAAAAGTGCACAAAATTGGAAAATTACAATATTAAAAAAAAAAAAAAAAAAAAAAAAGTCTATCAGCCAGTCAGTCATCCAATCTAATGAAACCCAACACAGTAGGATTGGAGTGCAATCGCTGATTATGTAAGGTGCACGCTCCAGTCACTGATCTTCGTAAATTCCCATAGGCACCCAGTTACTTGGTAAACTGGACACTTGGTTGGAAGCTACAACAAACAATACCCCACAATCATTCCTCCTATCCTCTCTCTGTCCCTATATCACTCTGTTAGTCTCTCCCTGCTCTGCTGTAACTGCCTGCTGCCATCCTGCTCTCTCCTCCACACACAGCCGACTGGCCACCTCCGTTACCGAACCGCCTTATATAGAGGGGGAGGTGCTGACATCACAGAGGGTCCTGCAGCTGGTTGGACGGGCGATAGGCATTATGGTTATTCCCTTTCTCCCACCCAGTTGCGCTTCAGACAGCATGTGCAGCCGCCAATTTATTTTTTTTTTTTTGCAAATTTCCTTCAAGAATTGGCGGGAATTTCCTTTTCAGAATAAAGCCAATTGACAGCCTGATCAGCAGCAAATTTAGATTTACCGGATTCATTTTACTCATCTGTACTACCTACCACCTGACAAGCTTGCAGCTCAGTTCCCTCTTTCTTTTACTCCTTCTATTACTTTTGGCATGTCAAGTTTTGACCAGTTGGGATCTCATTGCTGAAACCACCCCAAAAATTACAAAAACAGGAACAAAACAAGGACAAACGCATGATAGCACTTGACTTCCTGGCTGTCAATTATCTCTGTCCTGTGGCTCCATAGGCTTTTAATGGAGATGCAGGATGGAGATTGTTGAAAGCCCAAGAAAGAAATATACCTCCCCCCCCAGCTTGTTCCCCTAGTTGATGGAGGTTTGAACACATTTTAGTCTTTTTCAAGTCAATGTAGCAAGTTGCTGTCCCAGACACAAAATAAAGTAAGAAACAAGGATGGTCTGAGTATCGTACATCTGCAATAGATCTATATTAGTATTTTATTTTTATTAACATCATTGCTTTTAGAAACCAATAAACCACCATACTATACAGACAAATGACCCCTGAAAGACAAGATACAGGCTTGTTGAAAATCCTGCACTTTTTCCATTTATTTGAAAAAAGGTTTGATCAAATTGGTTTAGCCGCCAGAACAACTCTATTTATCTGTATGGAACTGGTTTACAATGTGCATGAGAATATCTTCCTCCTAGTCCTCAGAATGGTGTCCGTCTTATTATTAATTCTTGGCATGGCTCCCCATCCCATCCCTACTCCTCAGCAGGGTTCCCTATCTCCTTTCTAGTGCCATAGAGGATTCCATCTCATTCCTGGTCCCTAGATATCTCATTCTCCCTCTCTAAGTGGAGAATACTGTAACTGGTCCCAGAAAAAGAAAATCTACATTGGGGAGAGTATTCTTAAAGGGGTGTTTGTTTGTTCTTTTATTTTATTTTATTTATTTATTTATTTATTTATTTTTTTTGGGGGGGGGAGAAATCGCTGAGGATGGCACTGTCATTACTAAAAAGTATCTGTGTTTTATTTGAATCCAATATACTACATTTATGGTGCGTTCACACCTACAGGATCTGCAGCTGATTTTCTGCAGCAGATTTCATTTAAATAACTGAACACAGCATCAAATCTGCTGCAGATCTGCTGCAGATCCTGTAGGTGTGAACACACCCTTAAATAAACTTCCTTCCATCTTCCCTGTGTTCCCTTGACATGGCTAGACCCGGCAAAAATTCACAATTCTTGTATTCAATGCCACTTCTTTTTTTTTTTTTTTCTTTTTTTTATGCACATACACCTTCAATCACATTCCAGTGTTTTCATTGCTCTTGTCTGCCCCTGCTGTCTGATGTGATGAATTGCATGTTGAATTTCTATTGACTTTCTGGCAATTTTTCAAGAATATTCATGGTGCTGCACCTTCCAGTTCTTATTGCACAAGACACGATGTGTTACTACTCCTCTACTTACAATGGATTACTTCATTTACATTCCAGCCTCCATGATATATCCACCATATTACTGGGCAACCTGTCAAATCCAGGCTTCTTCTGCACTTTCTCCACTTGATTCCATTGAGCTCTTCTTTCTTTTTTTTTAAATTTTTTTATTTTTAATCATAAATAAGGTACATAGACAAAAACATTTTACACATTAACAATATATATCTAAGTGTCTGTAATCCTTACTAATATCTCAATAAATTAATTTTGTTACCATCCCCCACCAAACCTTTAAATCACTAATCTCTTTAATAAACCGAACCAATTCCTTGTTGCCCCCCCCTCCCTTCCCTTTCCCCCTCCCCCCTTCCCCCCCCCCCCCGCCAAAGAGACAAAAAAAAAAAAAAAAAAATTCATTGGCATCTTTCAAATTTCTCTATACAGTTCTCCCAGTGTTTTATATTAGGGGTTTCCGGTGCCAGCCATTTTCTCACGATCACAAGTCTAGCATAGAACAACATTCTCTGGATTTTACTCCTACTTTTCCTCTTGCATGCTACAGACGAAGAGTCTCCCAAAACGGCCAACACTGGACTTAATTTAAACTTTAACATATCCATAATTTTTCTGTGTACCAGTTCCCAAAAGGAGACCAGGGCCCCACACGACCACAACATATGCCCATAGCCGGCCCGGCTTACACCACACCTTGGGCATTTATCCTCATCCCATTTTTTGATTTTACATAGAAAGAGTGGGGTGTAATATAGCTGATGGACAATATTAAATTGAACAACCCTATGGGAGCCTGCCCTGGAAACTTCCTTAATCCCTTTTAGAATTCTTACCCACTGATCGTTACTTAACTCTCCAAACTCCATTCCCCATTTCCTCCTCCCCTTCTCACCTATTTCATAGTCCGACATGAAGTGTAGATATAGGGTTTTAACCTCATTTTTAAATATTGTCCCATTTCTAAGTTTTCCTATTATTGGGCCCGGTTCGCATATATTGCCCTGGGATCTTTTTAGGTTCCCACGAACTATCGCTGTATACCTCGCATAATCGTACCAGTGTTTCTCCTCTAGTTTATATTCCCTTCTAAGAGTGGTCCAATCTTTAATATCATTACCTAACATTACATCTTTCACTGTTCTTATTCCTGCTTCTACAAAGGCCTTCACTGTTCCCATACCACTTCTCCCACCAAACCCCTCGTGCAGCCACAAAGGGGAAAAGTCCAATATTCCATTTCTTTTTTCCTCTATCTTTAGTTTTTTCCAAACCCTAATTAGGGACCTTACCATTACCCATCTACTCCATTCACCCCGCTCCAAGTGGCCGCTTTCTAAAATCTGGAAAACATCCCATACTCCCTCTCCCAATTTTTCACACAGAAATCTACCCAAATTGTCTTGTTTCCATCTAGCCAACCAAAAACATTCCGAAGCTAACAAATATTTATCTACGTTGGGAACCCCCAACCCTCCTCTTGCAACTGGCACACATAAATCTTCTATTTTCATCCGCACCCTTTTTCTTCCCCATATCAGTGCGTTCCATGCCACTTTAATTCTTTTAAGATACTTTTTCCCTACCCCAACTGGTGTGGCACTGAATAGGTAAAGAAGTTTGGGCAGAAGTATTGTTTTTATTAATGTAATTCTGTCTATCCTGGAGACTCTCAGTCTGCACCAAACAGAGACCTTCCTCTCTATATTATTTACCACATCCTTGGTATTCAGGTCATCAAACCCCCGTAAATCCCTGGACACCTGAATGCCCAAATATGTAAAACTTTTCCCTTTTTCTAAATTATACAGTGGAGGAAAGGATAAGTCCAATTCCTGATCAAGAGACATAAGGGTAGATTTTCCCCAATTTATTAGTAGCCCAGAGTAAACCCCCAGTTCTTGAACCAGGGACATAACCCGAGGTACCCCCTTTTTAGGGTCCCGCAAGAAAAAAAGGAGGTCATCTGCGTACAGGGATATTCTGTCCCCACCGCCCCCCGCCCCAAAGCCTTCTATCTTATCATCAGTTCTTACCTTAATTGCAAGGGGCTCAATCCCAAGGGCGAAGAGCAGTGGGGAGAGAGGACATCCCTGCCGCGTACCCCTACCCAGCGAAAACAACTCAGAGAGGACATCACCAGTACGTATTGCAGCTCTCGGGTTCTGATATAACAATTGGACCATCCCCAAAAAACCCTCCCCTATCCCAAAGTGCCTCATTACTTCCCATAAATACTCCCACTCCATCCTGTCGAACGCCTTAGTTGCGTCCAACGACAGGATGGAGTGGGAGCCCCCCCCCCCCCCTATCTGCATATTCACAAACAGACGCCTGATGTTGTGTCTGGGCATACGACCAGGTATAAATCCACATTGGTCCCCATGTACTATAGTGCCTATTATTTTACCTAGTCTCCTTGCAAGAACTTTAGCGAAAATCTTGGCATCACTATTAATAAGAGAGATAGGGCGAAAAGATTCTATATTTAGGTGGTCCTTCCCCGGTTTCGGGATCAAAATTATGGAGGCATCCCTCATGGATGCCGGCAGTTCCCCAGCCTCCATCGCCTCTAGAAGAGTTTGGTGAAGGCATGGTAACAAAACCTCTCTATGTCTTCTGTACATCTCATAAGGGATGCCATCTCTACCCGGGGTTGAATTCCCCACTATTGCCTCTAGGGCCTCATTAAGTTCCATTAAGGAGATAGGGGCATCTAGTTCTTCCTTCTCCAGTTGACTTATCTGGGGGAAAACAATTTTCCCCAGGTATTCCTCCATATCTTCCCTTTTATAAATAGCTTCCTGCGCATACAGATTCTCATAGTATGTCCTGAACTCCCTATTTATCTCTTTCGGGTCATTTACTATATCCCCAGAGTTGCTCCTTATTGCCCTTATACTTTTTTTCCCCTCCTGATTTTTCACCAGGGCCATTAGCCCCTTATTTGGTCTACCCGAACCCAGAAAAGTCCTCACCCCCCTAAATGCCGCAATATTCCTTGCTTTATCCTCTAAGTACTTATCCAACTCTTCCTGTTTGTTTTTTAATTCACTTTCTAGTGCTAGTGACTGTGCCTTTTTAAATTCCTCTTCTAATTTTTTAACCCCCTTAATTAATGCCACTTCTTGGGGGCAGTATTCTTAAAGTTTTTTTTGTTTGTTTGTTTTTTTAAATTCTGGAGTTTATTACATATTTTTAACATAATCCTTTAACATATGACAAACAAATTTACCCCTGGCAAAACTATTGCCTGCTATAGAGGCAGTTTTAGTAATACTATATGTCCGTGTGGTTTCATGTATTGAGTAGGTATTGTGGAGACTAGTTGCAAGGCTTGTTTCTCTATATACTTCTCTAGCATTACATCCTCACTTCTCTTATTGTATCTCTAATATCTGTAATTTCTTTTTAATGCTTCTTTGTTAAACATTTCATCAGGATGGTAAAGACCCACAGGAGAATCCTGCTCATAATTACAGCACGAGGAGCAGGTATATTGTATTATAAATGAAGTCTCTGGGTTAATGATATATAACCTTATGACTATTGGGTTATTCTAGTTAGCAGAATCATATACTGTACACGCCATACATACCCAATCCAAAAAAAAAAAAAAATCAATGAGCATAACAATGATCCACCATATTACAAATCTGTATAACTTTCTGACACCAGCTGACTTGAAAGAAAACCTTTATGTACTATCATTAGACTGGTTACATTGATCAGTGCAATGCTATTTAATTGTATTTATCAATTCAATCACTGCTCTGTTTGTGCAGACTGTACTAGCAGATTTACCATGGCAGGACGGAGACCCTAAAAAGACTCTTGGCTGATATGGTACCCAAACAGCACCACATACATTGTGTGGGGTGGTGCAGCACCTGTCTACATGCCACGATACGACCACTATTGGTCACAGTATGTATAGAGTTAAAATGCCAGGACTGGATTAAAGTCCACTCTATAGTTTCAGGCAGGTAAGCTACAGCCAGCTTGCATCTCATATAAAGCTTCTGGGCTGAGACCATGTGCAATGACCACCAAGCCGCTAAAAAAAGGTATAACGGTGGTCATTAAGGAGTTAAAAATAGCTAGAAAGTTTATAATTTTTTAATATACAATGGCTAGTATTTAATTTTAACAAAATTTGAAAGCCATGGAAACTGCCATTGTATCTCACTTGCTCCCATTCCTATGGAGTTAGGCAGCATGGTGCTGGGTAATCCCTGCCTCATGCCCAGTGCTGCTATAGGGGTTAACAACACATCATGACAATCACCCCTCGTTCAAGTGGCATCATAATAAAGGATTTAAAGGGGAACTCTGGATAAGATTTAAATTCCTGATAAATCCCCATCCATAATCTAAGCTTGAGTGCAATAGGTTTCTATTACATGAATTAGACAGTTTGTCTGCAGCACATTCTGACTTACACCCTGAAGCTGCAGAAAATCCTCACTGCCTGCTCCACTCTGTCTCCACTCCTCTCTCCTCTCCCCCCGCCCTTCTGAGACAGAAGTCACATGATTAGGGCTATTTCTGCCATGAGGCGAAAGGAGTTTGCCCAGGTGGGGGGTGATAGGGCGGTGTGGGAACAAGGAGTGGGGGGTTGCACCATGTCAGGTTTCGCCTCAGGCAGCAGAAAACCTAGAATCAGCCCTGCACAAGATCTCTGTATCTTCTGTTGCCAGGCAAGCTGTAACATCTCATCTGTAAAAACAACCTGTCCTGAGTAGTATAGGGGAAAGGAGACACTGCTGTTTCATCTCTCTCTAATGTATATAGATAGATAGATAGATAGATAGATAGATAGATAGATAGATAGATAGATACATAGTCCAGAGAGGAGCCGCACATCCGAAAGTAAAGACGTGGGTGCCAGCGAAGAAAGTCCCTTGGCTAGGGATCCCAAACACAGTCCACAGAAATCCGCAGCACTCCAACATGTGGTAAGAAAAAGTTTTATTCCATCAGTATAGATACAAAAATGGCGACGTTTCGACCCTCTCACAGGGTCATTCTCAAGCATTGTGGGAACATCCGTTGTGCATATTTATAGGGCTAACTCATTAGCATATGTAATCACCCATAAACATTATAAAAAGTAAAATCGCATTTAAAATTGTATGATCACAATATAATGAAGTGCATTTATCTAGATTATCATATTAAAAGTGTAAAACACCCGAGTGCTTGGTGATACGTGACTATAAATCGTAAAAGATCTAGACAAACAACATAAATATTCATCGGGAGGGAGGAGCCACTCACCACCGTAGTAAATCAAAGAGGTAAAGTCCAGAGCAAATGATGGCGCCGGTATACTGGCTTGGCGTGGTGCAAATCCTAGGGCGCATGCGCGGAGATGTTGCCGCCCCATAGCAACCACTTAGCCAACCGGAGTGAGTAGATTAGTATATATGACAACCATGATGGAGATGGTGTAAAACATACTGGAACTCTTACAGTAAATAAAAAACATCTCGCCACTGACAGCGAACACCCTGCAGTCTCGTCAGAGGATTCGTGGAATCAAAAGCGGCGTTCGGCACCCGGGACCGGGCGGGTCACGCCGCTCCTCCAAAACCGCCTTGCGCTCGGTGCAACCGCAGCCACCGCAGACGATCCGGATCATCCACTTGGCCTCCACAGGACAGCAATTTAGGGGACACATGTCATGTCGGCTTGGTGCAAAAAGGCAAGAAGAAAGAGTAAGATCCAGCTTATAAACAGAGAGTTCATGGTGGTACTTGAGTGGCTCCTAGGTATCCCGATAATCTAGAGAACAAAAAAAGAAAAAAAGAAATCTTTAGAAAAATTTAAAAGGAGGGAATCTAGAAAAAGGGGGAATCTAAAAAAATGACATCAACATAGTCACACAAAAATATCCAATGGACATTCATGTAAACATTTTATGGTTAATCTTGAATTCCACATTAAGCCCTTTGGGTTTTAAAGTTTGTAGCTCATAGATCCACTTGAGCTCCTTTTTCATTAAAATGCTGAGTCTGTCCCCTCCACGTTTCAGAGGTGGCACATGGTCGATCAACATGAATCTGAGAGAGAGAGATCTCAGATTCATGTTGATCGACCATGTGCCACCTCTGAAACGTGGAGGGGACAGACTCAGCATTTTAATGAAAAAGGAGCTCAAGTGGATCTATGAGCTACAAACTTTAAAACCCAAAGGGCTTAATGTGGAATTCAAGATTAACCATAAAATGTTTACATGAATGTCCATTGGATATTTTTGTGTGACTATGTTGATGTCATTTTTTTAGATTCCCCCTTTTTCTAGATTCCCTCCTTTTAAATTTTTCTAAAGATTTCTTTTTTTCTTTTTTTGTTCTCTAGATTATCGGGATACCTAGGAGCCACTCAAGTACCACCATGAACTCTCTGTTTATAAGCTGGATCTTACTCTTTCTTCTTGCCTTTTTGCACCAAGCCGACATGACATGTGTCCCCTAAATTGCTGTCCTGTGGAGGCCAAGTGGATGATCCGGATCGTCTGCGGTGGCTGCGGTTGCACCGAGCGCAAGGCGGTTTTGGAGGAGCGGCGTGACCCGCCCGGTCCCGGGTGCCGAACGCCGCTTTTGATTCCACGAATCCTCTGACGAGACTGCAGGGTGTTCGCTGTCAGTGGCGAGATGTTTTTTATTTACTGTAAGAGTTCCAGTATGTTTTACACCATCTCCATCATGGTTGTCATATATACTAATCTACTCACTCCGGTTGGCTAAGTGGTTGCTATGGGGCGGCAACATCTCCGCGCATGCGCCCTAGGATTTGCACCACGCCAAGCCAGTATACCGGCGCCATCATTTGCTCTGGACTTTACCTCTTTGATTTACTACGGTGGTGAGTGGCTCCTCCCTCCCGATGAATATTTATGTTGTTTGTCTAGATCTTTTACGATTTATAGTCACGTATCACCAAGCACTCGGGTGTTTTACACTTTTAATATGATAATCTAGATAAATGCACTTCATTATATTGTGATCATACAATTTTAAATGCGATTTTACTTTTTATAATGTTTATGGGTGATTACATATGCTAATGAGTTAGCCCTATAAATATGCACAACGGATGTTCCCACAATGCTTGAGAATGACCCTGTGAGAGGGTCGAAACGTCGCCATTTTTGTATCTATACTGATGGAATAAAACTTTTTCTTACCACATGTTGGAGTGCTGCGGATTTAGATAGATACATAGATAGATAGACAGATAGATAGATATGCAGCAGGATTGGGAACAGCACAGCTTGGAGCTCGTCTGGATGGTGGGTGCCAGCTGGAGGGACCTGACCATGATCAAAACATTTACGTTGAAAAATTCCAACAGCACTCCCAAATTCACTGCAAAAAAGTGTTTATCCAACATAAAGTGCAGCACAGCAAACAAGCTGTTTGCTGTGTGTAACGCCCGGAGTAGTGGATCCACTGGACCGGCACCAGCGATGGCACAAACCTCACCAGGGAGCGGAGTCTAAGGGGCCGCTGGTTTTCACCAGAGCCCGCCGCAAGGCGGGATGGACTTGCTGCGGCAGGCGACCCCCAGGTCGCTACCCCTGGCTTGGTTGCTGGTGTCGGCAGGCGAGGCGTGGCAGGAGATGGCACAGGCAATAGTCTGCAGATGAGAGAGCACGTGACAGGCTGGACACGGGAACAGGTGGAGTGACAGGGGAACAGGAACCAGGAACAGGGACTTGGGACCAGGTAACGGACAGGACACAGGAACAACAGGGAGCTGGGCCAAACGCTATGGGAAGCATGTAGAGGCTCCAACACAGGGAACAGGGCAAGCTGGGATTTATAGGGGAGTGATTAGGTGCAACTACCAATTAGGAGCGCACTGCCCCTTTAAATCTGAGACAGCCGGCGCGCGCGCGCCCGAGGAGGCGGGGACGCGCCCGCCGGCCCGCACAGCAGGAGACAGGAGCGTGGAGAGGTGAGGCGCCCCCCGGGGCCGAGGTGATAGCAGCGGCGGGTCCCCGACTATGGACACCGGCTGCTGCATGGGGCAGGAAGCGGTCGCGGCGGCGGCCCGGGACGCGGGGCGCCGCCGCGGCTGTGACAGTACCCCCCCCCTTTGGCCTCCCCCTCTTTCTTGCCTGCAGATGGCACAGGAAGCCACAAAGTCTTTGACATCTTGAAACAAACTGGACCACCAGTAGTGGCGAGAGATCCGTTGGCCGGTCTTACGGACTCCAGGGTGCCCGGCCTCCAACGAGGAATGACCCCACTTCAAAATACCTCTTCGAAGCGCAGGGTGAACATGAGTCTTTCCGGGGGGTACTCTCCGAAGCGAGGAGGTGACGACTGGTGCTAGGCGATCAGGCGGAAAAACATGGCAAGGGACTGTGGGTCTGTGGACGAGGACCTTCTGTAAGTTCTCCCGGTGGTGAGAGGACCCGACCTTAGTCTTGGGTACGGAGAGAGGGTACACCTCGGCAGAGAAGGCATCCGCCGAGTCTTGGTCTTCTGCCGGTAGGTCGGATAGAGGCTTGGCTGGGACAGGAAACGACATAGTACACTTGGTCTGAGGTGACCTGAGACATTGGTTGGAACAGTCCTGACCCCAACTGAGAATCTCCCCGGTTCTCCAGTCCAGTTGAGGAGCATGTTCTTGCAGCCACGGGAGTCCCAGGAGGACCGCGGGGGAAGAATGGGGCAGGACGTAGAAGGATATCTTTTCTTGATGTAAAGGACCCACCTGGAGGACTAAAGGTGCGGTCTGGTAGTACACACGGTCGGTAAGAATTTCGCCTGTGACCGAGGAGATAGTCAGGGGCCTGGCTAGTCGGGTCACGGGTAGCCGCCATCTTTGGACCAGTGTTGCCGCAATAAAACTGCCTGCTGACCCAGAATCGAGGAAGGCAGTAGTCTGATGATTTCGTCCAGAGAGAGTCCGGATGGAAACTGGCATAGACAGACTTGGAATGGTGGCATTCACACCTAGGGACACCTGTCCCACCGGACCTAGGTGCGAGCATTTTCCGGATGTTTGGGGACGTAGGGGACATCCCAGCCGGAAGTGATCGGAACCACCGCAATAGAGACAGAGATTCTGCTCCAGGCGCCGGATTCTTTCATCAGGCGTCAGGTGAGCCCGTTCCACCTGCATAGGAATCTCAGGAGAGGGTTGGGACATCGAAAGGTCAGGATTCTGGAAAACCGGCGCCAGCTGGGGATGGCGACGGGAACGGGTTAGTAAATGTTCATGCCGAACCTCCTCCTCCCTCTCCGAAAAACGAGTATCAACTCGGGTGGCCAGTAGAATGAGTTCGTTCAGGGAGGTAGGCAGGTCTCGGGCAGGGAGCACGTCTCTCACACGACTAGACAGGCCCTTCTTGAAGGTGGCCAATAGGGCGGCCTCGTTCCAGTCCAATTCGGCTGCCAGGGTGCGGAACTGGATGGCGTAGTCACCAACAGAGGAGCTGCCTTGAGAGAGGTTGAGGAGAGCAGTCTCGGCTGAAGAAGCACGGGCAGGTTCCTCAAAGACGGAGCGAAACTCGAATAGGAAGGCCCGGAGATTGGCAGCAACAGGATCATCACGGTCCCACAGTGGCGTGGCCCAGGCCAGGGCTCTACCTTCTAATAGGCTGATGATGAAAGCCACTTTAGAGCGCTCGGTGGAAAACTGACTACTCAAAAGTTCAATGTGCATGGTGCACTGAGTCAAGAATCCTCTGCACAACTTAGAGTCCCCAGAGTACTTGCTTGGGAGGGCCAGTCGGAGTGAAGAAGAAGCGTCAGGGGGTAGTGTGCGCTGGGCAGTAGTCTGCTGCTGTAAGGCGGCAGTGAGTTGCTGGATCTGCTGTGACTGTTTCTGGATTTGTTGCGCCTGCTGAGTGACCACTCTGGCGACGTCACGGAGATCAGGCACCTCGCCGGGATCCATGGTTGGAGCCTACTGTAACGCCCGGAGTAGTGGATCCACTGGACCGGCACCAGCGATGGCACAAACCTCACCAGGGAGCGGAGTCTAAGGGGCCGCTGGTTTTCACCAGAGCCCGCCGCAAGGCGGGATGGACTTGCTGCGGCAGGCGACCCCCAGGTCGCTACCCCTGGCTTGGTTGCTGGTGTCGGCAGGCGAGGCGTGGCAGGAGATGGCACAGGCAATAGTCTGCAGATGAGAGAGCACGTGACAGGCTGGACACGGGAACAGGTGGAGTGACAGGGGAACAGGAACCAGGAACAGGGACTTGGGACCAGGTAACGGACAGGACACAGGAACAACAGGGAGCTGGGCCAAACGCTATGGGAAGCATGTAGAGGCTCCAACACAGGGAACAGGGCAAGCTGGGATTTATAGGGGAGTGATTAGGTGCAACTACCAATTAGGAGCGCACTGCCCCTTTAAATCTGAGACAGCCGGCGCGCGCGCGCCCTAGGAGGCGGGGACGCGCGCGCCGGCCGGCACAGCAGGAGACAGGAGCGTGGAGAGGTGAGGCGCCCCCCGGGGCCGAGGTGATAGCAGCGGCGGGTCCCCGACTATGGACACCGGCTGCTGCATGGGGCAGGAAGCGGTCGCGGCGGCGGCCCGGAACGCGGGACGCCGCCGCGGCTGTGACACTGTGCTGCACTTTATGTTGGGACAATGGAATAAACCTACACGTTTTTGCAGTGAATTTGGGAGTGCTGTTGGAATTTTTCAACGTAGATAGATAATAGATAGATACATAGACAGACAGATCTGAGGAAAGGTATCAAACAATCATTGGGGGATTGGTAAGTGCACCAATATGCTTTTTGTGCATTTGAATTTTTTATGGGATCACTGGAGTTCCCCTTTAACACTAACATAATGTCTAGGTAAATAATTTCACGTATATGTTGTTCATTCCTATTAAGGTTTGCTCATTTCTATAGGTAAGCATTAGTTCCGGAGGTATGGAACTGGATAGGCTGATGGGACCACTTTAGGAAGGCAACAACCCCTCATGCATATGATATTATGGTAAAAAAATTTGATGGAGGTTATTATTGCACTGAGCCATCACGACTATAACATAACAAATCCTAACAGCGACTCGTATCTTTGTCCTCACTTTAATAATCTACGCTGTATAAGCTTCTACGCTTTACATATATAAGGCTCTGAGAGTATGAGGTCCATGAGCGTTACACAACATTAGTGCTGTACTGTTTTCTTTCATGCTATTGTTTTTTATTATATTCGAGTAACTTAAGTCAACTTTTATTACATAAAGAAGTATTTTTTAGCAGTCCATTCAGCCAGACCACAGCGGCTAGCGGTATGATTTATACTTTACCATCATCAGCTCCATCTCTTTCTTCCTGAGCCGTTGCCTTTCATTAGCTAATATGTCCTTTCAATGTTGCAAGACAATTACTGTTTTTGGGCATATTTAATTGTAAGAGATACTCGTGCTCGAGTGATATAAAGCTATGGAAAGAGAGATGACACAAGGGACATGGATCGCTCCATTAACTTATGGAAATAGCAAATTAGATGCATTATAACCGTTATTCTCCTTATTCCTCTGCCGCTCCGCTTAATTCTCGCTTTTAGTTCAGCTTCTGGCTATTTGGGATCTGGCCAGGGAGGAGGTGGCTGAGAGAAAAGACGTTCACTCACCTCCCCGGATCCAGTGTCTGACGCGGGCTCGAGAAGTGACGTCTCAAGTATTCTAGCGTGTGTACAATAGAAAATTTAGGCCAGCAAACAAGTAGTTACCTACCTTGTTCTTACTAGGAACAAGTCCTAGACAGCAGTCTTGAGGGTAACAATGCAAACTCTTCTTGTTTCCTACCTGGTAATAAACTTTGCAAATACCATAAGGTATACCATATATATAATAGGAATTAGGGCGACATTTATGCCGTATAAATCGATGTCTTTGAATAAAGCCCCACCCCCTTTTCCGGCCAAATTTACTAAGAGGCTGGCCCTGTGCCCAGAGCAACAAGTCTTCACCTGCTTCCAGCAGGTGTAGAGGTGTATCATGATTTATGCTTGTGAACGGGCGTAAAGCATTATAAATCAGGCACAGCAAGAGGCCACGCCTCCTCCGTGCCTTGCCACTCCCCTTCCTGCCTATCAGGCAAGCAGAGGATACGGCAGGTGTACCCCAGGGGCGCAATCATAGTAAACATCCCCCATAGTGTTAAGCATAGATCTGCGGAGCACACATCTGCGAGCACAAATACGTTTAACACAACGAGCAGCGTTCACGGCGCTTATTCTTTGAGTTTCATTGTGAGCCTGCCTTTACCTTATCTGCCTGTCACCATTCCTCCTTTTATCCTGCCATCATTTCCTATTCTCCTGATAAAGTAACATTTGCTTCTCCAAAGCTTTGATGTCAATTCAGCTGCTAGAGAACGGCTCAGGCATGTGACATTTCAGAGGGAGAAAAACACGTATGCCGTATAAATAAAGGCCTTTTAGTTGTTTGGGGTTGACGGCAACTAAACTACTTGGTATTCACACATTCGTCAGAGCTAATCTTTTGTGCTGTTCTATTGTGCGGGTCTGTATTATGGAAACCCAGGTGACTTTTCCATTGGTAGAACATTATGTTCAGGTAAAGCATTGTACACTGTATCCTTGAACCGAATAACAATATGATTGGTCTTCGTTTCCGGTTACGTTCGGTAAAGGGGTTGTCTTAGGGTGTTCTGCTCCAGTTCCTCATGTCTTGCCCAGAATGGTTAGGGATTACAAAGAATCTCTCTCTCATTTTAGGAAACCTGTCCTGTCTTGTCTTATATACACAATTAGAGATGAGCGAAACTCGAGCATGCTTGATTACCAGTGGCTAAAGAAGTTGGATGCAGCCCTAGTGGAAACCATGGATATAGCCATGTCTGTATCAATATTTTCCTGGACTTCCTAGAACTGCATCCAACTTCTTCAGCCAATCGGACTCATGCATGCTTGAGTTGCACTCATCTCTACAGACAACCCATTGATTTGAATAGGGACTCTGTAATTTTTTATTTCCACTGTGATGACGCTGCAGAGAAATTCAACTCTTGTAGCCAGGTGCCTGCACAGATTACAGTTGATCAATGGAGGTCCCAGGATGGTGCCTACTGCTACCAAGGATCCCGGCCACCTCATGACTCTACAGCCCGGCCACTGCTCTCAGAGCGGAGAATGGTGGTCGGAAACTTGGGCAACAAGCTGTCAACTCTACAGGGAGACAAAAGGGGCAAACTGCATAAGAAAGCAATTTTATTAATGCAATGCATTTGCAAACTTACTTTCTTTTGCATTCCCTATCACCTACTAAAAGTTAATACCCCTTTAAGAGTCAAGGAAATGGTGTGGAGGAAAAAACAAAAGAAAAAAAAACCACCAGGCCATTCTAATCTATGGTAAACAAAATGTAAAAATACAAACTTATACTTCCCTAGTCTCCTGCTGCTAGCCTCGAAGCCTACTAGTCCCTGATCTTTACTATTTTCTTGCTTTCGAGTTGAGGATTTGGCACACGACCTGCTGCCTCAGCCAATCACTGGCCACAGTCATTGACTAAATAAGAATATCTCATCATTTGTTTCTTTTTTTTTTTATTCCGTATAATACTATGTTGTTGTTTTATTTTTTTGTTTTTTTTGCAACATTTACAGAAATGCTTTACAGTAAAAAAAAAAAAAAAAAGGTGTGTGAACATAGCCTTACCCTTTTTATTCTCATGATTTTGTAGGTCTTTGAGGCTACACATGTCCTTAGAATTTCCGGAATCTCCTTTTAGGCTAGGTTCACACTATATAAAAGCAACGGTTGCATTTAATAACAATGGCCATTATTTTGTAAACTTATTTCTTAAATAACGGCCGAAGTGTTCACAAAAATGGCCATTGTCATGAAATTTGGACATTGTTTTTACATAGTGTGAACTTACCCTTACTGTAAAAGCAAGAATGACAGAATTGTTTTAATTTTGTTCCATGTAAACAATTTTTTTTTTACAAAGAGCTATGAATATCTAAATTGAGGAGGGCTGTAAAATTAAAGTGATTTAATGGATGATAGCAGAACAAGAGCTTTTAGTGATTTGTATGTGCAATTCTAGGAAGGGTTCGGTAAAAATCCTCTGAAAGGAGAGAAGAGCCGATGATCCTCACCCACAATTCTCCCATTATTGCTCTTCTGTCCTACGCCGTAATTAAAATTTCAAAACTAATGAAAAATAGTAGTGAACATCATAAGAAGACTCCACAGCACCCAGAAGCTTCCGTGTACTCAGCCCGAGAGAGAACGTTATTAAAGATTTTCCTCCCAAAGTGACTTGATGTATTCATTAACTAGTGGAAAGCCGGAGTTATTAGTCGTCTACGGCCTGACATACGATGAAACCATTGCTCCCCTCCTGGCTGTTTATGTGACGGTTGGAAGAATGACTGAGGTAATGGTATCATTGCAGCCTAACCACCTGCAATATTGTTCAGGAAAGAGCGGTATGATAAAATTAAATGAAGAAAATCCAATAGAACATATTTAAAGAAAAGGCTTGTATAATATGTTAGCGGTGCCGTCCGAGCGGGATTTCAAGTTTATTAGAAAATTAATAACTTTTGTTTTGTTTGGGGAAAGCAAAGTGATTAAAACGATTGCAAATGTACAAATATTATTTTAACAAGATTATTTAAAATTATTGCAAAAGTTATATCTCCAAAAAAGTTAATAGAGTGGCACCTTGGTTTAAGAGTAACTTGGTTTAAGAGCGTTTTGCTTTAAGAGCTCACAGTTTTTTAAAATTGTGCTTTGGTTAAGAGCATTGCTTTGGTTTAAGAGCTCCCTGTACTGGGTGGAAGTGCGAGTCGGGGAGGGACATGGTCTGCATAGCGGAGTCTACAGCACTGTACTCTGACCCTGGAAGTCTCCCTCATCTTCCAAATCATAGCAGATCCCCTTCAGGCTGGGGCTTGCATCAGGGGACAGGACTGTGGAGGTAATCTCTCCATAGCTGTAACCCCTCTCTCCCTGGACAGAGAGTGTTGTATGCATGTGCCCACATCTGTCCTGCTCATTCCTTCATGCTCCCTGCAGTCTCTGTCCGCCCTTGTGTTTCCCATCCTCTCCATTACTGTACAGTAACTTATAATATCACATGTTTTTGAATGTTTTTGAATGTTTTTGAATGTTTGTGTCATCTGTATTACATGTTATTCAGAATAATAAATCATTATTTTTGGGGGGTGGAACCAATTGTCTGCATTTCTATGATTTCTTATAGGAAAATTTGCTTTGGTTTAAGAGTGGATTTGAATTACAAGCTCGGTCCCGGAACGAAATAGGTTCGTAATCCAAGGCACCACTGTATGTATATATATATATATATATATATATATATATATATATATATATATATATTAGATATTGTTCACATCAAGAGGCTTTCGATGGAGGTCCACATTAGGGCTATGTTCCCACTATGAGAACATAGCGGGGAAAGGTGGCCCTCTTGTAATATCATAAGATCAAGATCATAATATCATAAGATATCAAAATGGATGCCTTTCCCTGCTATGTTATCGAAGTGGGCACATAGCCTAGGATTGTTGTTAGTTATATATTTTGAATGGATGTAATAAATGTGCTAAGGTATGGTATAGGGTAGACAGGGGTATGTGTCATTCATACAGTCCAGTGCAGGGGTGCAAAATCTTTTTTTTATTTTACAGGGGTATTCACATCACCTTAAAGGAGAAGTCTTGCCTCAGCTGGCTTTTCGCAGGCAGCAGGGACAGGGGAGAGAGTAACAATGAAGTATTGCTCACCTCTCCCTGTGCAAATAACGAGCAGTGGTACCTGCTTCAGGACCCCCGTCGGAAGGCATTTTCCTGAAAATTGCTGATGGACAGCCAGTGACTGTAGCGGCGTCCCACCCAAGTCACTGACTGGCTGAGCGTCCAGTCCATCAGCAGAGTTGTGTCGTGTGTAATGATGGAGATTCCAGAGCCCAACAAGGGTCCTAGAGCTGCGATCCGGGGCTGAAGAGGCACGGGGAGAGATAAGTGAATCAGTCCTCAAGGTGGTCCGTAGAAGTGCGATAGCATGAAACAGGCTGTTACCATACCTGCCTGGCGTCTGCCCTGGTCTTTGTCCACACTGTGTCTGTTGTTTTATACAATGAAATAAAGAATTGAAAACGTCAGATGGTGAGCAGAACCTACACGCTGCAAGGTTTGTAGTGCCAACCTCTCTGGCGTTGTTTTTTTTTTATTATTTTCCCCCGTGCCTCTGCCTTAAAAAACAAAAAAAACCTGACACAATGTCAGCTCTGAGAGTGGTGGGCAAACTGTGACACACTAGAGTGGCCAGGTATCTGCTTTCATTTCCTCTTCCTCTGAGTTTGCACATGTCTCCAGGACTTGGATTGTCTCTGGAGACATGTGTGACCTCAGCAGCAGTCACAGCGATGCCAAGCTGATTCAGCTCAGAACTGCTGCCTCTCATCCTTTCTCTCCCAGCGACAGACCAGGAAGTGAACAGCGACATAGCATTGGAGAGTTGATGGAAATAACCCTTCAACGTAGGATGATGCAGAATCTGTCTAACTGCATTACCATGTGATAATAATGTTAACTAAGAATAAGCAAAGCAGACGAAAATTCGTTTTGCGAGCTTCGCAAATTGTGGGTCAAACTTGGTAATATTTGCGAATTAAATCAATAAAACAATAAAACAGCCAAAACTATAGTAGCTACAATACTAGGACTATTACAGAAGGGCGAATTTGTTAATGTATGTTTTTGAAAAAGTGTCAAAAATTGGAAAATCAAAATTTAAGATAAAATGTTAATTAGCCAGTCAGTTATCCAATCTAATGAAACCCAACTTGTATAACACAGTAGGAGTGGAGTGCGAGCATTGATTGTGTAAATCGCACGCTCCATTCACTGATCCCAGTAAATTTGTATAACTCAATAGGAGTTTACAGTGCCCAGTGAGTGAATAATATGGACTCTGTCTTTACTGGTCCCAGTGAATTCCTATAGGCCCCCAGTTATCTGGTAAACTGGACACTTGGTTGGCAACTACAACAAAAATTTACCCACAATCAGCCCTCCTATACCCTCCTCTCTGTCCCTATATTGCTCTGTTAGTCTCTCCCTGCTCTGCTCTGCCTGCTGCCATCCTGCTCTCTCCTCCACACACAGCCGGCTGGCCAACTCCGTTACGGAACCTCCTGATATAGAGGGGGAGGTGCTGACATCACAGAGGGGCCTGCAGCTGATTGGACGGGTGTGAGGAATTATGATTAATCCCTTTCTCCTGCCCAGTGACGCTCCAGACAACATGTGCGCCCTACATTCTTTTTTGCTAATTTCTTTAACAAATCAGTGGGAATTTGCTTCGCAGAAGAAGTGCATTGACAGCCCAATTCATACTTTTATTTAACGGACTTGCTTAGCTCAACTCTAATGTTAACCATGGCTACATCTGTATAGCTGGCACCTGACACATGTAGTGCATGGTGAGCTCCTGAACCTGCTTTATATGAACAACCACTGGGATACCGTAAATAGGCGTAATGTTGGTTGTTAAAAGGTTAAAGAGTAGACTTATTGCTTCTGGAACTAAAAAGTTAGCATCAAACACCATCAAGCACCAGAGGTGACCTCTTTAGCACATAGTAGAACTGCATAATCCCATGTAGATGTAATGGGACGTTTTGCCCTCTAGCCCCAATCTATGGAAAACTATTTCATACTCTAGTCTCTAAACTCAGCCTACGACTGAGATTCCACTACTATCTATAGAATTGGGGGAAGCCCAAGCTTTGATCACATACGAGATGTCAGGTTCAATACAATCCTTGGGGAACAAAGCAAAAATCCTGCAAGACGGATGTGACAAACCGTATGTTCATCTCTCTATATTACATAAATAACCATTTCATTATTTAACTGCTAGGAAAATGAATTGTCAGTGAGGCCATCTGTCATTCACGTAATGTGCACCAAGCTCTTCATTAGAGCCGTTCACCTCCCATGGAAATCCTTTATCTAATCATCCTGGTAATTAAATTCCTACTGGAGAGTCCATGAGAAGATGGGATTCAGCGGCGGAGGTATTGTTATCCATCAAGATATTCATTAGATTAACATTTCATTTGTCAAATCAACATCCGTTCTGCTCTTGGGGGGATAAACCAGAAGGTATTAATAATCTGTCACGTAAACTATCCCAACATATGTGTCTGGTAATCTGGATACGCCATGTCGAGTTGGGAAGTAATAGTCAGGTGCTCACGCCTGATAGGCTTCTTGGATTATGTGGAGCTTACATTGATATCTCTGGTCCCAAGCTAGCCATACAGTGAAGGTATTGACCAAACACAGTTATCTCCTTGAGTCTCTTCGTGTACTGTCATGCTTGGCCGATTATGGTCGTATTCTAAATCGGGAAACATAACTAAGTTGCTATCAGACATCTGTCATGGTGATCTCCCCAGAGAAAAGGATGATATCCAAGTACTGGCAGTTGGTCTCCACCGATAATCGCTTCGTGTAATAAAAGGCAATGATCAGCCGACAAGCATAATTTTGGCTGATCATTTTCTTTCAACATATTGAAAGCGCAATGATGCAGATAGCAACGATCTGCTGCTGTCACTCCATATGTAACAGGAGTGGCAGCAGCTTACCACCGCTATCTTCTATGGGCTGCCCGGATGATTTAACAATCTCCTGGGCAGCCCCTCTGCAGCTCCCAGCAGCTTGCCCCTCCGCAGCTCCCCGCGGCCCACTCTGTTTTTAGCCGCTCACTGTCAGCACATGTAATAGCGCCGTTAGAAAGCTGGGAACAAGGAGCAAGCTTCTTCAGGTCAGCAACAGTAGGGCCATGGTTCAGAGAGGAAACAAAGAATTAATAAGATCAATGGGGGAATAAAACAGTACAGTGATGTAAGTTACTTTCATAAAATAAAAAAGCACAGCACATTGGAATTTGGTACATGTGATTATACCAACTTTGCTTCATACTGTACGTCAGCTGTGCATAAAACCAATTATATCAGACAAACAATACCACTTCACCTGGAGCTTTATCATATGCTGGATAAATTGTCAGTTCCTTGTAAGCATAAAGATGAAGCCTAGAGCAAAAAGGCTATGCCACTAATGTTGAGCAAGCACAAAAAGGGGTATTCCAACTTAAAACTAATTGCATAGGGGACAATTTAGAGATTGCAGGGGGTCCAACCCCTGCACCCCCTGACAATCTCCATATTGACTCCTGATTCCTTTGTTTTGAAAAGAGGCCCAGGTATGGCATGTCACCCGCAGCTCTATTTATTCTCTATGAATCTGCAGGAAAGATACGAGTGCTATACTCTTCTCTCTCTCGCAGCAGCATAGAGAATGAATATAGCCACAGGAGAAAGCAGAATTCAATTTGACAGCTAATTTCAGTGAATCCTCCCGAATTGAATTTTTGGTAAATTTGCTTAGGTCTATTGGTAATTTATTTATTTATTTTGCTTGGTGTTATACTCATGGGTTCTTCTTTTGTTTCTTTTGTTTAGGACATTTAAAATATAAGGACATTAACCCCTTAAAGACAGAGTCTGAAATGGCCTTAATGACAGAGACAAATTTTATAAATATGACCTGTGTCACTTTATTCATTAATAACTTCGGGATGCTTTTACGTATCCGGCTGATTCTGAGATTGTTTTCTCATGACATATTGTACTTTACATTTCTGGTAAATTGGAGTCGATACTTATAACGAATCTTTATGAAAAAAAAACCAAATAACGTGGAAAAATTGTGAAAAAATGCATTTTTCCAACTTTGAAACTTTTTTGCTTATACAGAAAGTGGTTATACCACATAAATTATATATTAAATAGCATTTGCAACATGTCTACTTTATGTTGGCAGCATTTATTAAACGATCTTTCATTTTTTTTTAGACAATAGGAAGCGTAAAACATAAGCAGCAAATTTCCCAATTTTCTGTAAAATTTCAAAATCAGATATTTTTAGGGACCTGTTCAAGTTTAAAGTGTATTTGAGGGGCCTGATTGTTAGAAAGCCACACAAAGCACCCCATTTCAGAAACTGCACCCCCCACACTCTGCAAAAGCTCATCCAGAAAGTTTTTTTAACCCTTTAGGAGAGTCACAGAAATAAAAGCTAAGTGTGCAGGGCAGTTTCTAGATCATTTTGGCAACAGGGCGAATCTTGATAAAAGTGCCCCCCCCCCCCCTTCCCGCGCGACCACACTCAATTCAGCCCTGGAGAAGGAAGGGGGGCTTTTATCAGGATTCGGGTTACTAGGAAGAAGCAGTGTTATTATGGCATAGAGCGGTGTTCAATCGAATACAAAATTGATAATTTGATAATTGATAATGTTCAATCGAATACAAAATCATCATACAGGGACTTACAGGTGATGTTTTCTTTGATCTGCGGCACCATTTTCCTTCTCCTCTCCAACCGGACCACCATGATGATTTCTTGCAGCTACAATTCGTCTCTTCAGAACCTGCCAGACAAACATCTCAGCCTCCGCACTTATCCAGCAACTTCCTTCCCTTTTTCCTCCTATAGGCTCCTAAACTATAGTAATTCTGCTGCTTGGTGCAGTAAAGTCTGCAAGGTGTGACCTCCATTACACTGACATACAGGATACTGAGAGAGCTGGATGACCTCCATCACACTGACATACAGGATACTGGGAGAGCTGGATGACCTCCATTACACTGACATACAGGATACTGAGAGAGCTGGATGACCTCCATCACACTGACATACAGGATACTGGGAGAGCTGGATGACCTCCATCACACTGACATACAGGATACTGGGAAAGCTGGATGACCTCCATCACACTGACATACAGGATACTGGGAGAGCTGGATGACCTCCATCACACTGACATACAGGATACTGGGAGAGCTGGATGACCTCCATCACACTGACATACAGGATACTGGGAGAGCTGGATGACCTCCATCACACTGACATACAGGATACTGGGAAAGCTGTGTGACCTCCATTACACTGACATACAGGATGCTGGGAGAGCTGGGTGACCCCCATTATGCTGACATACAGGATGCTGGGAAAGCTGGGTGACCTCCATTACACTGACATACAGGATGCTGGGAAAGCTGGGTGACCTCCATTACACTGACATACAGGATGCTGGGAAAGCTGTGTGACCTCCATTACACTGACATACAGGATGCTGGGAGAGCTGGGTAAAATCCATTACACACTGACACACAGGATGCCGGGAAAGCTGAGTGACCACCCCCTATAATCCCCCCTGTGCTGTCCCCATTGTAATAACCCCCCTCTGCTGTCCGCATTGTCATACCCCTCCCCTCCCTAGGCTGCCCCCCCCCCAAATAGTAATAATCCCCTCTGCTCCCCCTGCATTGCCAAACACAAACACACACAAAAAAAACCCCATTATACTCACCTTATTCTGGCATAGAGGTCCCTCTCTCCTCTTCTTCTCCAGCCTGCGACGAGCAGGCCGCTGCCGCCCCTGCACACATCTCTCTCCAGCAAATGCAGTGAAATGACGTCATTGCGCTGCTGGAGGGAGATGTCTGCAGGTGCAGAGTGCTCGGCTGGAGCGGAGCGGTCTGGGGGCGGAGCTACGGGAGGTGATTATTTAGAGGGGCAGGTGATGGGGCAAACTAGCAGGCGGGCGGCTGGTCGGCCGGGGGTGCACGCAGCTAAGTGGAGTTTGGGGGGTGCCACCAGCGCCGCCTAGCTGTCGGCGCCCCGTGCGGCCGCCCGGCCCGCCCGCCTCTAGAAACGGCCCTGTAAGTGTGTAAGAAATTTGAAAATTTTAATTTTCTGTGCAGAGATTTTATTGCAATCCAATATTTTTCATATTTATAAACTTATTACCAGAGAAATGCACCCCAATATTTATTGCCCCGTTTCTGCAGTTTATAGAAATACCCCATATGTGGCCCTATTGCGCTATTTGACACAACCACAAGCCTCAGATATATAGGAGCGCCTAGTGAATTTCAATGGCTTCATTATATTTGATCATTTCTGACTTTACCACTTCAGGTTGGCAGAGGCTCTGGGGTGCCAAAACCTAAAAAACACCCCTAAAGGGACACCATTTAGAAAAGTAGACCCCTCAAGGAATATAACAAGGGGTGCGTTGAGGATCTGGACCCCACAGGTGCTTCACAGATTTTCCTAACAATATGGCGTGAAAAAAGAAAAATTAATTTTTTACACTAAAACGTTGTTCTAGCCTTCAATTTTTAATTTTCACAAAGGGATGAAAGGAAAAAAAAACCACAAAATGTGTAGCGCAGTTTCTCCCGAGTCGGAAATACCCCACACGTGGACATAAAGCGCAATTTGGGTGCAGGGCGAGCCTCCAAAGGGAAGGAGCGCCAATTGGCTTTTGGAAGCTGGATTTCACTGGAATGGATTTCAAGGGCCATGTCGCATTTACAGAGCCCTCGTGCTGCTAAAACACTGGAAACCCCCTACAATTGACCACATTCTGGAAACTATACCCCTCAAGGAATCTAACAAGGGGTGCAGTGAGGATATGGACCCCACTGGTGATGGGCACAAATGTAGAAAAATGTGACGTGAAAGTGAAAATTTTCATTTTTTCACTTTCACGGCATATATGTGCCCGTCATCCAGGGGTACATATCCTCACTGCACCCCTTGTTAGATTCCTTGAGGGGTTTAGTTTTCAGAATGGGGTCACTTGTGGGGGGTTTCCAGTGTTTTGGCAGCACGAGGGCTCTGTAAATGCGACATGGCGTTCATCATCCATTCTGGCCAAATCCAACCTCCAAAATCCAAATGGCGCTCCTTCCCTTCGGAGGCTTGCCCTGCACCCACATTGCAGTTTATGTCCACATTTGGGGTATTTACGGACTTGGGGGAAATTGCTCTACACATTTTGTGGCTTTTTTTATCTTTTAACCCCTTGTGAAAATGAAAAAATCAAGGCTAGACCAACATTATAGTGTAAAAAATGTAGTATTTCATTTTCACGCCACATTGTTCCACATTTGTACCCGTCACCAGTGGGGTCCATATGCTCACTATATCCATTGTTACATTCCCTGAGGGGTGAAGCTTCCATAATGGGGTCACTTGTGGGGGGGTTCAACTGTCTTGGCAACACACAGGCCTTTTAAATGCAACATGGCCCCTCGAAATCCATTCCAGCCAAATCCAGCCTCCAAAAGCCAAATGGCGCTCCTTCCCTTTGGAGGCTTACCCTGCACCCGCATGACGCTTTATGTCCACATGTGGAGTATTTTTGTACTCAGGGGAAATCGCTCTACACATTTTGTGTTTTTTTTTTTATCTTTTAACCCCTTGTGAAAATGAAAAAATCAAGACAAGATCAATGATTTAGTGTAAAAATTAAACATTTTTTACACTAAATGTTGGTCTAGCCCTGATTTTTTCAATTTCCACAAAGGGTTAAAAAAGAAAATGAACGCAAAACGTGTAGGTTAATTTCCCCTGAGTACGAAAATACCCCACATGTGGACATAATGGGCCATATGGGCACAGGGCAAGCCACCAAAGGGACAGAGCGCCATTTAGAGGCTGGAATGGAGGATGAAGGCCATGTCGCAATTACAAAGCTCCTGTGCTGCCAGGACAGCAGAACCCCCCCCCCCCCACATAAGTGACCCCCATTCTGGAAACTACACAATATAAGGAATCAAACAAGGGGTACAGTGTGCATATGGACCCCATTGGTGATGGGCACATGTGTAGAACATGTGCCGTGAAAATAAAAAATAACTTTTTTTTCAATTTCACGGCACAAATGTGCCCGTCACCAGGGGACCATATACCTGTTGCCCCCCTCGTTAGATTCCTTATGGGGTGTAGTTTCCAGAATGGGGTCACTTGTGGGGGGTTTCTACTGTCCTGGATGCACAGAGGTTTTGTTATTGCATCATGGCATACTCTAATGGGAATGGCGGCCATACCTATTTAGCTGGGGAAAAGGGACAATTCTAATTTATTTGGGGGTATTATGCCAATTATTAGTTTATAAAGTTAAAAATGACAGGTGTCCATCAAATTCAACCTGTGTTGATCCAGAGGAAGGCAAAAAAAAACCTTGAAAGGCAGACGACAGTAGCCTAATCACAGGGGAAAAATTCCTTCCTGACTCCATAATGACAATCAGAATAATCCCTGGATCAATGTGACCCCTGAAATATGAATAAGGGACAGAATTTAGAAAATGTAGAACTCCGATGACGTGTGGTACGCCTTGAAGCGATCCAGTATGATCCAGTATCCGGGGTGATCAGGACAGGTGGCACACTGGAAAATGGTGTCCTTCCTGATCCCCCTGTTATGCCACACTCTGGACTTGTTCTGGGGTCTCCCGTTCTCCAGTGTGGGGGACGTCACCTGGAAAAAGGCTGCCCTGGTGCGATACGGGGTCCTTCATATCCAGAAGCGCTGGGTCCGCTCCATGGCTGCTAAACATTAGGGCTTTATTACTACTTCTGATATTTTTGGATTGTGCAGCAAGCTACAGTAGCTCGGGCAGCGAGGGACCAGAAGAGGGGGTGCTGGTATAAAAGTTATCCCCGTACAGGTGGTGACCTTTATCCAGCAGTGGGAAGATCAGTTCCCGAACGATCTTCCCACTAACTACGAGGATTGGGGGGGGGCATCTGGGGGCTGGATTCGGGTGTCCCTTCCATCATACACTCTAAGGGTACGTGCACACTGCGGAATGGTGAAGGATAACCCTTTGTGCATTCCGCAGCTGGCACCCGCCGGCGGACTGATGCGGGCGGGCGTCTCCGCTCATGACACACTCCATTCTATGCACGGGCGGATTCCGCCCTCTGTCCAAAGAATAAACGTGTTCATTCTTTGGACGGACAACGGAATCCGCCCGTGCATAGAATGGAGTCTATGACATGTGCGGAGACGAACGCGCCCACATCAGTCGGCCGGCCAGTGCCAGCTGCGGAATGCACAAAAGGTTATCCTTCGCCATTCCGCAGTGTGCCCGTACCCTAAAACTGTAAGTGTACCCTGAGGTACTCTCACAGAGTTTGTAGAATTTCACGCCATACCGTGATCTCTTATTGGGACGGTACTGGCGGAAAAGACGTGTCTGGGGGGGGCAGCGTACGCTACGCTACCCCCAGACACGTCACTGGATAATGAGGATGATGAGGATGAATGGAGGAAAGAAGGACCCCCCATTCATCCTCACTGTCTGTTTCATTGTCGGAGGCAATAAAAACGTATGCGTCCGACGCCGAAAACACCCTGGGGGCCATCTTTATACAGGGATTAGTATATGGGGTATGTAAATGTGTAGTGGTGTAGTGTAAAACTTTATTTCATGTAGTGTGGTGTAGTGTTTTTTTACATTTTTTTGACAATAAGAAAAAAATATCCCTACGCCAAGATAGGAGCTGCTGATAAATGCCGCACTTATGTGCGGTACTTATCAGCAGACAGTGGCGGTAGGATATAGGGGGGAAAAATGCCCCTATGCCAAAAAGGAGGAGTTGCTGATCAGTGGCGCACTTACGTGCAATGCTGATCAGCACTCAGCGGCATTAGGGCGCATAAAAAGTAAAAAAAAAATTTGAAAAAAAAAACAACACTTTTTTTTTAACCTAATGCAACTGATCAGTGAATGATACTCACTGATCAGCCGCTAGGGGGCAGTACAGAGAAGCTGATGAAGACTGACGAAGATAGGGGCCACGGAAAAGCCCGAAGAGCCGGAAATTGCCGCCGGGACCCGACCGAACCCGGAAGTGAAGAGACAAGGACGCGCGGGACCCGATCGCTGCTCCGGACGCTTAGATCTGGTGAGTATAGTGCACCTACACTATACACACCTGTTCTGCACCCCTCAGCTACCTAGCTGAGGGGTGCAGAACCCGGGGACATTGTTTTTTAACGCTTTGATCGCCGTGATGGGCCGGACGGTACTGGCCCGCCTATCACGGCGATCGTGGGGGTGGCATCGGCGCCATCTTTCCCCAGAACACTAATGGCGATTGGTGCTATCTCGGACAGCACCAATCGCCATTGCTTTCCGGGTCACCGATGACCCGGAAAGCTGTTTTCGGCTGCTATCGGCTGATCTGTATTGAACAGCCTATAGCAGCGATCGTCGGCACGAGAGGGGTTAATCACCCCCCGTGCCGATGAGCAGAGATGGCCTGCTATACATTATAGCAGGCCATCTTCCCCGATCGCTGTGTGTGAACACACATCGGGCGTAACATCGGGCGTAAATTTACGTCCATTTGCGCTAAGTACCAGGGCGCGGGGGCGTAAATTTACGCCCGATGTCGTTAAGCGGTTAATGCACACCTGAGGTTGTTCCTTCTGCATTGTGAAGAAAACACAAGTACTTCAATGGTCGCCTCTTATGCCAAATAAAAAGTTTTATTTTGAGAATCATAAACATAGTTTCTGTGCCGAAAAGACTGCAGACTTTACATCTAAAGCAGCCATGAGAAATATCAGGATATAAATAGGGCCTGCCCTTGCCAGTCTGACATTTAAAGACATTTGGTTCAAGCCAATTAAGTTAATTCAATAAGAATTTAATGTTCTTTTGAAGCTCTTTAGAAGTTAATGACTGTACGTTTAGCAGGTTACAGAGAGACTCTGATTGAGCAATATAAGCCAGTGTTCTGTCCTTACTGCATGCCTTATGTTCACTCTATCTATCTATCTATCTATCTATCTATCTATCTATCTATCTATCTATGTCCTATCTATCTATCTATCTATCTAAAATTGAACACGAGGACGGCACTCCAATAGTGTATAGTGATGATTTATTCACCCAATCACAAACAGCGACGTTTCGACTCTAACATGAGTCTTTCTCAAGCAAGTACAAAGTGGTATCATGGTGATATTTATATGAGGGTGTTCCCCCTCATATAAATATCACCATGATACCACTTTGTACTTGCTTGAGAAAGACTCATGTTAGAGTCGAAACGTCGCTGTTTGTGATTGGGTGAATAAATCATCACTATACACTATTGGAGTGCCGTCCTCGTGTTCAATTTTTGTTATCCGGAGGAGTCGGGGGTCGACTTTCATGGGACGTGCACCCACCAGCTTTAAGCTATTTCTGACTTCAAGCCAGCACAGTGCCGTCCATCCACCACTTCTTATCTATCTATCTATCTATCTATTTATCTATCTATCTCCTATCTATCTATCTATCTATCTATCTCCTATCTATCTATCTATTTATCTATCTATCTATCTCCTATCTATCTATCTATCTATCTCCTATCTATCTATCTATCTATCTATCTATTTATCTATCTATCTCCTATCTATCTATCTCCTATCTATCTATCTATCTATCTATCTATCTATCTCCTATCTATCTATCTATCTATCTATCTCCTATTTATCTCCTATCTATCTATCTATCTCCTATCTATCTCCTATCTATCTCCTATCTATCTATCTATCTATCTATCTCCTATCTATCTATCTATCTATCTATCTATCTCCTATCTATCTATCTATCTATCTATCTCCTATCTATCTATCTATCTATCTATCTCCTATCTATCTATCTATCTATCTATCTCCTATCTATCTATCTATCTATCTCCTATCTATCTATCTATCTCCTATCTATCTATCTATCTATCTATCTCCTATCTATCTATCTATCTATCTATCTATCTATCTATCTATCTATCTATCTCTCTCTCTCCTATCTATCTATCTATATATCATCTATCTATCTATCTATCTATCTATCTATCTGCGGGCCGGCCCGCCTTCAATGCTTTGCCCCTGGCCCGTTACCCGTGTTTAGAACGGCGCAGTATACAGGAACTGGGCCACGGTTCGAAAAAAAGAGCGCAGCATTGGCTTCCCTGCACCGGCGCCATTCTATACATAGATAATACTTAAGTATCAGTATGGTATCAGTATCAATATTCCAATTACACAGATCATGTGTTTGCCCATGCCACCAACGTTCCTTCATTTTCCTTGATTTTTTTTCTTTTCTTATCATTACTTTGCATATTTACAATGTTGTACTACATTAGATTATAATCTAGTGTTTTGCATGTGACATTTACAGTTACTTTTCTGTTATGAACTACATGTCTGTGTACACGACACCAACATCTCCCGGTCATGCAATGTCAAAATCTGCATGTAAATAAATGTTTGTAAAAAATAAAAGTGGATTAATGCATCACTTAATAACAGGAACCCATCTGCACCTCAGACCTGGCACAGAGGGTAGCACAAGCCCTCAAAAGGAGAAGTTAACAATCGGGGTATAATAAAATAAATGTTACTATTACTATAATATATCATCTCTACTAATATTATTTCTGATCAGGAAAACAGCAGCTGATGGACTCGGCATATGTATGAATAATGAGCGCTCTTTGGGGAGTTTCAATCACCTCATCCACTTAACAGGAGTATGCGGCCAACTTGAATAACTATAACCCTTTACTTCCACCTTGTTCAGGCCAATATAAAGAGAGATACAGATGAAATAGATACATTTTAAGATAATTTACCTAGCTTACTAAAGCAGGGAAGTTATTTATGTGTGTCAATAGAAATGGCTAATTAAAGGAGATATTCAGTAGCAAAAAGAATTTAAAAAAAAGTGATGATTACCTTTTACTTAGCGTTTTCTGTAGGCATGGATTATGATCACAGCGGACCTTACACATGGCTCTGTAGTATAGAACCCCCCAAAAATTTTTATGCCTTAAAATAGAACTAGAGACAAGTGGTGATTGGGATGCATATTGATTGCCATATTGTGGTTCTGAAGATTGTACAGAACTATTTGGTTGAATTTTCTGGACTGTTAAATTAGGAAAACAAGTACAAGGTTGGCTTATCTGATGCTCTAAAGCAATGGTTCCCAATTGGGCACTGCAGCGGCATTACTATTACTATATGGAGGGCACAGCAGGAGACATTGCTATATGAGGGCACAAAAGGGGGCATTATTACTATATGGAGGGCACAGCAGGAGACATTATTACTATATGGAGGACACAGCAGGGGCATTGTTACTATATGGGGGCACAGCAGGGACATTATTACTGTATGGGGCACTGCAGTGGCATTCTGGTAGACATGTCCCTTACTATTACTATTTGGAAGGCACAGCAAGGGACATTACTATATAGGGGCACAGCAGTGGACATTATTACTGTATGGGGAGCACAGCAGGGGACATTATTACTGTATGGGGAGCACAGCAGGGGACATCATTACTTCATGGGGTACAGCAGGAGGCATTATTACTATATGGGGGGCACAGCAAGAGGCATTATTACTATATGGGGGCACAGCAGGGGGCATTATTACTATCTGAGGGCACAGTAGGGGACGTTATTACTATATGGGGGCATTGCAGGAGGCATAATTACTATATGGAGGCACAGCAGGGGACATTATTACTATATGGGGGCAGAGCAGGGGCATTATTACTATATGAGGGCAAAGCAGGGGACATTATTACTATATGGAGGGCACAGCAAGAGACATTATTACTATATGGAGAACACAGCAGGGGGCATTGTTACTACATGGATGCACAGCAGGGAACATTATTACTATATGGGGGGCATTGCAGGGGGCATTATTACTATATGGAGGCACAGCAGGGGCATTATTACTATATGGGAGCATAACAGCGGCATTATTACTATATGGAGGGCACAGCATGGGACATTATTACTATATGTAGGCACAGCAGTGGGCATTATTACTATATGGAGAGAACAAAAGAGGCATTATTACTATATGGAGAGAACAAAGGAGGCATTATTACTATATGGATGCACAGCAGGGGTAATATTACTACATGGGGCACAACAGGGGACATTATAACTATATGAGGGCAAAGCAGGGGACATTATTACTAAATGGAGGACACAGCAGGTGGCATTATTACGATATGGAGGGCACAACAGAGACATTATTACTATATGGGGCATAGCAGGAGACATTATCACTATATAGGGGCACAGCAGGGACATTATTACTATATGGTTGCACAGCAGGGGGCATTATTACTATATGGAGGGGTACAGCAGGTGGCATTGTTACTATATTGAGGGGCACAGAAGGGGGCATTGTTATAATATGGGACAAAGTGGGTGCATTATTCTAATATGGGGGCACACCAGGGTACCCTACATACAGGGGTCAACCCAAATATCTACTCACTTTACTGCAACAGTGGAATAACTACAGTTTGGGACCCTATAGGTGGGAAAGCGAAGGAAGTTGCTGGAAAGTGACGCTTCATAGATCAAGGATGACGTCACCTGTAAGTAACTAAATGACTTTTTTTGTATTTTGTAAAAAATTATTTGGTTGGGGTGCCCTCAGGTAAAAAGAAAATTCCAAGGAGTGCCCCGAGGTGTAAAAGGTTAGAAAACTCTATTCTAAAGCAATCTGTTCTCTGATCAAATATCATCTTTTAAAGGATCAGCACATTCTAACCTGTTAATGAGGTTTTTGTCTGATATCTTATATAGCTGTAGATGAGACGCACATCAAACATTTCACAAACACAGCAAAGACTGTGTAGAAGACGTTCCCGTCTGGTTGGCAGTGCACTGATCCTCTATTACATTGTGGCATGCACTAATTGTCTACATGCTAATGAAGCTACAGCCTTGGGCTACAATGTTTTCCAGCATACAGTTTTCCTTTGTGCAGCATAAGTTATAGATGTGCCATAAATAGATCGTCGGTTTCATGTATAATTGTGACTACCAGAAGGATCATTAATGTAACCACTGATCCGATTGCCTTCATATATAATGATTATGGACTTAAAGTGCACCTGTCATGTTACTTTTATTTTATTACCATACATCAGTAGCTCTTGTACATATATTACACTACGTCATATATTCAATTAGGAGGAAATGTGACAATTCCATAGTCAGACAGATTTGATACCAAATATGTTTAAATTTATTTTTGTTCCTTCATTTATTTACTTTTAAAGGGTAACCGGGGGTGAGCGATAAACGAAGGGGATTTTAGCTTTTATTAAGGGACTTTGTTATATATCTTTAAAAACGTTATTTACTGTATATACATTTTTTTTACACACTTTAAGTACCCTTAAGGGACTATTATAAGCAATCTTTAGATCACCTTTACTGTTCAATGCTATGCTATTGCATACAACTGATCAAATAGATGGGCACTCTACTGGTAGAGTCTGTCAAATGCAAACATCAATAGCAGAGTTACTATGGCGGGTATGGAGGCACTTAAATGCAGTGATCACTATTGATCTCCACACTTAGGCTATGTTCACACTACGTAAAAGTACGGCCGTACTTTATGCAGTGTGGAACATTGCCTACATTTCTATTGGGTCCCGGCTGGATCGTATACACATCGTATATGCTCCGATGTGAATTGTGGCCGTAGAAACCCATGTCAGTTCACACAATGAAGCGAGTGGCTCCGGGAGGTGCTGTGGGAGGTTCTGATGCGGGCCGGCGCTGATGCGCCCACATCAGAACACTACGGCCATAAAGATCCTCCGTACCGGCTGGGATGATCTTGGCAGAGACCGGCCGGTCTGAAACGACATGTCAACATAGCCTTAAAGAAAATCTGTACAAAAAATCTGTTCCCCTAAGCCACTTGCACCATTGGATTAAGAGAAGCCATATGGAGAAAGAAGGGAGCATTGCCCTTCTTTCTTGGTATAGGTGGGGGGCCCAGCAGTTGGACCCCAACTATTAAGTTAGTTATGCTCTATCCTGTGGACAGGGGATAACATTGGGTCTTCTTGAGATAACCCCCTAATGGATGGGCAAAAACATTTAGTCCAAGGTTTGTTCTCCAGAGTTTTTCCTCTACTTATTTCGTATTGTTAGAAAACCTTTTATTTCTTTAGAAGAGTTTTTATTCTTCCTCTTTATAACACGTTACATTCCCCAGACAGTTTACAAGCATTGCTTTTGTAATTTTCAGTATATTGTGAAGGGACTATTAGTTAAAAAGATAAAATAACGCTCGGCAGTAAAATCTTCTTCAAAGGCTTCATACAATCTAAAGGTTTCTTCTTAAAGAATATAAAACTACACAGATATTTAACCAGAAGAAGCCAATGATAATTAGAACGGGATTAAATATTTCATATGGTAGAAGTATTAAAGGGCTTCACACATTAAAGCCCTTCACCTTCAGTGTAGGAACCGCTGCATAAGAATACATGGCAGACTAATCTATGGAATCAGTCTGTCTCTCTATATTTAAGGGCATTGCAGCAAAATGTATCAGTAACACATAATAGAAATGGGGGGAAATGGAAAGGAAAAAAACAGGGTTTCCCATCTATTTCTATTTTGATAGAAAAAAAACAGGATTTCCCATCTGAGCTTGTTGCCCTTATCCATTAGTTGAGAGCAGTGGCGTAGCTACCATAGAGGCAAGGAAGGCATCTGCTATGGGGCCCGTGAAGTAGGGGGCCCCGGGAGAGAAGGTAAGAGCTGTCCTGTGTCCTTCCTGTGACCCAATGTTACCGTTCCTGTGATCCAATGTTCACTAATATGCTGCAACACAAAAAATAGGTTAAAAAGCAGAAGACAAGGAGATCTCTGCTTCACTGCTCTGATAACCCGAGACCTCTGTTCTCCATCTGCCACAATCAAGGAGAATAATGTGCCTGTGCAGAGGTCAGGGGTTATCAGTGCAGAGCATTGAATCAGAGACCTCCTTGTCTTCTGATTTTTAACCCTTTTTTTGTATTGCCCCATGTAAATGAAATATATATATATATTAGGGATGGTCTGAACCTGGCGAGGTTTGGGTTCGTACAAGCCTGAACTCTCGGCAATGATTCCCGCTATCTGCCATTGATGTATACAGAGGGAGGACCGCCTGGAAAACTGGCCTATGGCTATGGCTGTATCCCAGTTTTCCAGGAGGTCCTTCTGCTGTATCCACCCTCTCCACGGAGCGGGCAAACAGCGGGAATCATTGCCGAGAGTTCAGGTTCATACGAACCCGAACCTCGGCAGGTTCGGACCATCCCTAATATATATACAGTGTTTTGTGTTGTGCATAGGGGAGGGGGGCCCCCATACAGTTTTTTTTTGCTATGGGACCCCATAAATCCTAGCTACACCCCTGGATGAGGGACAAGAAACTGATCAATTGTACCTTTGATGAATGGGATGCTCACTGCGACCTGCAACCAGTACTTCAGCGTTCAGCGTCGGCCAGCACAGCTGAAAACCTATTCACTCTAAGGAAGTTCAACATTCAGATTCCTATTACTTCACACTCCAATCTAGGCAGCATTAAATTGATTTTAAAGGGGTACTTCAGAGGGGAAAAAAGTTTTAAATTGACTGGTACCAGAAAGTTATACAGATTTGTAAATGACTTCTAGTTAAAAAAAAAAAAACCTCAGGTCATCCAGTACTTATCAGCTGCTGTATGTCCTGCAGGAAGGGGTGTATTCTTTCCTGTCTGACATTGACATTGTTCTCTGCTACCACCTCTGTCTATGTCAGGAACTGTCCAGAGCAGTAGCAAATCCCCATAGAAAACTTCTCCTTCTCTGGACAGTTACTGACATTGACAGAGGTGGAAGCACATTAAAGTAGCAGTGTGTATAGCTGAGTGTAAGTGCAGGCACATTATAGAAGCTTTGTGTATAGCTGAGTGTGAGTGCAGGCACATTATAGCAGCAGTGTGTATAGCTGAATGTAAGTGCAGGCACATTATAGCAGGAATGGAGAGGATGGGAAACACAGGGGCTTACAGAGACTGCAGGGTGTATGAAGGAATGAGCAGGGCAGATGTGGGCACATAAATGCAATGCTCTCTATCAAGGTAGAGAGGGGTTACAGCTATGGACAGATTACCTTCACAGTCCTGTTCTCTGATGCAAGCCCCAGCCTGAAGTCGATCTGCCATGATTTGGAAGGTGAGGGAGACTTCCTGGGTCAGGGTACAATGCTGTAGACTCCGCTAAGCAGACCATGCCCCTCCCACCTGTTACAGGGAGATCTTAAAGGACAAGTGCCATGAAAAACTTTTCCCCAGTAATTGAAGCACATTACAAAGTTATATAACTCTGTAATATGCTTCAATCACCTATCTGCCTCCCTTCCCTGTCTTTTCCACCCCCCACCAGGAAGTGTCCTAACTTACACATACCTAATGACTGCCGTCACTGTCACCAGGCAGCTCCTGGAGGGCTGCTCTAGGTCCTGTTACAGCAGCCTCCCCCTCCCCAGTCCAAGTGATGGCTTGCAGTTATTCAGCCAATGGGAGCTGAGCAAGCTGAGTCACCTGACAAGGCAGGGCAGGGGAGGGGGGGGGGCTGCTGTAACAGGAGAAGGAGCTGAGAGAAGAGCTTGGTGACGGTGACGACAGTAATTAGGTCTGTGTGAGTTTCTTACACTTCCTGGTGGGGTTGGAGGGGGGAAAAGACAGGGAAGGGAGGCAGATAGGTGATTGAAGCACATTACAGAGTTATATAACTTTGTAATGTGCTTCAATTACTGGGAAAAAGTTTTTCATGGCACTTGTCCTTTGAACCAAAGCAATGCTCTTAAAGGGGTACTCCAGTGAAAAGCTTTTTCCCAGTAATTAAACACATTACAAAGTTATTTAACTTTGTAATATGCTTCAACCACCTATCTGCCCCCCTTCCCTATCTTTTCCTCCCTCAACCTCCACCAGGAAGTGAAGTAAACTCATTCTTACCTAATGACTAATGACCCCAGGCTTTTCTGTGGCAGCCATTTTGTGACAATGACATCATCAAGAGATAAGCGGGTGTAAGCCCTGTTAGGCCCGCCTCTCTTTGTTAGATGTCTCAGGTTGCTCAGCTTTGATTGGCTGATCTAGCTGTAAGCCACCTAACAGTTATACAGAGTGAGTTAGACATCACAGGAGACAAAATGCATCATGGGAAATCCCAAACCAGGAAGCTTTGCCTATGCAGATGATGTCATTGTCACAAAATGGCCACCACAGAACAGCCTGGGGTCATTAGTCATTAGGTAAGAATGAGGTTACTTCCCTACTGGTGGGAGGTTGAGGGGGGAAAGATAGGGAAGGGGGGGGGGGGGCAGATAGTTATATAAAGCTTTTCACTGAAGCATCCCTTTAAACCAAATTACAATTTTGAAAAACCGTGAGCTCTTCTTGCAAAACGCTCTTAATCTAAGTTACTTTTAAACCAAGGTACCACTGTATATGAAATTGCAATTGCAACAGGAGCTATTATCCTTCAACAGGGATGTAAAAATGATGGATTTTGTTTGCACGTATATGTGGTGCAACCCGGGGGAGTAGAATAAACTGTTTAACAAGCTAAACCCAAGTTTGTGAGTTTTCTTTAAAGAAAGCAGTTGATTAATACTGATCTATCTTGAAGCCATCTGTTGTTTTCCCTATAATCCAGCTATTACCCTTTGAGTTATAAAAGAGAAATCTGAAGATGACACTGCCATAAAAATAACAAGACTCTATTAGCAGGGAGAGAATGGTCAGGATTTGGCACCCGGTGTATTGTGCTTGAAATTGACATTTAGTATGAATTTAAGTGTGTCATTCACTAGAAGAAGATCCAATTATAAAAAGTGCAGAAAAACTGGAAGAGATGGCATGAAAAACGCCAGAAAGTAAATATTAGGAAATCTCTAGTGGAATCAGCTTCAAAGATGAGGCCAAAACTTCTCGTATTTATTCATGGAATCTAACAGCTGTACTAGTAATCCTCATAGAAGGAGATCATTTCTAGGTAATAAGGCTATAGCGAGTTGTTAGGATATTCTGATCATTGGGGGTTTAAAGAATATGCTTGATTCTTTAAAATTAAAGGGAACCTGACTCCATGAAAATGCTATCTAAGCTATCCGCATCATCATATAGAGCCGAAGGAGCTGAGCAGATTGATATATAACTTTATGGGAAAGGATTTAGTAGAACTTGTAATATATTGATTAACATTTTGATGTCTCCAGGCTAAAGAGTCCAGTAAATTGAGTGACACTGCCCACTGGACTCCTTATCACACAATGTGCAAGGATTTCAATTGACATTTTACAAGTTATACTGAATCTTTTCCCACACAGTTATATATCAATCTGCTCAGCTCTTCCTGCTCTATAACATGATGCCAATAGAATAGATAGCATTATCTTAGTGACAGATTCCCTTTAAGGGACTGATTCTAAGGATTGCTGGCATAGCCCATAAGTGCTGGCATAGCCCATAAAGGGAAAAAGAGGTATACCTCTTGCAGCTGGAATTAGGAACCATTGGCCCTTTAGCTGTTGCAAAACTAAGGCATGATGGGAATTGTAGTTTGGAAGGCCGAAGGTTCTGTATCCCTACTTTTTGGCATAATGGTGTCTTTTCCTGCTCCTCCCTTTGCTCCACCTATACTCTTAAATTTAAAAGTCCTCTATTTGTGCACCTTGAGTGACTTGGTTCCCCACATACAGTACAGAAATCATCTCAGGAGCCTGTGGGTTCAGATCTGTAACAAATAGTGCTATGGCACTTTCCTTCTCAGGATCGGTAGCAGTCAGACCATGGGTCGGATCATCATGTTCAGAAAGTGACAGCATATCCTGGACCAGGAGTTCTCAGTTAGTTCTAATGAAGGTCTTCTAACCTGGTTCTGGAGTTAGGTGAAGGTCAAACCCAAAACCATCAATAAGGTGCTAAGGTTACTAAAAGGGTCTACATTATTATTAATAATTTGTTAGTATAAAAGCCTGACCAGACCCAAAAAGGAACTAAGACTTCAGACCCCTAAACTAATTCAGCAGACCCCTTAAATTAATTTAGACCCCAGAGCGGAGCCCAAATTTATATCAGACCCTTTATCCTTTCATTTAAACAACCCACAGACCAAAAAAATAAAACCCACAAAAGACCCATAAAAGAGACTGAAAACCAAACTGCTAAAATAATAATAATATAAATAATAATAATAATAATAATAATAATAATAATAATAATAATAATAAATTTTTCTCTAGGCCCCAATATGGCAGCAACAGCTTGAGGTCTGACCCCCAATAGTGGGTAAAGACCTCCAAGCACTGGTTATCACTTACCTGAACTATACCAATGCCAACATTATCTCACATACAAATAAGCATGAAAAGCACTGACAATGAAGAAGCAGCAGATTGGAAAAATATGATATACCAAAGTGGGGGGATAGAGTCCTACATGTATTGTTGAATGCAGTGCAGCTTCATCGGGGTAATGCTTTAAACAGCAAAAATTATGGCAAGAACATCCATTCCATAGCTGTATGCTTATGCTTAACCCCAGATGAAGTTGTCAAAGTTGGAGCTATAAATGACATATCAGAGCCCAAAAAACACATTCCGTCACATGTCATAGTTTACCAAATGCCCTATATGCTGATTTTGCAATGCTTAAATGTTCAACTTGAGTAACAAGCCCCATTGAAAAAATAGGAGGATCGAACATTTAACCAAGTGCCCCCCACTGGGTACCTGGTTTAACTGAAATGTTAAGTTAACCCACTGGGGGGGGTTAAAATTATTGGTTATCGCTCATGTCTTCTATCTTCTAGCTTTACTATTAACACTCGGCCACCTAGGTAGCTGAAATGTCCTCCAGCCATGTCCTGCCTTAGCCAATCAGTGGCAGAGGCGGGACAATGCCGCAGCCGCTGATCTGACTGGGGATAGTAAGGCTAAAAGATAGAAGACCAGAGCAGTAAGTAATAATTTTTGGGTTTAAAGCTTTGGAAATGCCTTTTAGGGTATATTCACACGGGCGGGCCCGGCAGGTCCTGGCAGTTCCCATACACTACATACTTGCTGCGGTCTAAACGACCGCAGCGAGTATGTAATTATACCGCCCTTAACCCCTTCTGCTCCCCCGCTGTGTATGTACTTTACCTGTCCTCGCTGCACGGGTCCGGCGTCCTGCTCTCCTGTCCGGCCAATCAGTGTGTTGCCCAGCCGCAGCCACTGATTGGCCGGGCGGGAGAGCAGGACGCCGGACCCGTGCAGCGAGGACAGGTAAAGTATATACACAGCGGGGGAGCAGAAGGGGTTAAGGGCGGTATAATTACATACTCGCTGCGGTCGTTTAGACCGCAGCAAGTATGTAGTGTATGGGAACTGCCAGGACCTGCCGGGCTCGCAGCGAGAATCTCGCTGCGAGCCCGCCCGTGTGAATATACCCTTAACAAGATTTTTTTAATCCGAGCACTCAAGCAGCACAAGTCACTTGGTTGAGCATCGAATTAGATCGAGCACCCCGCGCACCATCTCTAGAGCCTATGAGGGACATTTATCAATCTTGCACCCAGATTTGCCCCTTCTCCTTGGCGTATGACTGTCTTATCCCCTACCTGCTTGATGGGTGGGGGTAGGAGGGGCAAATCGGGCAGGAGGTGTGGCCTCCTCCCGTGCCTGATTTACCATGATATACATCTGCTCACAGGCCTAAACCATGGCAGAAATCTACACCTGATCAGGAGCAGGTGTAGATTCCTGCACCCAACATACGGCAGGCGCATGTCAGGCAGGATTCACTAAGCAGAAAGGAAGTGAGAGTAGGGCCTAGTGTAAGACGACGGTCTTCATAAATGTCTTCTTAATGTGGCATCATACAAAGGAACCCTATAGGGGCCCAGGGTAAAGAGATGTGGGTGTATCCACCAGCAGCCATTATCCATGAGGACACAGAGACAGATAATTTCCAAGAAGGATGAATAATATTCCTACTGTAAATACTTGAAAACCTCCTTGAAAAGAGAACACATGGAGAGCGGCTCTGTCGTTCTGCCCTTACACATGGTGCAGAACTGAACACTAATTAAAGGTTCATTAAGGATCTTTCATCTGCAGGAAGAGGGATTGTATGTGTGTTTTTTTTCTTTTCATTCTCATTTTTTTTGGAGTCTTCTGAGAAGACATTGAAGAGCAGAATCCAGTGTCATGTCAGTGTATTTGTGCTAGTTTGGGGATAATGATTTTTACCTTCCGTTAATGACCAGACTTTTTCGGAGAGTTACAGCTGTAATTATGTCGAAAAAAAAAAAAATCTCAAAACATTAAATCCTATAATGAAAAACAATGAGTACATGACAGAGAGAACTAATATTCCCTTATAGCTACAATGTTAAGACAGGGGTGTACATAGAACTTGTTGGGCACCATAGCAAATAACTGAATTGCCCCCCACCACCAAATACACAACATACATATCAAAACTATTATATATAAGGAAAAGTTCTGTAAAATTCTGTTTAAAAAATGATTGTTGTATTGTCTGGTGGTGGGTCTGTTTTTCATCGACAAAGAATAAATGGAGTGAGGGACGCCAAGCAGGTAGCCAGTAAGCATGGCTTTCATCACCACCGGCCTGAATATTTCATTTTACATGTAGGCACAGGCAAGGCCAGTCTTAGGGTAGTTGGCACCCTGTGCAAAATCCCCTCCCCCCCCCTCCTGGATACAGAGCATAATAAACAGGACATCATATCACTGTGTTTTCTGGAGAGAGTTGTGTGCAGGGGCGGCAGCGGCGGCCTGCTCTTTGCAGGCTGGAGAAGAAGAGAAGAGGAGAGAGGGACCTCTATGCCAGAATAAGGTGAGTATAATGTTGTTTTTTTTGTTTGTTTGTTTTTGGTGTGTGTGTGTGTTTAGCAATGCAGGGGGAGCAGAGGGGATTATTACTAATTGGGGGGGGACACAGCACAGGGAGGGGAGGGGTATGACAATAGGGACAGCAGATGGGGGATTATTACAATAGGGACAGCACAGGGGGGATTACAGGGGTGGTAACCCAGCTTTCCCAGCATCCTGTATGTCAGTATAATGGAGGTCACCCAGCTTTCCCAGCATCCTGTATGTCAGTATAATGGAGGTCACACAGCTTTCCCAGCATCCTGTATGTCAGTATAATGGAGGTCACACAGCTTTCCCAGCATCCTGTATGTCAGTGTAATGGAGGTCACACAGCTTTCCCAGTATCCTGTATGTCAGCATAATGGAGGTCACACAGCTTTCCCAGTATCCTGTATGTCAGTGTGTAATGGAGGTCACACAGCTTTCCCAGTATCCTGTATGTCAGCATAATGGAGGTCACACAGCTTTCCCAGCATCCTGTATGTCAGTGTGTAATGGAGGTCACACAGCTTTCCCAGCATCTTGTATGTCAGTGTAATGGAGGTCACACAGCTTTCCCAATATCCGGTATGTCAGTATAATGGAGGTCACACAGCTTTCCCAGCATCCTGTATGTCAGTGTGTAATTGAGGTCACACAGCTTTCCCAGCATCTTGTATGTCAGTGTAATGGAGGTCACGCCTTAAAGACTTTACTGCACCAAGCAGCAGAATTTCTATAGTTTAGGAGCCTATAGGAGGGAAAAGGGAAGGAAGTTGCTAGATAAGTGCAGAGCCTGAGATGTTTGTCTGACAGGTTCTGAAGAGACGAATTGTAGCTGCAAGGAATCATCATGGTGGTCCAGTTGGAGAGGAAAAGGAAAAGGGTGCCGCAGATCAAAGAAAACGTCACCTGTAAGTCCCTGTATGATGATTTTGTATTCGGTTAAACATTATCTCTTAGGGGTGCAACACTGCTCTATGCCATAATACACACACTGCTTCTTCCTAATAAGACAACACAAACCAAGACAGAAATTTATTACCAATAATAACACAACACCATGACCACTACCACTACAGACCCTATAAGAAAGTACAGCTACATCTAGCTACTCACAGGGGGCATCTTCTCTTATCTGGGCCAATCACTCTTTCTTTTTTCTCTCCATCCAGCCTGGGCCATCTTCTCCAGGCCACGAGTCTTCTCTCCAGAACCTACCAGAGAAAATTTTCATCTCCTTGCTCCAGCACATATAGTAGTTAGGCCCCCTCTGTTCCGCCTATAGATTTTTAACTCCCATTGTGCCATCACATAATAGTTAGGTATGTCCTGTGCCCCTCTGTGCAGTCCCTAAATAGTATGAGGCCCCTCTGCACAGCCTCTACATACTATAGGGCCCTCTGTGTAGCCCCTATGTTGTATATGTCCCTTTGTTCAGCCCCCCATTAATTTATTGTCCCGTGTGTTGTTCCAACATATCATTGTCCCCTATGTGCTGCCCCAACATATTATAGTCCCTTATGTGCTGCACCAATACATTTTCATCCCCTGTATGCTGCCCTGACCTACCACCTGGTTCTGATCACTTCCTGGTTCCCTTTTTGAACTATGACTATGTACACCTTTTCCCATAATGCCCCTTACTTGCAAGTGTAAAAAAGTCCAACTGCCAATACTAACAGGACAGAACGGAGATTCAGAACTGAACCTGCACGACCCACCTTAGTTTTGCCCGCATTATGAGGACCTAAATTACGTATCACTACTTGGCGTGACGACATGCCATGGCTCCCCAGATCATCACACCAGCAGGGGTTTTTTGCTCTACAGCAAAGGCAGGATTGCTGCACACATCCCGAGGCACCACTGACTCCCGCAGTCCATTCATAGTGTAGTCAATATCCACCATTATGTAGACAATGAGGCAAAACGTTGTTCTCTTCCTCACCATTGTTATTTCTGTAGACAATGCTCTCCCATTCTGCTGGAGCAGTACAATCCATGTTGTTTGCCATCTTCATTGGAACAAATTAGCTAAACAATTTGACTGAAGACGCGTAACTTTAATCATTGGGCTATTAACCTTAACAATGTCAATGTGTTTTCACTATCAAATTCCGCTAAATGATGGCCCAAGGTAACAGTTAACGGAACATTTTCCAATGGAAGGCATGTTAATGGTTTATTTAGTTTTAAATGCAGTGTGAAAGATTTAGGTAGAAAGCAATACACAATGTAATGTGAGAAAAATAGAAGGAATGGACGGCTTCGGAGAATTCCTCTAATTACATTAGGAGATGCGCTAATTATCCAGATATCATCACATCCAATCAGTGTATGGCGGGATTAGCAATGCCAGGCCGGGGGCGTAGAAGTGCTGCCATTGCATAGTGTAATGTCTCTCAGCCTACTAGATTGTTCATTGTGGTATTTTTGAGAAGTCAGCAGGCCGTTCATTGTCTTTTTCATTATTTTAACAAGAAATGTGCCTTAAAGCTGCTGTCGGGCTTAGAAAACACGTTTAGTTATTAGGAAACTCTGAGATGATAAATAGAAGCCTCTAGATTAGGATTCCTCCTCTATAAAGTTAGCTGTACAATGTCCATCTTCACTCTGGGTCCTGAATGTGTCTCCCAATACTCAGATGCCCCCAGGCCTTATAGTATGGCCGTTCTGAAAAAGTTGAAGGCAGTTGCGTAATTTGGTTGGGGGCAGAAGGGGCTGCCTCACCCCGGTCACACAGGCAGGGGACCCACTGACGATTTTGTAAGTTAATGCTGTATGCTCTTGAGGATAACCCCTTTAATTTTTACACAGTTATACAGTATATGTGGAATGTATAAAGTCTTTTACAATGCTCTTAATCCTTATTCACTATGAGTAATGTAGCAGAATATTCCCTTAGGGCTCCATTCACACGAAGCAAAACTGGTGGAATTCCGCGGCGGACATGTCCATTCTTCAGAGCGGAGAGAGGAGGCGTGCGAGCCTCTCATAGACTGTCATTATGACTGGGAGGCTGGCGGAATTTCGCCAGTTTTGCTCTGTGTGAACGGAGCCTTATTAATTAGAAAGTATTGTTGTCTGCTAAGGTTCCCTATGGGTAACATAATCGGCTTGGGGCCCATTTAGACTTACTCTGAATACCATTTCCTATGGGACATAAAGCAGCTGATAATTTCTGGAAGATTTTTTTAATAGAAGTAAATTACAAATCTCTGGCACTTTCTGACACCAGATGATTTTATTTATTTATTTATTTATTTTTTGTGAACTATCCCTTTAAAAACTGCAGTGTAGAAAGAGGCTGATGTGAATCCAGAATACATCATTGTTATATGGAGGGGTAAAAAAAAACAGGAAACATTGTAATATATTTATAAAGGTTCATAAAAGTATAAAAATCCACCTCTTCTCTCCATCTGATGTGAGTACTGAGAGAGTCGATGTTTCCTGTGGTGAGCACAGCAAGCGTCTTCTTTGGCTTCCGGTTATGAGGGCCAAGGGTTAAGATGATCAAAAACACCAGATCTGTCGAAGAAAAAGAAAATCCTTTAATCAGATAGAATTTATAGAACTGTGTGGGTATCTTTCTGATGATGTACAAACCTATGGAAGCCGAATTGTCACCCCTCTAAATTGTCTCAGTTCTCTTGATTTCCTTCCACTTTTCAGGCTGCAAATATTTCATAAAAACACAACCATTTCTTTCCAAATAAGTCAAAGTGAGAATTGCGACATTTGTACCCGTCTAGCGTTCATGGAAACCTTCCAAGTTTAATGACAATGACAAGCCTGTGATTTTCTGTGGCAGACCTGGCTGTGTCACACAGGTTAAGAAGCATAGGCATCCAGCACAGAAGACATGCTGCTTTCATATAGCAACTCCTCCGATTCATGACACCGAACTTAACCCCTGCTGATGATAAGTCATGACAGAACTGTCTATCTCTCTTATATATCAGCATGCAAGCCTGGGCCTGTATTACCCATTTTACTATATATATATATTTTATTTTTTTTACTTAAACCCCTTCACGTCCACAATCTGAACATATACGTTCCTATTGCACATATCCTGAGCAGTAGGAAAGTGTATATACATTCCTGGACAGAAGGGGCTTTAAATGCGTGTGAGCGTCCTGCACACATCAGTGTGGTCGGCGCCAGAGCTAATGACAGACAGCCGCAGTCCCACGGCTGCCTGTCACTAACCCCACTTAAATGCCGCAATGCATAGCGATCATGGCATTTAAGGTGACAAGGACCTGTCACTGACTGATCGGTTCCCCCGCAGCATGACTTGTACCGGCAGGCAGGGCCGTATTTGTCACTAGGCACCCGTGGTCCGGTGCCTAGGGCGGCGCCCTGGGGGGGGCGGCACCCGCAGGGAACACTTTTTTTATTATTAAAAAAAAAAAAAAAAAAAAAAAACATCCGTAGGCACCGGCCCACGGGTGCCTAGTCCGCGCCGGGGGGGGGGGGGAGGTGTGATGGAGCGGCCGGGAGCAGGCTGGGGGGCAGGCAGGCTGGTTCCCTCCCCCCATGCAGCGCCGAGGTCCGGGGTCCGGGGTGCGAGGCAGGTGTTGAGTTTCCGGCACACACAGTCTGACAGAGGCCGGAAGCTCACAGCTGCAGCCCCGCGGTCTTCTCTCCTGCTCGGCGGCGCTCACGTGATGTGACGTCATCGCCTAGCAGGAGAGAAGATCCAGGAACGCGGGGCTGCAGCTGTGAGCTTCCGGCCTCTGTCAGACTGTGTGTGCCGGAAACTCAACACCTGCCTCGCACCCCGGACCCCGGACCTCGGCGCTGCATGGGGGGAGGGAACCAGCCTGCCCCCCAGCCTCTCCCCTGCCCCCCCCAGCCTCTCACCTCCCCCCCCAGCCTCTCACCTCCCCCCCCCAGCCTCTCCCCTGCCCCCCCAGCCTCCCCCTGCCCCCCCAGCCTCTCCCCTGCCCCCCCCAGCCTCTCCCCTGCCCCCCCCAGCCTCTCACCTGCCCCCCCAGCCTCTCACCTGCCCCCCCAGCCTCTCACCTCCCCCCCCAGCCTCTCACCTCCCCCCCCAGCCTCTCACCTGCCCCCCCCAGCCTCTCACCTGCCCCCCCCAGCCTCTCACCTGCCCCCCCCAGCCTCTCACCTGCCCCTCAGCCTCTCACCTGCCCCTCAGCCTCTCACCTGCCCCCCCCAGCCTCTCACCTGCCCCTCAGCCTCTCCCCTGCCCCCCCAGCCTCTCACCTGCCCCTCAGCCTCTCACCTGCCCCCCAGCCTCTCCCCTGCCCCTCAGCCTCTCCCCTGCCCCCCAGCCTCTCCCCTGCTCCCTCAGCCTCTCCACCTAACCATCAGCCTCTCCCCCCAAACCTCAGCCTCTCCCACTGCCCCCCAGCCTCTCCCCCTAACCCTCAGTCTCTCCCCTGCCCCCCCCAGCCTCTCCACCTAACCCCTTAGCCTCTCCACCTAACCCTCAGCCTCTCCCCTGCCCCCCAGCCTTTCCCCTGCCCCCCCCCCAGACTCTCCCCCTAACCCTCAGCCTCTCCCCTGGTCCCCAGCCTCTCCCCCCTGCATTCTCAGCCTCTTCCCTGACCCCAGCCTCTCTCCCCTGGTCCCCAACCTCTCCCCCCTGCATTCTCAGCCTCTCCCCTGCCCCCCCAGCCTCTCACCTGCCCCTCAGCCTATCACCTGCCCCCCAGCCTCTTACCTGCCCCTCAGCCTCTCACCTGCCCCCCAGCCTCTCACCTGCCCCTCAGCCTCTCACCTGCCCCCCAGCCTCTCCCCTGCCCCTCAGCCTCTCCCCTGCCCCTCAGCCTCTCCCACTGCCCCCCAGCCTCTCCCCCTAACCCTCAGCCTCTCCCCTGCCCCCCCCAGCCTCTCCACCTAACCCCTTAGCCTCTCCACCTAACCCTCAGCCTCTCCCCTGCCCCCCAGCCTCTCCCCTGCCCCCCCAGCCTCTCCCCTGCTCCCCATTCTTTCCCCTGCCCCCCCCCCCCCAGACTCTCCCCCTAACCCTCAGCCTCTCCCCTGGTCCCCAGCCTCTCCCCCCTGCATTCTCAGCCTCTTCCCTGACCCCAGCCTCTCTCCCCTGGTCCCCAACCTCTCCCCCCTGCATTCTCAGCCTCTCCCCTGCCCCCAGCCTCTCTCCCCTGCATTCTCAGCTGCTCCCCAGCCTCCCAGTTCCTCCCCCTGACCCACAGCTTCTCCCTCTGACCCCCAGCCTCTCCCCCTGAATCCCAGCTTCTTCCCTGCCCCCCTACCGCTCCCCCTGCCCCCCAGCCTCTCCCCCTGAGCCCCAGCCCCCCCTGAACCCCAGCTTCTCCCCTGCCACCCTAGCTGCCCCTCCCTGCTGGTCCCCTGCCCCCCAGCTGCTCTCCCTTTCCCCCAGCTGCTCTCCCTTTCCCCCAGCTGCTCTCCCTTTCCCCCAGCTGCCTCCCTTCCCCAGTCACCCCCAGTTGCCTCCCTTCCTCAGTCCCCCCCCAGCTGCCTCCCTTCCTCAGTCCCCCCCCAGCTGCCTCCCTTCCCCTGTCACCCCCAGCTGCCCCCCTTTCCCAGTCACCCCCAGCTGCCCCTGCAGACAAGTTGTGGTCGGAGAAGTCTTCATGATGCTGCGCCAGATGGAGAAGAAAGCAAAAAGTTAGCGACGGCAATCGGAGAAGACGTCACCTGTGAGTCATTAGTAACTGCACTGTAATCACTTCTATAGTGTGCAGAGCCTGTGTACCATTGGGGTCTATAAGGGTCAGTTTATTGTTTGCGGTAGTGTACTGACACAGCCCTGCGGTCACTACAGTACACTAGTGCAAACTTTTTAACTAGGACCCAACTACAAGAGCTGCAGGCACTACAACTCCCAGCATATCCTGAGGGCTGCAGACTGTCAGTACTTGCTGGGAGTTGTAGTGCCTACAGCTGTTGTAGTTGGGTCCTAGGTGCATTATACACTGTATTCTTTGTGGCATATAAGAATACATAGATCTGTGGGGGCTCAGTGCAGGGAAGTGACCGCAGAACAGCACTAATAGGGGATAGAACAAAAACATCCCCCCTATCCCCTATTAGTGCTGTTCTGGGGTCACTTCCCTACACTGAGCCCCCACAGATCTATGTATTCTGATCTCCCGCAACGCCTCCAGGACCCAACTACAACAGCTGTAGGCACTACAACTCCCAGAACAGTCTGCAGCCCTCAGGATATGCTGGGAGTTGTAGTGCCTGCAGCTGCTGTAGTTGGGTCCTAGGTGCATCATACACTGGATGCTTTGTGGCATATAAGAATACATAGATCTGTGGAGGCTCAGTGTAGGGAAGTGACCCCAGAACATCACTAATAGGGGATAGGGGGAGATGTTTTTGTTCTTTCCCCTATTAGTGATGTTCTGGGGTCACTTCCCTACACTGAGCCCCCACAGATCTCTTTATTCTTATATGCCACAAAGCATTCAGTGTATAATGCACCCAGGACCCAACTACAACAGCTGCAGGCACTACAACTCCCAGCATGTACTGACAGTCTGCAGCCCTCAGGATATCCTGGGAGTTGTAGTACAGTAGTACAATCCTATGATAACTGCGGCTGTAGACAGATGTATTACTGGACCTTCAGGGCTGATGGTTGTCACCCACAGATTGCAGCCACCAGGAGCCTCTGCACACAGTGATTTATTACAGGGTTGTCCTCTCAGAGACTACAACTCCCAGCATACCCTGAGAGCTGTATAAATGGAGGGTGTTCTGAGATTTGTCACAGATACAGATGAATTCAGGAAAGGAGCGGGGTCAGCATGTCGTGTCTCACTGGTTGTATATTGGTGGCTCCAGGTACCCCAGTCCAACACTGGACAGAACCAGTCCCCCGGCCTCCTTCCTTCCTCCATCACGTCTGTTTGATGAGAACAGCGGGCATCAAATAGAGCGGCACCCAAGTGCCAGGGTATATACCATGCACAGTAACGGCGCGGGGGGGGGGGGGGGTGGTGAGGGGGGGCGCCTCTGCGTGCAAAGTGCCTAGGGCAGCATGAACTCTAAATACAGGCCTGCCGGCAGGCAGGGGCAGATTAACTTTACCATAGGCCAGGGCTTTTTACCAAGCCTGCCCCCCTCCCCGTAACCCACTGTAACTATGGCAGCACTAATGTAGTGTTTATAGTACGGGATAGATAATGTCATGATACCCTGAATTGTGCAAAAATGCTGTAAAAAAGCAGTGAACTGTAGCTGAGAGACATTACACCACTGAAAGTATGTCTTTTTGGGTGGCCATGGGCCCCCCAGGAGCTCAGGGCCCCGGGCTGCCGCCCAAAACAGACCTGTTATAATCTGCTACTGCCGGCAGGTAGGGGTATGCCACTTACCTCCGTCCTGTCGGATCAGTGATCTGTATATAGAGGCAGACTTTATGTACAAATCGCGGATAATACTGATAAATGCTTTGCTATGGCATAGAATAGATCAGTATATGCAATCAGAGTATTGCATATATAAGTCCCCCAAGGGACTTATATACTGTATGCAATATAAAATGTGTGAAAATAAAAAATAAAAAAAAGTTTTAAATCATAAGATCCCTAATAAAATATCCCAATAAAAAATTATATTACCCCCTTTCCCATTATACAAATAAAAATATATATTAAATAAATATATATATATATATATATATATATATATATATATATATATATATATATATATATATATATAATATATATTACACATCAGAGCAATATGGCTCTTAGAAGATGAGGAGGAACCAGTGGCGAAATTAGAGGGGGGCAAAGGGGGCGGTCGCCCCCGGGCCCACCAAGGCTGGGGGCCCTCCGGGCCGGTCCCCCCCAGTACACTTAAGAGCCGCAGAGGCCGGATGTTAATTAGGCTGCTCTGCCACTTTAAGGCTGCCCGGAAGTAGCGGCCGCTGCACTCAGGGCAAACACTGCAGCTTCCTGTCTGTGTATCTGCTCACTCTATACCAGGGCAGAAGAGACACAGACAGGACCCCCTCCTCACAGCCCGGGCCCCTCCCCCACTCCCTCACTACCTCCTCCGGCTGCTTCCTGCTCTCCTGGATGTCGGGACAGAAGAAGAGGAGGGGCCCAGAGTCCGACTGTGAGGAGAAGATCAGAGAACTGCACCACATGGCCCCCTCAGAGCTTCCCTGCAATTACAGTAAGTGCTGTGTGTCCTGGGTGCATGGGATGTGTGTGTGTCCTGGGTGCATGGGATGTGTGTGTGCCCTGGGTGCATGGGATGTGTGTGTGTCCTGGGTGCATGGGATGTGTGTGTGTGCCCTGGGTGCATGGGATGTGTGTGTGTGTCCCTGGGTGCATGGGATGTGTGTGTGTCCTGGGTGCATGGGATGTGTGTGTGTCCTGGGTGCATGGGATGTGTGTGTGTGTCCCTGGGTGCATGGGATGTGTGTGTGTCCTGGGTGCATGGGATGTGTGTGTGTGTCCCTGGGTGCATGGGATGTGTGTGTGTCCTGGGTGCATGGGATGTGTGTGTGTGTCCCTGGGTGCATGGGATGTGTGTGTGTGTCCCTGGGTGCATGGGATGTGTGTGTGTGTCCCTGGGTGCATGGGATGTGTGTGTGTGTCCCTGGGTGTATGAGATGTGTGTGTGTGTCCCTGGGTGTATGAGATGTGTGTGTGTGTCCCTGGGTGTATGAGATGTGTGTGTGTGTCCCTGGGTGTATGAGATGTGTGTGTGTGTCCCTGGGTGTATGAGATGTGTGTGTGTGTCCCTGGGTGTATGAGATGTGTGTGTGTGTCCCTGGGTGTATGAGATGTGTGTGTGTGTCCCTGGGTGTATGTAATGTGATGTAAGAAGAGATAAGTAAAACTTAGTGTTTAAGGCTATGTTCACACTACATACAGTAAGTTCCGTAGTAATTATGGCCGTTGTAACAATGGCCGTGATTTCTACAGAACTTATGTAGTACTGCCTTCTGAGGAATCCCGGCTGGAGTGTATTCACATAGGTAGAGTTTATTTAGTAGTGTTCTCAAACCTGTGACAAAACTACAGCTCCCATCATGCCCTTCTGGCAGGAGATAGTGGGGATTGTAGTTTAGGAACAGCAGGAGGGTCACATGTTGGAGAATACTTTACTAAATAAACTGTACCCCTAAATGATTGCTTCCTAACAGTGGCTCCTGAGCTGTTACCAAACTACAACTCTCATCATGTCCTGCCACCAGGGTACAATGGGAGTTGTAGTTTTGCCACGGGTAGGGAAACCATAATTTAGGAGGGAGGTTTATTTAGTATAGTGTTCTCCAACATGTGACCCTTCAGTCGCTACAAGACTAGAACTCCCATCATGTCCTGACATAATGGAGGTTGTAGTTAAGGAACAGCTGAGGAGACACTGGTTGGAAAACAATGATTTAGGAGGTCAGTAGTAAAGTACATTAGAGAGGACAGTGGTACAGTACATTAGAGGGGACAGTGGTACAGTACATTAGAGGGACAGTGGTACAGTACATTAGGGAAGGACAGTGGTACAGTACATTAGAGAGGACAGTGGTACAGTACATTAGAGAGGACAGTGGTACAGTACATTAGAGAGGACAGTGGTACAGTACATTAGAGAGGACAGTGGTACAGTACATTAGGGAAGGACATTGGTACAGCACATTAGGGAAGGACAGTGGTACAGCACATTAGGGAAGGACAGTGGTACAGCACATTAGGGAAGGACAGTGGTACAGTACATTAGAGAGGACAGTGGTACAGTACATTAGAGAGGACAGTGGTACAGTACATTAGAGGGGACAGTGGTACAGGACATTAGAGGGGACAGTGGTACAGGACATTAGAGGGGACAGTGGTACAGTACATTAGAGGACAGTGGTACAGTACATTAGAGAGGACAGTGGTACAGTACATTAGAGAGGACAGTGGTACAGTACATTAGGGAAGGACAGTGGTACAGTACATTAGGGAAGGACAGTGGTACAGTACATTAGAGGACAGTGGTACAGTACATTAGAGAGGACAGTGGTACAGTACATTAGAGAGGACAGTGGTACAGTACATTAGAGAGGACAGTAGTACAGTACATTAGAGGACAGTGGTACAGTACATGAGAGAGGACAGTGGTACGGTACATTGGAGGGCAGTAGTAATATAGTTTATTAGGTAGGCAGTGGCAAACTACATTGTGGGCACAGTATAATACGGGGACAGTGGCACTATTTAATATAAAAACAGTTCATAAGAGGCACAGTTTATACAGGGGGGCAGTGGTACAGTTCATTAGGACAAAGGGGTACCATTTATTAAGCACAAGGGGGGGGGCTAACTGCAGATGGAGGCACAAAGTGGGGGCCCAACTAGTGTTGAGGGCATAAGGGGGGGGGGGCTAACTACAGAGGGAAAAGAGAGGGAACACAACTACAGATGGGGCATGAAGAGGATGTCTTACTACAGATGAGGACACAATGATGGATCCTCACTACAGATACAGGCATAAAGAAGGGATCTAAGTATAGAAAGAAGCACAGAAAAGGAAAAATGACTACAGATTGGTCTTCAAAGAAGTCTCTGTTACTGTTTAAGGGCACTATGATAGAGAGTTTGTATAGAGGTGGTTAAAGGTGCTGTAAAAGTAAGGTGCTGAAGATGTTTGTCTGGCAGATACTGCTGTGATGATTTGTGGTTAGAAGAGTCTTCACAATGAAAAAGAAAAGGAAACCTGACCCACTCTCATCAGAGAAGACGTCACCTGTGAGTCACTGGATGTGTCTGCACTTTACTTACACCTCTATTTGTTTGGGGTCTACTGAGGTTCCCTATGGGTAACATAATAGGTTGGGGGCCCACTCAGACTCACTCGCCCCCCCTAGGCTGAACCCCTAGCTACGCCCCTGGGAGGAACATTGCTTCAATGTGACCTGGATAATACAGACAACCTCTGATAATACAGACTATGGATGAAGATTCCCAGTGTAATACAGACCCTAATATCGCTCCTTAGTGTAACTTTAATCTAGAGACGAGCAAATACGATGTGAATGAGCAAGTATTCGATGGAATATTGCGGTATTCGAAAGATTCAAATTCAATCGAGTAGTGAGGTGAATACGCTGGAAACAATAGAAAGCCCTCCCATCGCAGTTGGCGTTTTTTTTAATCCAATGACCATGCAGGGAGGCCATGAGGGACCCTGGGAGTACGCACGCAGCGCGAAAACGGCATCTACCCTCATTGGATGGCTGAACCACATGACCTCAAATCTTAAATACTTGGCTCCTGCCCCTGACCGCAGATGAGCTTTCAACCTAGCCAGGGAAAGATCTTGCAGCAGGGATAGATAGGTTTTAGTAGCGTTTTGGTTAGGCAGGATTACTACAGATCCCAAAAGTCCTTTTCAGGGCTAAGATCAAACGAAAAAGTCATCTCTGAATCAAAAGCACTTCTTCTAAGACATAGAAGATATAACAGCAGCATCAGCATCAGCAGGTGTATTCATTCCAACACCCTGTGTGTACAAGTGACTTATAGTGTCCCTGTTTAACACCACTAAGGGCAGGTTATACATATTGTTCCAGTAGCCCACTAAGGGCACCTGATATATACTGTTTCAGTAGCCCAGTAAAAGGCACGTGATACATATTGTTCCAGTAGCCCAGAAAAAGGCACATCATACCTACTGTTCCAGTAACGTTCGTACAGCATTACGCGTGATATGCCCGAATAACATGACGCACTTTGGAATCATGTATCTAACACTGCGCAAGAAATACAAAGGAAATGTGTGAACATTGCCATAAATGTTCGTAAAGCGTTCGCAAATATTTTTCCTTCGCAACTGCAGAGAGTGGCATAATACTGCGATTTTGGGGTATTTGGTGCACCCAGGCATGCTTCCCCTAATGTCCCAGTGTCATTTCAGAGGTGTTTGCATCGTTTAGGTAGGTTTCATGAGGAACTTGGTGACCTCCAAGTGGTCGAATTTTGATTTCCAAGTGCCGCAATTTTTTTCCCCATAGACTATAATGGGATTGAATACTCGTTCGAATAGTCGAATATCGGTGCCTATTCTATTCGAATTCTCGAAAGTCGAATATTTCACTACTCGCTCATCTCTACTTAAATCCTACTTTAATATAGAACATAATAGCTGACCCCAGTGCAGTGTACAAAGGGATGCCAGTATCAGACCACCTATGTAATACAGACCCTAGTATCAGACCCCCAATGTAATGCAAACCCCAGAAACAGATCACCAGTGTAATACATATTCCAGTATTGGAACCCTGGTGTAATAGAGACCCAGCATCAGGCTCCCTGTGATATAGGGTATGTGTAAAGGGACCTGTCATTACTTTTTATGCTGCCTGAACCCAGAGTTGTCAGGGCAGCCCCTAGTGGCTTCTTCCCTCCCTCAGCCTTGATAGATAGATCTCTCCCTATACACGAAGAGAGGAAAGATCTATGAAATAAAGCTGGAGGATGGGGAGTAGCTGCTGGGAATCACCTCTATCAGGGGCGGATTAACTTTACCATAGGCCCCGGGCTGTTTACCAAGCCTGTCCCCCCCACCCTACCCCACTGTAACTATGGTGGCACTAGCATAGTGTTCATAGTACAGGATAGATAATGTCATGATTCCCTGAACTGTGCAAAAATGCTGTAAAAAAGCAGTGTTCTTTTTCAAAGAACTTTAGCCAGGAGACATTACACCACTGAAAGTATAAGTCTTTTTGGGTGGCCATGGGCCTCCCAGGAGCTCAGGGCCCCGGGCTACCACTCAAAACGGACCTATTATAATCCGCTACTGACCTCTATGACTGGTGGTATAGGCAACATGACAGATTCTCTTAAAGTTACCTCTACAGAGCTGCTTAATGTTGGATGCCTAGTAGATCGAGGTTGAGTGCCGTGACAGATTGGTCATATGGCTAATTCCATGATCTTGGAATCCCAGTAGCAGGAGGGCGTTGCTTGACCTAACTAGTCTTTTATAATATGGATCTTTAATATGACTGGAGTAATGTCCACCTCAGTCAGTGATTTGCTTAATGTTTTTTTATTGCCAAAATAGGTCCATCTAAGAAGTAGAAAGCAGGGGACCTGATGATGTCACCGCAGAAGCTGCAGGGGACCCTGGTAGGTGACTGTTATGAGCCATTAGAATGAACAGGAATGCAGACAAGTGAGCCCTGACTGCTACCCCACCCGTGTCCCTGCCTGCTTACCTCAAACTTCCCTTAATGGCAGCAGGTGACTTGTATGGTGTCCCACTACTAGCATTTCTTTTATACACCTTTCCTAAAGTTCTCACACAGGTTAAACAAGTGGTGGATGAGGTATTTTAAGTTTACCCACTAGGTGTCAGTATTTCTTATATGTATACAGCATATATTACTTATGCACAGCTGAAGGAAGTTATGGGTTAAGTTTTCTATGTCATGTGTTTTGTGCTGACCTATCACAGGTGCTCTTTCTCTCTATCCTATCCTCTCTAGCCTTTCTCTTGCACACACTCATCCCCACCACTCACAGGAGGGTACACAAACATCCCTGTAGAAGGAGGGGGGAGGACGTGAGTCAGTTCTTGTCAGGTTTTCAGTGAGAGAGAACACACAAAACCAAATTCCTGCTGTAGTTAAGCCAGGGCCTGGCTTTTGACAGGACCCCTGACAGGAACCAAGCTCAGATGCCACTAAAGATTTGTTGTAAGCAAACAACTAGTTCTACTATGCAGTGCTAAGCTAAAGTAGGGGAGAGCAGCCACCAAGAAACACTCTAGCCCCCGCCCCAAAACTCTGGGGCCATTGCTGAGGGAATGTTCTCTTTTCTCAAAACCCTGCAAGAAGCAGGAGGTACGTCTAAAGGAAACCCTGCAAGAAACAGGAGGTACGTCTTCAAGTTCCCCAGCTGAAGGAACTTACAAAGGGCCCTATTCTCACAGTCTGGTCAGACATAGTCTAAAAGTGAATACGAGTATCACTTCACTATAGATCTCCACTATAGTTCCGGCAGAGTACAGATTGTACATTGGGACAGGGCTTAAGAATATTTTTTTTATGGAAAATGTGTTCTGTTTATTCTCAAAGCTCTTCAGTAAAGTTCTTATATTTTTATATCTCAAACACACAAGACTCTGTCTCTGCTTGCACCTACACCTATACACACACCACCACCACACACCTTGGGTTATTTTTCCCCTCTTCTGTGGGTGGTGGTGCCGACATCTCAGATGGGTCAGTTGCTGCTCCAGGTTGCCGTGACAAGAGCCCAAGGGACCCAATACAAGTCCGGAAGGTTACTGACCATTTTAGGGAATATACTACCGTTGGACTGGCCCACCAGAGGACGGTAGGATCCTCCAGTGGGCCCCCAGCTTTAGAAACTGCACTAACACTGACTGACATGTCTTTTCTCACTGGTTCTTGATTGGTGGGTCCCCAGGATTATTTCCTCTGAGGGGCCCCAGATCCCCCAGTCAGACACTGGTAAGGATACAAAGGTAACGCTGTAAAGGGTATAAATCCAAATGGCCAGCAACTAAATGAGCCCCTGACAACAACCTATAGGGAACCAGGAGACCGATCCAGCCCCTATTGGTCCGGGCTCCTGGTATCAAAAAACCACCTGTGTTCTAGAGTTCTGACTAGCAGACAAGCTGTCAGTCAGCCAAGCACATTAGTGGATGGGTGTGCTAGACTCTGTATGTGGCCCAATGATGCTGAGCTGCGGCGTCCTTGGTATCCAGAGATACCGTCGGATCTTCGTGATGTCACCTGACCCAGAGCCTGAGAGGACGGTGCTGGATCCCAGTCAGTTAGCTTTTTAACAGTGACTGTGTGTTTTTATATTATTGTGCTAATGCTGGTTCTGGGACCCATGAAATTCTCTGATTCGATGGTGGGCCAGTCTGAGCCTACACCGCAGCCTAATTTAGGTCATACTGAACGGCTTAGAGAATCCACCACTCTGGTAAGATATGTTACACCGCTGCCATCATGTCTCTGGTAAGAATCGGTCACTCATGCGGTACTTTGGATTATTATTTGTTTGATGTTTTAAAGGCAATTTATTATTACAGCTTCAGAACTCAACGTCCCTCTAATGTTTTTACCTCATGAAAAATTCTTTTATTTCTTTGTAAAATACGTGTTACATCTTTAGTAATTTTTTTTTTTGTTTGTGACTGTATTCGTTCCTCACTGACTTTACACCATCAAATGAATTCTGCCTCTAGCAGACTGCAGGCAATTTTATTTCCACAGTGCTGCTCACCTATTCTGACACAATATAATGATGTGCTGTCAATATATGCGGATTATATGTTTTCTTTATGTTTTGCAATGAGTTCTCCAATTTTTGTTTTTGTGAAGGTTTATTAAGGTACAAATAGAAAAATTACTCCTGGGGTGTATGCACTCCCCCCACCATCATTTCTTTTACCATTCTTTCCTCCCACCACAAACATACTCTTGCTTTGCCCCTGTGGATTTGCACTACAATATGTGTCTTAAATATGAAAAAAAAAAAAAAAAATCAACTAATAAAATGATCAACATTCAGGTCTGCCATTAAAAAAACAATGGCTTTTCCTTTTGTATTGAGTGAATGGGACCGATTTCATGGGATTCTTTGAAATGTTTAGTTTAAAGCGCATAAACCTCATATTTTCACTTTTTTTTTTTTTTAAACAAAAATCACCAACCCTGTTCCAGTGTTTTCCAAAGTATAAAATAAAAACTATTTTATACCACTTCATACAGTAACCCTATGTGAACCGTATCAGGAGGGTAAAATCAAATAAATAATAAGTCTGTTCAGCACAATGGCTATTGTTTTGACTCTAAAATAACGCCCTTTGTTTAGGACACTTTGGCAGCCATCATTGCAATGATGGCTGTTGATTCATTACTCAGTTTCAGGCTGCTTTTATAGCGACTCTGTACCCACAATCTAACACCCCCAAACCACTCGTACCTTCGGATAGCTGCTTTTAATCCAAGATCTGTCCTGGGGTCCGTTCGGCAGATAATGCAGTTATTGTCCTAAGAAACAACTCTTAAATTTGCAGCCCCGTGCCCAACGGCCAGGGCTTAGAGTATCTGTGCCATAACTTTTCACCACCCCTATGTCCCTCCTCCCCACCCTCTTCATCATTAGGAATGCCACTGAAACATTTTCTCCTGTCTGAAAATTGCACAGGTGCCCTAACGATCCAGCCCATGTTCAGTATTCACACAGCTGATGAATAGAAGACAATCTGCCTGGAGCATTCCTAATGATGAGGAGGGTGGGGAGGAGGGACAGAGAGGTTGTGCCAGCTTAATGCATACACAATCTAGGCCACAGTCGTTGGGCATGGAGCTGCCAGTTTAAAAGTTGTTTTTTTAGGACAATAACTGCATCACCTGCTGAACCGACAGATCTTGGCCATGTTTTCTTAGCGCCGGATAACCCCTTTACCACCCTTTCAGGTGAGGCTATTAAAAAGTTTCATAAAATTTTGGTACAAAGAAAAAGGTTGACTGACGGCCAGAAAATAAATCAATATATAAACAACTAAAAATAATGTTTATAAAATTACAGTCGCAAATTGGCGTCCCGGAGGAGTTATGCATCAAACAGACCTGTAAGGTAGTATACTTTCTGTACCCCAGAATTAGTGGGGCAATAATGATGATATAGGGGGATTATGGTACTAATGTCATGATATACGTGGAATCCAATTAATCTAATGCACTAGCACTTTTGATACTGTAATTTAGTAATTATCCAGTGTTATTTATTGTATATTGCACTTTATCCGTCTATAAGAAAGATCTGTGTTGTGGGTCAGGGATTACAGCAAATAATATGAGCTAATCTATCAATAAACGCCTCCGGGATAGCCACCGTTCTTTTTAATGTTAGGTTTTTCTCTTTTTTATAAATTGTTTTAAAATACATGTATTTAATAAAGATTGAATTTTTTTGCTACGTAAGTTCAGCATTTTTTTCTCTTTTTGGTATAATCTGTAAATAAAGCTGTAGTAGCAGCAGTGAGGCTGCATGCAAATAGCTGACCACAAGGTATATGATAGAATATAGGATATTGCATTGAGACAAAAGTGTGTATATTAAAAAGTTTCATAAAATTTTGGTACAAAGAAAAAGGTTGACTGATGGCCAGAAAATAAATCAATATATAAACAACTAAAAATAATGTTTATAAAATTACAGTCGCAAATTAATGTCATGAACATTAACACCTTAACGACACAGGGTGTATATTTACGCCCTGTGGTCGCCTCAGGGACTTCAGAGGGGGGCTGCGCGGCGACCCTGTTCTGAACTGCCATGGTCTCGGGTGCCACATGTAGCCCGGGACCGCGGCTATTAGCGGGCACGGTCCGGTCGCTGTGCCCGCTAATCAAGCAATCAGAAGAAGCCGTCAAAGTTGACAGCTGCATCTGATTGCTTGCTGTCCCTCATACCTGGTGGTCCAGTGCAGGGCCGTCTTACCCATTGGGCATGGTAGCCGGCTGCCCGGGGGCCCTTGCGTCCTAGGGGGCCCCTGCCCGCTTTGACATACCCGTATTTTTCGCTTTATAAGACGCACTTTTTTTCCTCCCAAAGTGGGAGGAAAAACTAAGTGCATCCTATAAAGCGAAGATGGCTCCCAAGCAGTGCCGAGCACCACAAGGAAGCCGTCCCACCCGCCCCTTCTATTGCTGCTCACTGTGCATATGCATAGAGAGTGGCCCTGAGCGACCCCCTCCGCCCGCCCCGCCCTCCCCTTCTATCGCCCCTCAGCTGAGCTGATCAGAAGCCCAGGAAAGTGCAATGAGCAGCACTTGCCTGAGCTTCTGATTGGCTCAGCTAAGCAGCAATAGAAGTGGCGGGCTGGGCGGGCGGTCCCAGAACTCACCCGTCCGCCGGCCCCAGCAGCTGATGTCTCCCGTAATCCTCCGGGCACAGGCAGTAGGGTACAGAGACGCTGCCTGTGTCCCGAATGTGTCGTGCAGCCTCTATCATTCAGGGGCCGGCGGGGGCTGGCGGACGGGTGAGTAACTGGTTTGTTGTTTTTCTGTTCCGCAGGGGGGATTGGCTACTATTGGGGGCACTGGCTACTATGGGGGCACTGGCTACTATGGGGGGCACTGGCTACTATTGGGGGCACTGGCTACTATGGGGGCACTGGCTACTATGGGGGGCAATGGCTACTATGGGGGCACTGGCTACTATGTGGGGGCAATGGCTACTATGGGGGGCACTGGCTACTATGGGGAGATTGGCTGTTATGGGGGGCATTATATGGGGGATTGGCTACTATGGGGGGCACTATATGGGGGCATTGGCTACTATGTGGGGCACTGTATGGGGGCATTGGCTACTATGTGGGGCACTATATGCAAAGATGGAGGGTTTGATGGCGGCGGCCGCAGGAGGGGGCCCAATTCGCACCTCTGCCCAGGGGCCCATAATGCTGTTAAGACGGCCCTGGTCGAGTGGGGTGGATCGCCCCCCCGGGACATTGTCCTAGAGGAGCGATCCACACATCCTCTGCTGGCCAGGGTCAGAGCCGTAATGGCGCTGATCCTGGCTCGGCACTCTGTTGTTTTCGGCTGCAGCAGCTGGAAGCAATCAATGTGCCTATCTCATCGATCTATGCTGTATAACTATACAGCATAGATCTTAAAGGGAGATCAGTGTGGATGTACTAGAAGTCCCCCCGGGGGGTGGGGGCTTCTAGTATATGAAATAAATAAATAAATAACGTGCCATTATTGATAATAAAAAAAAAACTCCCCTAATTAAAGTCCAAATCACCCCCCTTTTACCATGTTATAAAAAATAAATAAATAAACATGTTTGGTATCGCCGCATGTGTAATTGCCCAAATTAATAATTTATATCATTCTTGATCTTGCACAGTAAACGGCGTAAGCGCACAAAATCCCAAAGTGGAAAATTGTGCATTTTTGGTCGCATCAAATCCAGAAAAATTGTAATAAAAAGTGATCAAAAAGTCGCATATGCGCAATCAAGGTACCGATAGAAAGAACACATCATGGCGCAAAAAATGACACCTCACACAGCCCCATAGACCAAAGGAGAAAAGCGCTAAAAGCATGGGAATAGAGCGATTTATGTTAACATATTTATGGTAACAATGGTTTGAATTTTTTACAAGCCATCAGATAAAATAAAAGTTATACATGTAATCGTAATGACTTGAGGAACATATATAACAAGTCAGTTTTACCCCAGGGCGAACAGCGTAAAAACAAATACTCCCCAAATAAACAAAATGTGTTTTGTTTTGTTTTTTTCAATTTCACCAAACATTTATTATTTTCTGGTTTTGCAGTGTTTTTTATGAAAAAATTCAGCCTGTCATTGCAATGTACAATTAGTGGCACAAAAAATAAGGGCTCATGTGGGTTTCTAGATGAAAAATGCAAGTGCTATGGCCTTTTAGGCACAAGGAGGAAAAAAAACGGAAATGCAAAAATCTAAATTGGCTCTGTCTTTAAGGGGTTAAGGCTGGGTTCACACTGCGTGTCCATGTAATGTATCCATTTTTAAATGGTTACTTTTAACATACACAATAATGTGGTCAACCAAGTATTTGTCTATGCTAAAAAAAAAGAAAAAATCCATCCGTTTTGATCCTTTATTTATTTTAAATAATTGTCAATGGAAAAACTGACCTAACTGGATTGCCTACAATTGCATCTGTTGTTTAATCCGTTTTTTTTTTTTTTCTCCATAAAACATATACGTTAAACGGACTACGAAAACGGAGTGTGAACCCAATCTAATTTGATGGGCAGTGCAAACAATTGTTATTCTATACATTGTATGAACTAACGGAAGTTGTTTGTCTAGACTTGAAGAATGAAAACAACGGCCATTATTTTTAATAAAATTGGTTATTTTAACAAAAAAAGACAGTGTTTGAACATATCCTTCAGGTGAATTGTCACTTTAGGAACTGTTCCATTAAAGTTTTCAAATGGTTAAGTTTAGCCGGGACTTTGTGGTTAACCTGCACCGCACCACCACCACACTGCAGGGACACCAGGGACTACATCTACTACCTTTTGGGACCCAGGGAGGGCGTACACCACTCAGGCCCCATGACAAGTGCTGTAGAGGTACCACAAACAGCCCTAGCTTAAAACACCTGGCTACGCCTGGGTCATTGCAAGTGCTTGGCTATAGAGATGAGAGAACTGAACTTCATGAACCGAGAATTGTTTGCAAAAGGTTTAGTTAATTAATACACAAAGAAAACAAAAAAGGGTGTGCTCACCTATCTGCGCTCCCCTGGTGTCCTTCTATGGGTCTCCGGTGTTTCCCGCTGATCGCAGCCGTCTCCAACTGCTCAACCAATCACTTAATATAATGCTGTCTCAGTCAGAGACAACCTCCTCAGCCAATTACTAACTGACTGAGACAGAATGATGCAGAGACCAGTGATTTCTGCCATCTTTGTCTCAGTGAGGAAATGGAGATGGCTGCGATAAGCGGAGGACACTGGGGGAGTGTGAACTGGTAAGTATTGATGAGCGAACTTGTTTTAACCACATTAAAACAGCTAAATACCTGTAAATATTTAGATGTTTTAGTGTGGTTAATCTAAGGTTCGGACAAACTCAAACCTTTCTTTAAAGTGTCTCTGTCGTTATAACTTTCAAAATCTAAATCAACAGTAGAAGTGATATAAAGCAAGTTTGCAATATACATTCATTATTTTTGTTGTTATCGTGCTCTAAAACAAAGCTGTACTTACCAGAAATCCAGGTCCAGTCTCCTGAAGGCAGATTTTCTGACTTTTGTTGGTTGAAAAAAAGAGACTAAACACAGGAATTTCCGGCCAGTACAGAGAGTCACGGCTCAATGTGTTTATCAATCACATGGCTGCCTTCTCTCTGTGAGCACTCAGATGGCCTAGGATAGTCAGGACTTCCTGTTTTTTTTTACTGTTTCCTGTTTTTTCTTTAAGAAAACAGAAGACAGGAAGTGCTGTGTTTTCCATGATAACTAAAAAAAAAATAATGAATGTAAATTGCAAACTTGCTCTATATCACATCACCTGTTGATTTAGATTTTGAAAGTTATAACAACAGTAACACTTTAAAGTTCATCAAGCCCTATTGAACCGAACCTTGAAAAATTTGCTCATTTCTACTTGGCTACCAACTGTACACAACTGAAAGTGAACTTGTACCGGCATGTAGCCGCCCCCAAACCTCATTGTAGAGACCATCATGCCCCTTCCAGTTCAGGGGTAGGCCTTTCTTCCGATGCCGGTATTTTGGAGAAAAACTACTTTTTGCTGCAGTGCGGCAGGGAGTCAATTTGGCATGGCCTAAAGTAGGGGCATGCTGAAAGTGAAGAGAAGTGGAGAGAGAGGCAGGCCTAGGGCATGGAGGCCACACCAGATTAACTCCGCACCCCGCTGTGCCATAGCGATAAAAGTGTTTTTTCTTCAAAATACCAGTACTGGGAGAAAGGCCGACCCCTGAACCTTTACAACGTAGTACCAGTGGTTTGAAGGCAGCTACATGCCGGTACAGATTTACTTTAAGTATTAAGAAGCTTTTAAGTTTTGGACCAGCAAAATTCAAGTCCATTATGCCCATCTCCGCTTTTTCTTTGGGCGACAAGACAAAAGTTTGCAGGTTGCTGTAGTTTGTCTGCAAGTTGTTTTAAAAGTGGTGAGAAATTCGCTGATGACCAAAGGTCACCGAGAATTATCATCCTTCTATAGATGGCTACAAGCCAGTCAGTTTTAGCTGCTTCACTTTGTAGTGCCTGTAAGCCAAGGGAGAATTTGTCTTGAATTCTCGTCATATATTGGTGACAGTGCACGGCGCTGCATGCTGTGCCAGCTGGCTCGCTTTCTTCCACAATTCCTTTTTTTTTTTTTTTTGTCATCTGCTCTTTTATAATTTCATCAATTAGAGTTTGCAGGTGAACAAGGTTAAATTTCCAAACACACAACGTTACAAACAACGATTTAATTACTAGTCCTACTAAAACACAAGAGCAGATGCATGGATACTAAGTGACTATTTTTAGAATGCTCCATAAATTGACTTGACGGCTCTCGAGCTCTATTTGTGTTGGTGTTTTATGCATGCGTAGAGTGTTCTCATAGAACCTCAAATCCAGAGGTTTTCTCAAGCCGCTCTCTGAGGACTAGCAAGTGTAAATGTATTTATATATGGTAGAACGAGGCAGAGAAGCATACTGTGAAGTCTTAAAGGGCATACCTCATATCTTTTTTTTTTTTTTTTACTTTCCATGCTTAGATGTAAGTTTATAGAAGAGTCATTGGGGGAGATTTATCAAAGGGTGTAAAATTTAGACTGGCGCAAACTGCCCACAGCAACCAATCACAGCTCAGCTTTCCTTTCAGCACTGCGTAAAGCTGAGCTGTGATTGGTTGCTGTGGGTAGTTTGCACCAGTCTAAATTTTACACCCTTTGATAAATCTCCCCCATAATGTTTCCACTATTTTTAAAATGTTGTAGTGTTTATTTTATTTTTTCTTTAAAATTCCTTCCTGGGGGCAGCCATATTGCTTCTTTTATTCTCTACAGCCGTATACTGTATGTTTGGTTTATGGCAGCCGCAATGAATGGGAAACGACTGATCTACCATTGTTCATTGACTATTATAGTCTATTTATATAAACAACCGTGAATCTGCTGGTTCAAATTTATATTATTGTTGATTATTTTTTGCTGTTACCAACAAGGTTTTATAGGTGTCACATGTCCATAAAAGACACACACAATTGGATCGGATAGGAGGGGTTTATATAGCATTATAGATGAGCGAACCGGGTTGATCCAAACCCGAACGATCAGCATTTGATTAGCTGGGGCTGCTGAACTTGGATAAAGCTCTAAGGTTGTCTGGAAAGCATGGATATAGTCATTGGCTGTATCCATGTTTTCCACATAGCCTTATGTCTTTATCCAACTTTAGCAGCCACCGCTAATCGAATGCCGAAAGTTCGGGTTTGGATCGACTCGAGCATGATCAAGGTTCGCTCATCTCTATATAGCATAGGACTGAACATTTGCCCAATCATGCTGTATATTGATTCCAAGAGCTGGCATTTGGACATTGTTATTAACTTAAAGGGAATTTTTTGCTAGGCTAATGCTGCATTAAATAAGAGAAGCATAAACCGGTGACAGAAATATTGAACAGAACAGTGTATCTCTTATATCATATTGTTCAACTGTTTTCCTAATATGCAGGAGAATGCGATACATGCTGCACCACTCCACCTGCTGACTGACAGCTGTCTGCCTATACACAGTATAGATATGACAACTGCCAACCAGAGGCTTGTGGGTGGAGTGTGCTGGTGCTCATGAATATTCAGGACTACTGGGCTCATGCACATAGTGGCCTGGACTACTTATTGTCCATGTTATTCAAAAGGATTTCTGCACAGAACAAGGTACTGTAAGTGATATATCATTCTGTTAAGCTTTTCTGTCACTAGTTTGTTACCCTTACATAGCAAAGCATAAATCTACTGTTGGCTTTATTTTATGCACAGAGATCAAGTGTCAAGGAGGTGTTTCTGAGCGGCAATATACACGCCTCCCTCCCCCCTTTGCTTTGAATTATTGATGCACAGGGCTCCTTGCTAAAACATGAGCCTTGTATATCAAACATGCAAAGCAGGGAGGGAGGAGGCATGCATGCTGCGGCTCAGCAACGCCTCCTTGACACTTGAGCTCTGAGCTTGAAATAGAGCTGACAGATTCCTATTAACCTCTCTAATCCAATTTAAAATTCAGTTCCCCCCCCCCTCCTTGTTTTCTAAGACCCATAGCGCTTTTATTTTTCCATCTAAAGGGCCATGTAGATGAACAGGGCCAGTATGAACTGTAATATACTGTAATAAACTGTCAGTAAATAAAAGATTTTAAAAAGTTATAGGGATCAGAAAATGGCATTTTATTATTTTTTAACCCCTTCCCTCCGCAGGATTTATCGGCACGTCCTGCAGGGGTGGGGAGGTTCAGAAAGGGGCTGCGTTGTGACCCTTTGAACCACCACAATCCTGTCTGCTTTCTGCAGCCCAGGACCATGACCATTAGCGGGTGTGGTCGATCGCCGCACTCGCTAATTAGGACAGTTAAATGCAGCTGTCAAACATGACAGCTGCATTTAACTGTCTGGCAGTGCCGCTCTCCCTGGTGTCTAGTGGCGGATCTCCCCCCACGGGGTGCGATTGGAATTGTGCTGATCCCGGCTCTGCACTCCATGTATCTGGTCTGCAGCAGACCAGTATAATAGAGCACTGATCTGATGGACCAGTGCTCTATTACATACACAGCATTGATCTCAATGGTAGATCAGTGCTGTGTATATAGAAGTTCCCCAGGGGGCTTCTAATTACTGTATGTGAAGATAAAAAAAGTGTTTTTATTAATAATAAAATCCCCTCCCCTAATAAAAGTCTAAATCACCCCCTTTTTCTATTTTATAAATAGAAATAAATAAATAAATAAACCTATCTGATATCGCCACTTGTGTAATTGCCTAAAGTAATAAACTATCCCATTCGAGAGTGCATAATTGCGCATTTTTGGTCGCATGAAATCCAGAAAAAATATGAAAAAAAGAGATCAAAAAGTTATATGCAAGTAAGGTATAGATCATGGCGCAAAAAATTACACCTCACACAGCCCCATAGACCAAAGGATGAAAGTGCTATAAGCATGGTATTAACCCCTTAGCGTCCCATGACGTATCTGGTATGTCATGGTGATGCGGGGGGAGTTCAGAGAAGGGTCTCGCCGGGACCCCGCTCTGAACGGCGCCGCTCCCGGCTGTGATGTGCAGCCGGGGAGTGCCTCTATTAGCCGGCACGGGTCCCGTTGCCGTGTCGGCTAATTAAGCACTTCAATGCAGCTGTCAAACATGACAGCTCCATTGAAGTGCTTTATACATAATCTCCCCGGTGTCTAGTGGGACGGATCTCCCCCTCCCCCGCAATGCAATCTCTCTATGAGAGATCAATGCTGTGTATATACAAGTCCCCCAGGGGGACTTCTAGTTAATGTAAAAAAAAGTGTTTTTATTAATAAAAAATCCCCTCCCCTATTAAATCACATTCCTGGTCTCACACGGTAAACAGTGTAAGCGCAAAAAAATTCCAAAGTGCAAAATTAAGCATATTTAATTGCATCAAATCCAGAAAAAATTTAATAAAAAGCGAAAGTCAGAAAGTCACTTACGTGCAATCAAGGTACCGATAGAAAGAACATGTCATGGCGCAAAAAAATGACACCTTACAGAGCCCCATAGACCAAAGGATAAAAGCGCTATAAGCCTGGGAAGGGAGCGATTTTAAGGAACATATATTTGTTAACAATGGTTTGAATTTTTTACAAGCCATCAGATACAATAAAAGTTATACATGTTCCATATCAATTTAATTTGACAGCGCAAATGATTTTTTTCCAGTTTCGCACCATATTTTATGGGAAAATTCAGCCTGTCATTGCAAAGTACAATTGGTGTCGCAAAAAATAAGGGCTCATGTGGGTCTCTTGGTGAAAAAATGTAAGTGCTATGGCCTTTTAAGCACAAGGAGGAAAAAGCAAAAGCGCAAAAACGAAAATTGGCTTTGACCTTATGGGGTTAAGGAATATTTAGATTTTTTTTAAAGGTTTAAATTTTTTTTAAGATGTCAAATAAAATAAAAGTCATGCAAGTTAAGTATCATTTTAATTGTACCAACTTGGGGAACATAAATAACATGTCCGTTTTTACCATAGGGTGCATGGCATAAACACAAAACCACCACAAATAAAAAATAATGCGTTTTATTTTCAATTTCACCACATATATAATTTTTTTCTGGTTCTGAAGCATATTTTATGCAAAAGTTAAGTCTGCTATTGAAAAGTTCAACTAGTGGCGCAAAAAAAAAGGGCTCAAGTGGGTCTCTAGGTTAAAAAATGCAAGTGCTATGGCCTTTTAAACACGAGGAGGAAAAAAACGAGAACACAAAAACAAAAATTGGCCCGGGAGGGAAGGGGTTAATAAAACATTTTTACATTTTGGCACTAGTAGTAAAACAGGATGGAAACTATACAAATTGGTTATCATTGTAATCGTATCAACCCAAGGTATACACCCTCCCCGTTCTCCTGATAAACACACTGAAGCCATCAGACAACCTGCATTTCTACTAAAACAAGTTATGCTATTCCCACCTCATTTACGGATCCTCTAGTGTATCAATATGATCAGTTTATGATCACAAGTCCCTCCACAAGTGTAATCCCTTTGTGAGCAGCAGCTGGTCCCTAAGGCCCAAAGAGAACAGACCAAGTAAGCGTAGTTATCAGATTCTGGTCATCCACAAGTGAGTCAGCGCAGTACCAGGGATGAGACCTTAATGGTAGTGAGAAAGTGAAGGAGAGGAACAGGAGAGGAAAATGATACATGGCATGGTTCAGGATACATGGGATAAGAGAAGAACAGCAGAAACTAACCTTTGCTTGGAATGCAAGAATCCAACAATGCTTAGACAAGGGAGGGACAAGCCGAGTGTGTTTAAAGGGAACCTGTCACCCCTCGTGCCGGGGTGACAGGCTCCCGACCCCCCGCTACAGCCCCCTATACTCAGCTGATCCCGCCGGGTCCCACTTCTGGATCGGGTCGGGTCATGGAGATATCAGCCGCTGCAGCCCGGCGCGCGCGCTGAGAGATGAGTCCAACGCTCATAGAGAATGACAGGAGAGTCCAGCGCTCTGTCATTCTCTATGAGCGGGATCAGCTGAGTATAGGGGGCTGTAGCGGTGGTCGGTAGCCTGTCACCCAGCATGGGGGGTGACAGGTTTCCTTTAAATATGTGCAGGCAGAACGGGATTGGTAGAAGACAGACATAGGTAAAGACACGCTGGGCTTCTAAATGTACAGCATACGACCGCATGTGCACCTTAATGGTCAGAGATGGCATTGCAGAGGCAGCCGGGAGAAGGAAGCTGATGCCGAAGGACCAAAAAAGACCAATGTGGAGACCAGCAGAAGAGTGTGGAGGTGCGGGACCCAGATGATGACAGCGGTATTGGAACGGGAATGTTGCAAAAAATGTTTTAAGGGGTGAAGCAAATACAATTTCCAGAGGCGCTTAGGAGTCAAAATGAGGAATAAAAGGGGACTATATTTAGGACAGGGACAAACCTCAGTCAACAGGTAGCCCATGCCAGGAAAATCCACCTCGATATAGGCCTCCAAGCCTGATCACCATAGCAACCTGATGTCATTATAAAACTAGAGTAGAAGAGCCAAGCCAGCATGGCGGCAGTCTAGGGTGTTAGCTGGAGCAGCAATGATGGAAGCCTCTACTGTAGGTTCTTCAGTAATCGGGCAAAGTCATCACCAGTGACGGCAGCAAGCCATTGGAACAAGGTGCCGGAGCCGAGGTGAGTAACACTACTACTAATACATATTAATATTTACTATCACAGAAATATACAGAATATGGGGACACACACATTTTTCATGTCATCTCTATAATGTACTATGGAGTTAGAATAAAATCTGCTCATATCTCATGTGTTTTCAGAAATCATATTTCATAAGTGACACGATTTTCCTATAGGGTCAATTTCTATTTATAATGCACCACAGAGACCGGGCGATGAGAAATGATATCTCTCCAGAATCAGTACAGCTTATAGCAGAGAACAGAGTGGCCCTATTGAATACATGTCCGACCAAATGTATTCTTAGTCAAAATAATAAATGTTGCTGCATATCTGACATTACTTACAGGTGATTATACATGCACAGTCCATGGCCAGAAATGCCTGCGACCACAGAATAAGATAGCGAGGGGGGATACTGTATGGAGAAGTTCTGTATTTCATATAACTTAGTAGTTTAGGGTCATAAATGTGAGAAAATCCAGACAATGTATGAAGAGGTAGCAAAGCAGTTTTTGCAACTCTCCATGCTTAATAACAGGCATTAGTTAAATGAGAAGTCCAGCCATTTATAAAAATCCAGCAGGGGCAGGGGGGAATTTGATAACGAGTAGGAACTTACCCCTCCCCGTGCCCGCGGTGAGTAGTGGGACCGGCCTCACACACCCCCCCCCCTCCCCCCTCCATGCTGGGCTCTGGGACCTCTATAGCTCACACATTATGTACTGTATACATTTCCCCTTTTCTGTAAGGCCCCCCATATTGTATACCTACCCCTCCCCTCTGTCCCAGCTCATGGACTGGCCGCTCAGCCAGTCAGTGACTAGGGCAGGACACCGCTTCAGTAAATGATTGGCTGAGCAGCCACTCCACAAGCTGGGACAGAGGGGAAGGGTAGGTATACAATATGGGGGGGGGCCTTACAGCAGAGGGGAAATGTATACAGTATATAGGAACAACTACAGAGAGGGGAAGGAGGTATACAGTACCTGCAGAGGGGGATGTATACAGTATGGAGGAACAACTACAGAGAGGGGAGGGAGGTATACAGTATGGGGACTATCTGCAGAGGGAGATGTATACAGTATGGGGGAACAATTACGGAGGGGAGGTATACAGTATAGAGAATACCTGCAGAGTAGGGAATTATACAGTGTACAGTATGGTGGAACGACGACAGAGAGGGGAAGGTGGTATACAGTATAAAGGCTACCTGCAGAGGGAGAAGGGAGGTATACAGCATGGGGGCTACCTGCAGAGCAGGGAGGGAGGTATACAATAGAGGGGAACAACTACAGAAGGGGAAAGAAGGTATACAGTATGGGGGGGTACCTGCAGAGGGGGGAGGGAGGTATACAGTATGGGGGAAACAATTACGGAGGGGAGGTATACAGTATAGAGAATACCTGCAGAGTAGGGAATTATACAGTGTACAGTATGGTGGAACGACCACAGAGAGGGGAAGGTGGTATACAGTATAAAGGCTACCTACAGAAGGGGAAGGAAGGTATACAGTATGGGGGGGGTACCTGCAGAGGGGGGAGGGAGGTATACAATATGGGGGGACAACTACAGAAGGGGGATGTATACAGTATGGGGGCTACCTGCAGAGGGGGGAAGGAGGTATACAATATGGGGGAATGACTACAGAAGGCTAATGGAGGAATACAGTATGGGGGCTACCTGCAGAGAGGGGAGGGGGGTATACAATATGGGTGAACAACTACAGAAGGGGGAGAGAAGTATACAGTATGGAGGCCTAACTACAGGGGAACTTACAGTAGAGGAGACTAACAACAGTAAAACATAAAGTATGGCGGCTAACTACTGTATAGAGTGGGGCTACAGTGTAGGGGTATACTGTGCTTCTCTGAAAATAAGACCTAGCCCTTTTTTTTAAGAATAGTACAATAAAATGAACCATTTTAAGGCAAGTGGGGAAAAAAGCTTTAGGGTATAAACCCACACGCCGTATATGCAGCAGATACGCAACAAATACGCAGCAGATTTGTTGGTACAGATTTGATGCTGTGTTCAGTTATTTAGATCTAATCTGCTGCGAGTTTGCTGCGAGTTTGCTGCGAGTTTGCTGCGTATCGCAGCAGTAAATACGCTGCATATATGGTGTGTGGGTTTATACCCTTAAAGCCAGAAGTCTCCTATCAGTGAGACATCTAATGATCAGGACAACAACCTCAAACATAGGTACAGCTAGAGCCACATGCTCATTCTCTAAGACATGGCCCCTTTAACCCCTTAGTGACCGCCGATACGGCTTTCTACGGCGGTCACTAATGGTCCTTATTCTGCTGCCATCAGCTTTTTACGGCGATGGCAGAGAATAAGGCTGCGGGGCCGAGACGGCCCCCACCCCATCCCCCCGGCTACCGGAGGTAGCTGAGGGGTTGGGGCAGTGTGTGGGGTCCGTCCCGGCCCCCCCCCCTTACCGACGATCGCCGCTATTAACGTTATAGCGGCGACCGTCGGTAAAGGAGATTACCGGTGCCCGCCGCCGCTTTTCATCTGCCCCCGCCGTGAATCTACGGCGGGGGGAGATGAAATAAGTGTCCCCCAGACCTCAGATCAGCCCCCCCTAGTGCCCCAATAACTAAACCCCCTCCCCCGGCGGCCATCATTTCCAAGATGGCCGCCGCCATCGCTGTGAACCGACTAATGTCGGTTCACAGCGATGGAAAAGTTAAAATGAATGAAAGCCCCATGCTCTCCACCACCGGAGGTAGCGGAGAGCATGGGGCAGTCATCGGGGACCCCCCTGTTTGGTCCCGGTACAAGCGATCAGCGGTATATACTATATACCGCTGATCGCTTGTGCCATGTGCATCCAGGCACTTTTTATCCCCTGTCACCATAAATGATTGGTGACAGGGGATAAAAAGTGATGTCCCCCCACCCCCCAGGTCGCCCCCACCCCCCCTGTCACCCCCGTCCCCCAGTCACCCCCCCTTCCCCATATACTCACCGGATCCACGGAGCTCCTTCCACCTCGACGTCCTGGCTGGTTATGAAGTGCGCATGCGCTTCACAACCAGCCAACTCTGAAAATTTAAAGTGACAGAGACCAATTTGGTCTCTGTCACTGAACTATGATTACTGAGATAAAAAATATCACAGTAATCATAGTAATACAGTGAAAATGAATATGTAAAGTACAAAAAGTGACAAACATACAAAAAAATAAAACACACATAATTGCAGTTTACTCCCAAATTACCCCTAACCCCTCCCCAGAATACCCGTAACCACCGCACGTTGCCCGTAACCACCGCACGTTGCCCGTAACCACCGCACGTTGCCCGTAACCACCGCACGTTGCCAGTAACCACCACAAATTGCCAGTGACCCCCTCCAGATTGCCCGTAACCACCCCAAATTACATGTACCCACCCCAGATTACCTATAAGCACTTCAGTTTATCAGTAACAATCCCAGATTGTCTGTAACCCTTCCAGGTTGCACATAACCCCCCAGGTTCCCCGTAATCATGCCAGATTACATGTAACCCCCCCCCCCCAGATTGCACGTAACCACCGCGCGTTGCCTCTGACCACGCCACAAAGCCTCTGACCACGCCACGATGCCTCTGACCACCGCACGTCGCCTCTGATCACCGCACGTCGCCTCTGACCACCGCACGTCGCCTCTGACCACGCCACGGCGCCTCTGACCACCCCAAATTGCCAATGACCCCCTCCAGATTGCGGTGCCCATGCCAGATAACAGGTATCCACCCCAGATTGCCTATAAGAACTTCAGTTTATCCGTAACTACCCCACATTGCCCGTAACCACCCCACGTTGCCCGTAACCACCCCAGATTGTCTGTAAGCACTGCAGGTTGCCCGTAACCACCCCACGTTGCCCGTAACCACCCCAGATTGTCTGTAAGCACTGCAGGTTGCCCGTAACCACCCCACGTTGCCCGTATCCACCCCAGATTGTCTGTAAACACTGCAGGTTGCCCTTAACCACCCCACGTTTCCTGTAACCATCCCAGATTGTCTGTAAGCACAGCAGATTGCCCGTAACCAGCCCACGTTGCCTGTAACCAGCCCACGTTGCCTGTAACCACCCCACGTTGCCGTAACCACAGCAGGTTGCCCGTGACCACCACACGTTGCCCATAACCACCCCTCGTTGCCCGTAACCACCCCACGTTGCCGTAACCACAGCAGGTTGCCCGTGACCACCCCATGTTGTTTGTAACCACCCCAGATTACCTATAACCACCTCAGGTTGCCCATAACCACCCCTGGTTGCCCGTAACCTCCCCACTTTACCTGTAATCTCATTTTTTTTATTCTATTTTAGTAACTGCGCTATTCTAATAACCATTACTAGCTGCAATTTTGCTCCTGTAAATTGGCGTTCCTTCCCTTCTGAGCCCTGCTGTGTGCCCATACAGTGGTTTATGCCCACATATGGGGTACCGTTGTACTCAGGAGAACCTGCGTTACAGATTTTGGGGTACGTTTTCTCTCCTATTCCTCGTCAAATTGAGAAATTTCAAACTAAGCCAACATATTATTGGAAAAATTAGAGTTTTTCATTCTTACTGTCTACTTTTGAATACTTTCCTCAAACACCTGTGGGGTCAAAATGCTCACCACACCCCAAAATAAATTCTTTGAGGGGTGCACTTTCTAAAATGGGGTGACTTTTGGGGGGAATCTATTCTGCTGACACTACAGGGGCTCTGCAAACGCACCTGGCGCTCAGAAACTTCTTCAGAAAAATCTGCATTGAAAAAGCTAATTGGCGCTCCTTTCCTTCTGAGCCCTCCTGTGTGCCCATGCAGTGGTTTATGCCCACATATGAGGTACCTTTTCACTTAGGAGAACCTGCGTTACAAATTTTGGGGTACTTTTTTCCTCTTGTTCCTCATAAAATTGAGAAATTTCAAACTAAAAGAACATAATATTGGAAAAATTTGAGTTTTCCATTTTTACTGTCTACTTTTGAATACTTTCCTCTAATACCTGTGAGGTCAAAATGGTCACCACACACCAAGATGAATACTTTGAGGGGTGCACTTTCCAAAATGGAGTGACTTATGGCGAGATTTTACTCCGCTGGCACTACAGGGGCACTGCAAACGCACCTGTCGCTCGGAAACTTCTGCAGCAAAATCTGCATTGAAAAAGCTAATTGGCGCTCCTTCCCTTCTGAGCCCTCCTGTGTGCCCATGCAGTGGTTTATGCCCACATATGGGGTACCATTGTACTCAGGAGAACCTGCGTTACAAATTTTGGCGTACTTTTTTCCTCTTGTTCCTCGTGAAATTGAGAAATTTCAAACTAAACGAACATATTATTGGAAGAATTCGAGTTTTCCATTTTTACTGTCTTCTTTTGAATACTTTCCTGTAATACCTGTGGGGTCAAAATGGTCACCACACACCAAGATGAATTCTTTGAGGGGTGTACTTTCCAAAATGGGGTGACTTATGGGGGGTTTTCTCTCTGCTGACACTACAGGGGCACTGCAAACGCACCTGGCGCTCAGAAACTTCTTCAGCAAAATTTGCATTGGAAAAGCTAATTGGCGCTCCCTTCCTTCTGAGCCCTGCTGTGTGCCCATACAGTGGTTTACGCCCACATATGGGGTACCGTTGTACTCAAGAGAACCTGCATTACAAATTTTGGCGTGCTTTTTGTCTCATATTCCTTTTGAAAATGAGAAACTTTAATCTAAACGTATATATTATTGGAAAATTAAAATTTTCCATTTTTTTACTGCCTAATTGTGAATACTTTCCTCCAGCCCCTGTAGGGTTAAAATGCTCATTATACCCCTAGATTAATTCTTTTAGGTGTGTAGTTTCCAAAATGGGGTCACTTATGGGGGTTTTCAGGATACCAGACTTCTAAATCCATTTAAAAAAAGAACTGGTCCCTAAAAAAATCAGTTTCACGAAAATGTGATAATTTGCTGATACATTTCTAAGCCCCATAACACCCTAAAAAAGTAAAATATGTTTACAAAATTATGCCAGAATAAAGAAGACATATTGGTAATGTGACTTAGTAACTAATTTATGTGCTACGACTTTCTTTTTTTAGAAGCAGAGAATTTCAGAAGTTCATAAAATGCAAATTTTTTTCAATTTTTCATGATATTTTGATGTTTTTCACAAAAAACACACAAAATAGTGACCAAATTTTGCCACTAACATAAAGTGCCATATGTCACGAAAAAACAATCTCAGAATCGCTAGCATACGTTAAAGCATCACTGAGCTATAAGAGCATAAAGTGAGACAGGTCAGATTTTGAAAAATTAGCCTGGTCATTAAGGCCCAAACTAGCTGCAGCACGAAGGGGTTAAGTCATGGCAACCATATTTTCTGCATTTAAAACTTGTATTCTATAAAATAATGGAGCTGCCACTCATAATACTGAAGAGGAACAGCAGCCTGGCAATGGCAATGATTTTAAATTGAGTCGCTCTACTTGAAGACCTTGTAATTGTAATGTTTTGCTAGAAAATGATCTGATTGTTATCTTTAATTCAATCAGGGACTAAAGATGAGTAAGATTAAAAAATGCTAAAATAAAAAAATAAAAAAAGGCAAAGCATAAAAAATTGTAATCCGATGCTTCAGATAATGCCAGAAATAATTGTGATAAAGCGGTGAGTGTTAGTGAGGAAAACTTTGGGAAAGTTTGTTTGACTTTGAATACATTATTATTATTATTATGCAAATTATTTAACAGTTGTATAATAATGCAATAAAATGTAATAATGTAATGTAATAGTATGTATTAAAAATAATTATAAATATAAAATTATAAAAATAAATTGAAATAATAATAAAGATTAACTCTTTAGAATGGGACAAGGTGATTTTAGTGATGTTGCTGCAGTTATTGAACCCCCTTCATGGTGCATAACCATTTTTTATTCTCTACATTTCAGGGGGCAGGACCAGAGCTGGGATTGCCAGTAGTTGCATTACTTGACTATTGGGCAGACTTGCCGGACTGTTCGGGGTCAGTCATCTTCTCTAAACTCGAATCTCAGCATTTAACTCCTGGCGTCTGTAGAAGTTGGGGGTGTCCTTGTACTGCCAGGAAAACATGGATACCGCCTATGCCTATGTTCACACACCAGTTAAAAGGACAGCATTACTTACCTGTCTATCCCAGGTTTGAAACTACCAAAAATCCATTTGTTTTGGGGGGGTACAGGTTCCAGAATGCAATGCTTTTCCTCAGCTATTCATCACAGTCCTCCCACCCTGCCAAAATCTGTTGCAGAACATCTAGACTGTGTTCACACGTTGCAGTTTCATTGTGTTACTAAATTATTTGCAGTACTTTTTATTTCATTGTGGTCCCACCCACACAGCACACAGTTACTAGCTGTAACACCACACAGCGCAATCAGTGATATCAGTGCAGCAGCTGCTTCTGGCCAGTCACAGATTGGGAATCACTCAGGGGATTGAGGGATCCAGCCGCGCCCCCTGTGACATCACCCCCTGCCCCCCTGTCTGAATCATCAGCAAACACACGCAATGTGAGACAGAGGCATGTATTTTTGTGTCCGAAGGGGGGAGAGCAGAAGGAGCAGGAGACAATATGAGTTGGCACAGGGGACAGTTTTTTTTACTTCCTGGATTTCTATCAGCTACCAGTGTGGTAGAACCGTACAGATATGGTAATGGACACTTCTATATAACTTTTAATGTACTTTTAATAGAAAACAAATTTTCTTTATGTGGAGTTCCCCTTTAATGATCATGGTAATTTTAAACAGTCTTTATTGTGTGTGAACATAGTCTATAACTGTATCCATGTTTTTCTGGACTCCCCAGAGCAGCATCCAACTTCCAACATCCAAAGCCGGGAGAATGTTGCTGAACCTGAATAGTTCAGCCAGTCGAAGTAATACTATCCTATATCTTTTTATATTTCCCCATCTATGAAGCTGTGTTAGGGTTTGTTTCTTTGTTTCTTTGTTTGTTTATCAGAACAATTGTGGAAGACAACTGAGTTTTGGATTTTTTTTTTTTTCTGGGAGATGCAACTCTGTATATGTTAATATGTTTCAAATTTAGACTTGATTTGACTCTTTAGACTTTTATTTTATAAAAGGGAAAAGGGGTAATTTAACTGTTTATTAATTTTTTTCATTATTAGAGATGAGCAAATACGATTCGATCGAGATGGTATACAATTGAGTATTGCGGTATTCAAAAGATTCGAATTGACTCGAGTAGTGTGGCGAATACGCAGGAAACATTCGAAAGCCCTCCCATCGCAGTTGGCGCTTTTTTTAATCCAATCACCATGCGGGGAGGCTGTGAGGGATCCTGCGAGTATGAACGCAGCGCGAAAACGGCGTCTACCCTCATTGGATCGCTGAACCACATGACCTTAAATCTTAAATACTTGGCTCCCACCTCTCGACCACAGATACACTAGGCAGGCTTACTACAGAACCCAAAAGTCCTTTTCAGGGCTAAGATCCAGCCAAGATCCAGACTTATAGTGTCTCTGGTTTAGCCCACTAAGGGCATGTTATACCCACTAAGGGCACCTGATATATACTGTTCCAGTAGCCCACTAAGGGCACCTGATATATACTGTTCCAGAAGCCCACTAAGGGCACCTGATATATACTGTTCCAGTAGCCCAGAAAAAGGCATGTCATCCATACTGTTCCAGTACTGTACAGCATGACGCATGATAAGCGCGAATAACATGACGCTCTACGGATGTACATTGGAATCATGTATGTAACGCTGCTCAAGAAATATGAAGGAAATGTGTGAACATTGCCGTAAGCGTTTGCAAAGCGTTCGCAAATATTTTTCCTTCGCAACTGCAGAGAGTGGCAAAATACTGCGATTTTGGAGTGTTGGGTGCACCCAGGCATGCTCCCCCTAATGTCACAGTATTATTCCGGAGGTGTTGGCATAGTTTAGGGAAGTTTCATGGGGGACTTGGTGACCTCCAAGTGGACAAATTTGGATTTCCAAGTGCCGCAAATTTTTTTCCCATTGACTATAATGGGATCAAATATTCGTTCGAATAGTCGAATCTCGGTGACTACTCGATTCGAATTCTCGAAAGTCAAATATTTCACTACTCGCTCATCTCTATTCATTATGTATTTTTTTAACTATAATAAACTTTAACATATACATTATGTACTTTTTTTAGTCCTCCAAGGGACTTTTATAAGCAATCTCTTGATCGTTTGTACAACGCAATGGTTGGGGATTATAGTTTTGAAAACGTTTTTACTACTTTTTAATGTAGCAATCTTTTCATTGTTTACAAAATTCAATGTTTTTCATCTATATGTCAGGCTGTAATAGTAGGGTTACATAATCGGCATGAAGACCTTCCGGAGGCTCTTTCTGCAGGCCATCATATCTGGTCGCCAACCAATGGCTGCATTGCAGGGTTGCTTACGGAGGACTTGATAATGTGGGCAACTGTTTGTCTCCTAAATGTTGATAGAAATATCAAGGCTCACTTTTGACCCATTTACTCCACCCATCTAGTCTCGTTCTAGGTCAGGGGAAAGGAACCTTGGCTCTCTTTGGAGAGCCAAGGTTCCCTACCCCTGTTGTAGGTGTTCTAAATTTTGGTTGTTCTTCATAATTGTAATTTAAAGTGTCACTGTCGTTATAACTTTCAAAATCTAAATCAACAGTAGAGCTAATATAAAGCAAGTTTGCAATACACATTTATTATTCTTTTTGTTGTTATCAAAGCTGAACTTACCAAAAATCCAGGTCCAGTCTCCTGAAGGCAGATTTTCTATCTGGTTGGAAAAAAAACAGACTAATCACAGGAATTCCGGCCAGTACAGAGAGTCATGGCTCAATGTGTCCGTCAGTCACATGACTGCCTTCTCTCTGTGAGCACTCAGATGGCCTGGGATACACAGGACTTCCTGTTTTCTGACTGGTTCCTGTTTCTTGGGAAAAAACTGTCAGAAAACAGGAAGTGCCGTGTTCTCCATGATAACTAAAATAATAATAATAATAATAATACATGTAAATTGCAAACTTGCTTTATATCACATCTACTGTTGATTTAGATTTTGAAAGTTTTAACGACAGTGACACTTTAATGACAAAGGACACCATGTCTATCCGGTCACCAAAAAGTACTGTACATTTCCAATATGTATTACATGTATGGCCAAATCTAACAAATCTCCTAACTTCTAACCTGTCCCTGTATGGCTACCATCCTACCATACACATATAAATAAAAATTGGCCTTTGCCAGGGGCAACAATTTTTATGGATAAATGTTCTAAGCTTGGGATTGTCCTGGGAAATTAGCAACAGCTGGCAAGCATTTCATTACCTCCATTTGTCTTCTTTTTATGGGGACGCTCGTCGTTTAATACGTTCTCGGCTTCGGCTTTGGTTTTTTTTTCCACTATAACATTAACATTTGTGAATTTTCAATATAAATCTTCACACATGTTTCAGATGTCATTCTAGGAGGAAAATTAATTTTACGACTTTTCCTTTAATAAAAAACGGTCTGCTTCATCGCCTGTGGAGTAACATTTAATGAACACTTTTAATTTACTCCCCCAAATAATAAAAAAGATGATTATGATGTCATTAAAGTTATGGTAACATTAACCGATTATTACTCCTATTGTCATTAAATTACATTTTCTGTCAAAGACTATTTCGTAGAATGACAAGTGCAAGTTTTGATTTACAAATTTGCCTTATGATGTGATGTCGGGTCTGGCGGTAATATAATTATCCAGTGGGGGGACTGATATTAGGATGACAGAGCTAAATGGGTTTCTATGACCGATAAAAACCTTGTGAGAGATTAGAAAATAATTCTGATTTATTTCCAGAAACATCGACTTGTGTCTTGTACTCTTGTGTGTGGTACTCAAGATGACAGGGCTAAAGAATAGGATAAAAACTAGAGATGAGCAAAGCAAATACGGCGAATCAAAATTCACTGCGAATCGGGCCATCAATTAGCTTTATTCAGTAAAGCAAATTCATACGGATTCATTATCAAAATTAAAAAAATGCTGTGCATGCTATCTGGAGCATCACTTTGTCGGAGAAAGGGATTAACCATAATCCCTAGCGCCCGTCAAATCAGCTGCAGGCCCCTCTGTGATGTCAGCATCTCCCCCTCTATATAAGGAGGTTTGGTAACAGAGGCGGCCAGTCGGCTGTGTGGAGGAGAGAGCAGGATGGCAGCAGGCAGTTACAGCAGAGCAGGGAGAGACTAACAGAGCGATATAGGGACAGAGAGGAGAGGAATGGCGGAGATTGGATGATTGACTGGTTGTATGACATTTAAAAAAAAAATTCTGATTTTTTTTTACACTTTTACAACAACAACAACAACAACATGCTTTAACAAATTCTGTAATAGTCCCAGTATTGTAGCTACTATAGTTTTGGCGGTTTTAATGAAATTTGTTAGGAATCGATTTGCGAATTGTAACGAGTTTGACCGGAAATTTGCAAAGCTTGTGAAACTAATTTCCGGCTGCTTTGCTCATATATATATATATATATATATATATATATATATATATATATATATATACGTGTGTTTAGCTGACATACTGTACAGAGAGATCAGGGATGGGGAATCTCTAGCCCTCCAGCTGTTGCAAAACTACAATAACCATTATGCATGGAAAAGTAAGGGGTACATGGTGCATGACATTCTTATAGGGAGAATATAGGGGACACAGGGGGCATGGTTATCTTATAGTGGAATGTTCAAGGACCTCACAAGTACCTTTCTTGGATGTTTATTCACACTAGGTTAAAAAATGAGCAACGCGTTTTGGTGTCAGACTGACACCTTTATCAAGCTCCTCCTCACTGCTAAACACCAAGTCCAAGGACTTTGCGTTGAGATTGATAAAGGTGTCAGTCCCACACTGAAACGCATCAATCATTTTTGAGCCTAGTGTGAATAAACGTCCAAGAAAGGTACTCGGGAAGTCCTGTAGTTCTTTTGGGAGTCCTGCACAGTGGCTGTATGATTGGTCCAATTGTTGATTCCAAACTACATTTTTGGGCTTTGGCATCAGGACGGGTGCAGAGAACCATAAGCCGGGCAGCGGACTGATTTAACATAAACGCCTACTAGTGTTGTGTCTAAGGTTTGCACAACACCACCAGGTTAGTCTGGTCCACTTTTAAGTAATTTTCCTACTGACATTGTCCATGCTACACTATATTAGTGCCCCACTTTGTCTATATATGTTGTTTGTTTGCCCTATAGTGGAATGTGGGATACACAGGAGGACATGGTAATTCTTGTAAAAAGATTGTGTTGACACGGGAGGGAATTATAATCATGAAAGGGAATTTGGGTGCGTTGTAATCTTATAGGGAAATGTGGGAGGTATAGTAATCTTATAGCGGAATGTGGGAGGTATAGTAATCTTATAGCGGAATGTGGGAGGTATAGTAATCTTATAGGGAAATGTGGGAGGTACAGTAATCTTATAGCGGAATGTGGGAGGTATAGTAATCTTAAAGGGGAATGTGTGGGGCACAGGGGGCTGGACATTCTTATAAGGGGAATGAGGAGGGCATAGTGGGCTTGGGATCCTATAGGGAAATGTGGGGGCATGCAATCTTATAGGGAAGCATGATACTAAAATGCTCATTTTGCCGTTCAGTGCTTATTATGTCTCGAGTCCTGTCTTAAGACCATGAAGCAACCGGACACCGGGGACCAGAGTGTCTGAATGTTGATGGCAGTGCTCTAGCCAGGGAGGTAAATGGATGTCATTGTGCTCATTATGTCTCAAGTCCTGTCTTAAGACCATGAAGCAACCGGACACCGGGGACCAGAGTGTCTGAATGTTGACGGCAGTGCTCTAGCCAGGGAGGTAAATGGATGTCATTGTTTTCAAGTACCTTCTCCCCTGGCATTACCGAAAAAGGATTCCAGACCGCAGTAACCCCTTTAAGCACTATGCCCCTTTTAATTATACTATTAGTGGAGCACTAATTAAAATAATACCATGGCAGCGTGAAGGGGACCAATTTTTGGAAACAGTTAGGTGGTCCATTTAATCCGCCATTGTTTACAAGACCCCCCCTTAAAAAGTGTCATATTTACAGTCCCCCTCCAATAGTGTCATACATTTAACTGTACTTTTCCCAACATTGTCAGTCCATTAGCGAGTTCTGCTTTACCCTGGTTTTGTACTACCTTAGAAATACTTTTAAATATCCCAATGACAAAGACACAGACATAATGGCTAAGAGAATAAAGTAACATGACAGCATTTAGACAATTTCAAACTTTGCAGCTAAATTTTATAAATTGAAATACACACTTCCAATTTGCCGGAGGCGATTTCACAAAGTATTTACACTTCAAATGTTTGATGTAAAAAATGCAATTAGAGTCTGAGCGTGTCATCTCTATTCTAGGTGAATCACATGCTACTGGAAAATGCCAGCCCTTTGGGCTCAGATCAGGTCTTCCAATCTGTGAGAAAAAGAAGTCATGTTACATTTCTTCTACAGTGACAGGTGATTTTCTAAAGCTTAAAAAAGTCTCTACATGGCAAGCCGGATCTTAAAGGGAATGTGTCATCACAAAATGATCTATTGTTTAAATAAAGTTTTTACTTTAAACATATTTTCTATAAATTTTTTGGTGATTTTTTTTTTCTATTTTATTTTTTAAAATAACTCAAAATCAATTTTAAAGGACAACTCCGGCGGGGACCCCCCCCCCCCAAAAAAAAAAAAAACACAGACACACACAGACACCATACTCACCATCCCTCCGGTAACGATCGCCACTCCATTCGCCCGCCGTCCGCCTCACCGTCACCTGCCTCCGCCGTCCAGCGATGTCTCTTGCTTCCGGGTCCATGAGAGAGAAAAGGCTGCCAGTGCGCTTGCGCACCGGCAGCCTTTTCATTGGCTGAAGCGCATCACATGGCTTCCAGCAAGCTCAGCCAATCAGGGCTGAGCAAGCTGGAAGCCATGTGATGCGCTCCAGCCAATGAAAAGGCTGCTGGTGCGCATGTGCACCTGCAGCCTTTTCTCTCCCATTCACTCTCAATGAAGACGCCGAAGAGGAAGAAGACCCGGACCGTCCCCCAGCTCTGACGTCACCCGACACCAGAGAAGAGGACCGTGACGACCATAATAGGTAATGTATATATTCTTTAACTTCCGGGGTGGGGGGTCGGGGGTCGGAAAGTGGGGGAAGGGGGCCAGACCGGGTATTTAACCACATTACAAAGTTATATAACTTTGTAATGTGTGTTAAATAAGCCAAAACATTTTTTCGCCGGAGTTGTCCTTTAATTCTTACCACTAATCCAAGGGGGGGGGGGGGGGATTTGATAGCCTATCCACAAGATACGCTATCGATTTGAGTTGGTTGGCGGCGGGCAAACACCCAACTCCCCTTAGCTGTTTGATGCTTGCACGACAGTGAGAACACAGCCAGAAGCATTGGCTCCGTTGCTTGAACCCAACCCCCCCCCCCCACACACACACACACCGCTTGTACCATTGGATAGCTTCTTTTAATCTAGGATCTGACCTGGGGTCCCTTCGACAGGTCATGCAGTTATTGTCCTAAAAAATGTGTCAAATTGGCATGGCCTGGAGTGCCTGTACCCTAGGCTTGCAACGCCTCTCTGTTCCTCCTCACCACCCTCTTCATCATTAGGAATGCCCCGGGCAAGATTTCTCCCAATCATGACACTGCACAAGTGATAATTAGGAGAAATCCTGCCTGGAGCATTCCTAATGGGGAGGAGGGAGGAAGGGGCGTTACAGGTCTATGACACAGACACTGTAGGCCACGCCAATTTGACACAGGGCTGCAACTTTAAAAGTTGTTTTTTAGGATAATAACTTCAATACCGAACGGACCCCAGGACAGATCTTGGATTAAAAGCAGCTATCTGATGGTATAAGCGGTCCGGGGGGGGGGGGGGGAGGGGGGATTGTGGGTAAAGAGTAGCTTTAAAGCTTAAGCCACAGAAATGCTCCAAGGGTCAAGATAGGGCTATTACCCAAGGAGTAATGTTAAACTTAGGTTTGATTAACATGTTATGATATTGAACAGCACTGAAGTTGGGATAAGAATCCTATAGGATAAGCCAATGCCTATAACCTTTACCCTCAGCATGGCTGGATTACAACCAAGAGGGCTACTGAAGTGTTCATGTATGTAGTATTTTTTTTTACAGCAAAAGAGCATTGTGTGTTTTATATCCCTAGTGACTTTCAGTTAATATAATTTCCCTGTTTAAAATAAACAAAAAAAAAAAAGTAAAATATCCGAATCATTTTGCCCTATGAATTTAGACTTTCATATTGTATTTTCACCTCACCATTGATCTTCATTTAAAGCAATTATCGAAAAACACGAGCGTGTATAGTGTAAGAGGAACTCTTTACTCATAAGCTGCTTCGGTATAGTGACATCCATAACACTAATTAAAAAATATATTTTTTTCTATAATAAGAACAGTGTGTTGTTAACACTGTAAAATGTATGAAGAGATTGTTAATTTATGTAATCCTTATAATATACACTCCAGCGCATCTATGAGACGAAACTAAACAATTACTATTATACAACAAGACTTTAATCTCTATCTATTTTTAATTACAAAGATTCCAATAAAATTCACAGTACATTAATATTTATAATGAAATATTATTTAAAAGTTTGTAATTTTTTAATTACATTAAAACTTTGGTAATTAAATACAAATTCTAATGAAATGCCGCGCCGGTAATATTTATGAGTGCATTCTTATCAATTTGTTGGATAATTTCTCTTCTTAAACAAGTAATGTTCTTGCTAAAAATAATTTTAATCAAAATAAAATATAGAGCAGGACTTTTCTGCGGTTACTACATCCAATTTGGGAAAAAAAAAGAAAAAAGGAAAAAAAACAAATCTGTGATTTCCAAAAAAGAAATTAAATTGGGTCTTCAAATGCTTTATCAGTTTCTTGGCACCATTTCAGCAGATAACTAGAGCAAAGTATATGTGACACTTCCATTTAATTTATTAATGGCCATTTACCATAAATATTTTGTGGCAATCGAGCGGATGCTCTTCTCACTGTTTGGGTCAGGAAAATTCTACCAATATTGACATATTTAAAAAAAAAACTAAATAAAAAATAGCATATATATATATATATATATATATATATATATATATATATATATGATAATCCTTTATGGAGCTAACCACTGACAAAATCCTTCACTCCCCCACCACCTGCACCGGTTCCAGGGGGCTTCCAAGGACAGAGCTGGCCCTTCCCATCAGCTTGTCCAGTTTGTTCCTATGGCTGGTTGATATGCCGCTCCCCCAGCAGGCCACTCCAAAGAAGATGGCTGATGACACTACAGAGTTAAAGAAGGTCCTAAGAAGTGCCCCCTGGACTCCAAAGGCCCTGAACCTCCTGAGCAGGTAGAGCCTGCTGTGGCCCTTTCTGTACAGTGTGTCCATGTGATCAGCCCAGTCCAGCTTATAATTAATGACCACACCCAGATATCTATACGTGTTCACTGTGTCAATGTCCGTCCCCTGGATGTCCACTGGACTTGGAGGAAATTTGCGCTTGTGGAAACCTACCGCCATCTCCTTGGTCTTTTCAGCATTAATCCTCAGGTGGTTCTGCTGGCACCAATCAACAAAATCCCTGTTTACCTCTCTGTACTCCCTGTCGTCTTCTATTGCAGAGTCATCAGAGTACTTTTGTAAGTAGCAGGTAGGTGAGTTGTACCTGAAGTCTGCAGTGTACAGTGTGAAGAGAAAGGGAGCAAGAACTGTACCCTGAGGTGCCCCCCGTATTACAGATGACAGTGTCTGACACACAGTCCCTGGCTCTCACATAATGAGGACGATTTGAGAGTTAGTTTAGGATCCAGTTTGAGAGATGGAGATCCACTCCAACAAAGGCCAGCTTGTCTCTCAGTAGCCTCGGCTGTATGGTGTTAAAAGCACTGGAGAAATCGAAGAACATTTTCCCATAGTGTTCCCCGGTTTCTCCAGGTGAGAAAGGGCTCTGTGTAGAAGATGGATGATGGCATCATCCACCCCAATGTCCAGGCCGATAAGCAAACTGGAGAGGGTCCATGGCTGGGCTCACTAGAGGGCGGAGATGTGTGTGTGTGTGTATATATATATATATATATATATATATATATATATATATATATATATATATACACTCACCGGCAACTTTATTAGGTACACCTGTCCAACTGCACGTTACCACTTAATTTCTAATCAGCCAATCACATGGCGGCAACTCAGTGCATTTAGGCATGTAGACATGGTCAAGACAATCTCCTGCAGTTCATACCGAGCATCAGTATGGGGAAGAAAGGTGATTTGAGTGCCTTTGAACGTGGCATGGTTGTTGGTACCAGAAGGGCTGGTCTGAGTATTTCAGAAACTTCTGATCTACCATCTTTAGGGTTTACAGAGAATGGTCCGAAAAAGAAAAAACATCCAGTGAGCGGCAGTTCTGTGGGCGGAAATGCCTTGTTGATGCCAGAGGTCAGAGGAGAATGGGCAGACTGGTTCGAGCTGATAGAAAGGCAACAGTGACTCAAATAGCCAACCGTTACAACCAAGGTAGGCAGAAGAGCATCTCTGAACGCACAGTACGTCCAACTTTAAAGCAGATGGGCTACAGCAGCAGAAGACCACACCGGGTGCCACTCCTTTCAGCTAAGAACAGGAAACTGAGGCTACAATTGCACAAGCTCATCGAAATTGGACAGTAGAAGATTGGAAAAACGTTGCCTGGTCTGATGAGTCTCAATTTCTGCTTGAACATGACAATGAGTTCACTGTACTCCAATGGCCTCCACAGTCACCAGATCTCAATCCAATAGAGCATCTTTGGGATGTGGTGGAACTGGAGATTCGCATCATGGATGTGCAGCCGACAAATCTGCGGCAACTGTGTGATGCCATCATGTCAATATGGACCAAAATCTCTGAGGAAGCTTCCAGCACCTTGTTGAATCTATGCCACGAAGAATTGAGGCAGTTCTGAAGGCAAAAGGGGGTCCAACCCGTTACTAGCATGGTGTACCTAATAAAGTGGCCAGTGAGTGTATATATATATATATATATATATATATATATATATATATATATATATATATCAATAAATGTTTATAACTAATGATGAGCAAACTTACAGTAAGTTCAGCAAAACCCAAATCTGATGGCTCGGTTCAGCCAAACTTACTATAAGTTCACTCATCTCTATTAATAACTAGAAGTATGATGCAAGCACATACAGCATCTTAAAGTGGATGTACGACTAGACCTTTTTTTGAACTGTTGCCTGGTTCCCACACACAGTGCCAGTCTATTCTCGAGTACTGGCCCGGCATGAAGCATTGTGGGTAGGCCTCAGTGTGACAATCTCCCATCTGTGACGCGGCTCTATTGATTCTAATGGAGACACGTCATGGGGGAGGGGGTTTCGTCACTCTGGGGGCCACCGGGATTGCCCCCAGTGCTTCTACAGTTTCCAGCCTTTCCAGGCCTGGCCAGAGGTCCACATGTTCTAAATTGCCACAAGCTCTTGTTCCCATCGCTAGTAGTATTTACATTTTCTTGACCAGTAGGCTAATTTAGATCCTGAAGAAATCTTGCTTTTAAAAACTCATTGAATAGAACTAGAAATCCCTGGGTATTTAAACCATTTGTGCTGGGTGTTAGGTCCATGGGAACCAAATCTCTACAGCATCACTCTGTCAGCTCCTACAGACTACTCTTACTGCTCCTCTTTACTCTTTCTTCTAGTCTGTCCTGCCATTCTCTACACACTGTGATTACTACTTCTCTCCAGGTGGAACATTCTCTTCCAAGCTCGAGAAGGGATGGGTGCTACCTACTCCCTTCTAAAACCACTAGAAATCTATTGGCAAATCAAGTATTTGATATGGTTTGATATGGTACCTTGCCAATAGGTAGTGCGGTGTTGGTGAGGTTACACATACTGTCCAAGGCTTCTTTCTTCTGTCACTCTTTCTTGAGCCACTCAGCAAGATCGGACATTGCTGCAGTCACTGATTAGCCAAGTGGAGACTCCTTCAGTTTCTGCTTAGCCAATCAGCAGCAGTGTCCCACCTCAGATGCTAATTGACTGATTCCATGAAGCTAGAAGATGTTGCAGAAATAGCCAAGGACTGTAAGTATAATTTATACACACACACACACACACACACACACACACCTTCAATAAAGTGGTAGAATAGGATTATAAGAGGGTGCATTAACACTTAAAGGGTTTATCCAGTGCTACAAAAACATGCCCACTTTCTTCGAGTGACAGCATGCTTGTCTCCAGTTCCTGTGTGGTTTGCAATTAAGCTCCATTAACTTTAATGGAACTGATGTACAAAACCTGAACCCAAACTGGAAACAAGAGAGGTGCTGTCTCTGGAAGAAAGTGGCCATGTTTTTGTTACACTGGGTAACTTTTAAGTCAAGCTGGTGCTTGAGATACATATCCAACTAATACAAAGTTGCTAGCAATTCACATAGTAGGACACCGCACACACATTTAGAAGAGTTTTGCAGAATGCGGTGCAAAATAATGCACACATGACATAATTAAAGAAAAACCAACTTTTCTCAAAGTTACCATGGTTATTCCATTGAGCTTTTAAAAAACAAATTCATGTTCTGTCCCCTTCATGATCTTTTCAAGTGAACTGAAAACTCCAAATCGACATATGAATGTTGTAAGCAAATTAGCATCATTTATAGAACTGTAAATAAGTATTTGGCATTAGCTAATTGTGCTTTTATCCGACGCTCATACTGGATCTCTGAACACATGTCGGCCAAGCTGTTAACTACACACTTTGTTTCCACAGATTTCACTAGCTAAATATCTTGGCAAAGATTTGTAGCATATGTGAGCATAAGAAGAAAGGTGAGTTCACCTACCTAATTTTTACCAACTGAGATAAAAAAAAAGGCTTTCAAACATTTTTCTAAGAAGAAACAGATTGATCTTGGAGTAAAGAAATAACGAGTTACGAGTCCTTCTGAAGTTCGGGAGCGATGATTTTGTTTATTTTCTCATAAAGTTTCTAATTTGCGAAAATAAACTGAGAAACTGAAAAATATAATATCTAGACTACAACTGTGTGCTGTGATGTTCATTTAGGTGTGATCATACCTGAAGAAGGCAATGGGCCAGATTTACAATAAAAGATAAGGAAAAGAAAACAGTCTTTATTCAGTGTCCTTACAACATAGTACAGTTACATTTATCATCTCAATGGGGGTTGCTCCAAACTACAGATATTGGAGGAGCTCTAGAGTACACAGTCAAACTGCTATACCAAGGGTTTGTAATGGCCTGGAACTCACGTCCCACTGATGGGTTCCTTTCCTAGTCCAGTCAGCCCTTGAAAGGTATTTTATATGGGTTGCCTATGTCCTTTTGTATTATATTTCCAGAGATGTCTTATTACTGTTTGGCCACAAGATGTCGCCACTGAGTGTGACCTTGTTCTTTTCCAGCACACTGAAGCTAATTTGGGTAAATTTTTGATACTGTGTGGTGGTTTAAATGTGCAAGAGTGGGATTGCTTAACAGTCCCCATTAATTCTAGAAAGTTTCCACCAAAAGGGTGTCAAGTCACCTCACATGTCTTCCACCAATGGGCATTAGTATAGTTGTAACAACCACATATATAGACAGATTGGTCAAGTCTAGTCAGATTAGATTGAGTAGCGTGTATCCTGATAGTCTTCCTGACTAGACTGCACCAGAGAGAGTTTACCACAGGGCCTGAATTTTGTGGTCAGGTGCTTGATCCTGCTAGAGACTGATCCTACAAGAGGATGGCCTGCTAAAACCGTAAGAGGGGTTACTACCAACCAAGGAAACTTACCTGTCTACGTCTGAGGTTTTCTACCAAATTTTCGTCAAGAATTCCATAAGCTGTCTGGAATATCACCAATAGTGGCAAAGAGCAGTTAAAGCCGAAGTACCCCACTGAACTTTCGTTTGATCTCGGGTAATTTTGAGGGTATAGCTATGCCCAGTTGTTTAAGCCTGGGGCCCACATTATTGGATCTGGCACTCTGTGATTTATTCCTGCATGAGACAATATTCTCTAAACTAACTACAGGTTTCTTTTATCAAGTCTCAAGTATTAAGGTCATTCTGACAGAGTTTGTACTGCTTGACACTACCACACTGCTATTATAGGGGACTCTCTGGATTACACACCCATACAGCTGTAATAGGGGGCTCTCCAGACTAGACAACCCAAGTGTTGTTATAGGGGGTGCTCCAGACTACACAATTAGACTGCTGTAGTAAGGGTCTCTCTAGACTATGCAGCCAAACTGTTGTTGTAGGGGGCTCTTTAGACTACACAGCCAGACTGCTGGCATAGGGGGTGCTCCGGACTACACAACCAGACTGCTGGCATAGGGGGATCTCTAAACAAAACATCAACACTGCTGTTATAGGGGCTCTTCAGACTACACCGAAAGAGTGCTGGCATAGGGGGCTCCAGACTACACAGCTGCTGTTATAGGGGGGCTTTCTACACTACACATCTAGACTACACATCCAGACTGCTATTATAGGGGGCTCATGAGGCTATATAGCCAGACTGCTGTTATTGGAGGTCTTTTCATACTGGCAGATAATGAATATAGGGGGCGCTCCACACTACACAGCCACTATTATTTTTACATTTGCTATATATGTATTTACTCATTTCCAATATTAAACCACAAAGGAAAGCATTTACATTTTCTAAGCATTTTTCTGTGCATTTAAACAATACCTGGAATTATATTTGACAAGATTTCCTACTCTGGCTATAAATATATATATAAATATACAAAGTATATAGACTACAGGTGCATGTGTTTGATAAGACAGCGGTGGCAGCCGTAAAAACAGAGTCCAAAGTAAAAAAAAAAAAAAAAAAAAATAGAAGCTCTTATTATGTGTCTGTATCCCCAGGTTATTATATTGTGTTTGCTATATCTCACGCCTATGAATATGTATACGTTTAAATGTCCAATTACACTTTAATTATACAACCATTAAAATAGGCAAATGCTAATGAAAGCGAAGATGAAAAATACGAGGCACCCAGGAAGCCATAGATAATATATTGCGCCATGTATTCCTGGGCACTATCCCTCCCTTGGGTTTACAGTGTAAATGTTGTGCACATTAGGGCTGCTGGGAGGTTTGTATTTTCTGATAATTACATGAACTTATTATTATTTCCACGGAAGAAAATAATGAAAAACAAACCATTTTTTTTTTATGCCACCAAATACATAAAGCTTAGATTAGATACATATTTGAATAGCGCATTACAATGCGGACACATTACCCTATTATCGAGGGAGTTCTCTAAAATGAGTTAGTAAATATTAACTTGGAATAGTAGAAAAAATATTTTAATGATCATCTATTATGTAACTGATTTTAGTTTATTACAATGACATATGAATATAAGACCATCAATTACAGTAGAGACTGTTCAGAAGCCTCATCATGTATGGAGATGTGGAAAAGAGGAGGTGCTAGCTATTAGGGTTGAGCGAGCCTTAAAGGTTTCAGTGCTCAACTGCCCCCCATTGAAATCTGGGTAACTTTGCATTTTTTCGTTTATATTTTTGTATATTTTGTCCCTTAAAGGGAACCAATTGGAAATTGGAAACCCAATTGGGCTAATTTGGTTCTCTGGAGCACTGTATAAAGCTCCTGTGCAGCTTGCGGCATTTATCTGCTGCCGCCTGCCGGGTGTCGGGGATTAAACTTAGTTTTCTCCGCGAGTTGCACAGAAGCTTAATACAGTGCTTCAGATAATCAAATCAGCCCAATTGGGCTGAATGGTTGCCTATAAAGGGATATGTAATGAAATAAAAAAAACTGAGAACTAGAAAGTGTAATAGGTTCCTCCAAGACCCATTAGAACTCTGTCGGTATGCCTGCAATTGTCGGCAAGATGCCGGAGTTGTAATATGTCTTGGAGAAACTATAATTTTTTTTGTTTGTTTGTTTGTCATTACACATTCCTTTAAGGGACAAACATTTGAACAAAAAATGCAATAGTTATCCATACTTACCTGTGCCGGTTCTGGTCCCCCACTCACTGACAGCTCGATCAACAAATCACCTTGTTGTCCTGCTACAGCCAGTGATTTGACGAGTGGGGGACCAAAGACGGTGGGCATCAAGAGTAGCGTGGACAGGTACAGTACGTATGGCTGCATTAGTGTTTTACTGTTTACTGTATTATTGTTTTTTACTGTTTACTGTATTGTACCCTTATATGGTGTCTGTGCTCTCGGCAGTATAATGAGCTCTAAAACGGTTTAAATATTTACACTACTTTACTCACCCACCGTCTCAGTACAGTAATGTGAATATTTAAAAAGCACCCCTAGTAACACAAGTAGAAATGAGCAAATCAGATTTGTTTTGATTTGTACAAAAACTAAAGATTATGGCGCAATTAATAAAATCAAAGGAGGAAAAGGCAAAAATGCAAAAATGAAAATTGGCTGTCCTTAAGGGGTTAAAGCGAGTAACCACAATCTGCCCCCCCCCCCCCCCAAAACCGCTCTTACTGTCGGGTAGCTGCTTTTAATCCAAGATCTGTCCTGGGGTCTGTTTGGCAGGTGGTGCAGCTATTGTGCTCAAAAAAACTTTTAAACTTGCAGCCCTGTGTCAAATTGGCGTGACCTAGAGTGTCTATGCCCTAGGTTTGCACCATTTCTCCATCCCTCCTCTCTGCCCTCTTCATTATAAGGAATGCCCAAGGCAGGAATTCTCCAATTCATCAGCTGTGTGAACACTGCACATGAGCTGGATCGTTAAGGCACCTGTGCTGGGCAGTGATGAATAGGAAAAATACTGCCCCTGGGCGTTCCTTATGGTGAAGAGGGCGAGGAGGAGGGACAGAGAAGCGGTGCAAGCCTAGGGCATAGACACTCTAGGCCACGCCAATTTGACACAGAGCTGCAAGATTAAAAGTAGTTTTTTTTTAGGACAATTACTGCATCATCTACCAAACAGACCCCAGGATAGATCTTGGATTAAAAGCAGCTATCCCAAGGTACAAGTATTTGGGGGTACAGATTGTGGAGTCACAGTAAACATATCAAAACAAAGCATTCAATAAGATTCCATAAATTTTAATAAAGCCCATAAATGTGACGAACAATGCATTTTTAATTCCGATTTCATAACATTACTTCAAGACAAAGTTTGTATAATTTATTACATTTGATAAATATAACAAACGATTATTTTCTTTGTTCATTCCGATTTGAAAACGTTGCATCGCGCCAATATGTAATGAAGCTTAATACATTTCACAAGAAATCCATGTTTAACTCTGTTATGTGGCCAAATATAATTATCCTTTCCTGGATTTTATTTTTGAAAAACAGAGGGCAGAATTACTAAAGAAAAAAGCTGGATCGGAATCCTGGCATAACCGTTTTAAATCGTTGTTTAAATCACAGAACTGGCAGCTCATAGAAATTAACACAATAGACGATTTTAAGGCTTTTATAAAAAGAATATACACTGGTTACAGACATTCTTCCAAAGATTCTTTGAGTGCTTAGTTACTTGTCTGGACTGGTTTATGTATATGCCTCTCTGATCATTATAAAGACTGGCCCCTCACACACACCATAGGAATTATACAATATGTTACCTCAGTCTCTATTTGCACAACCATAGTCTTTTTCCCCCCTGATTATGCCCACAAAAATAGTGCTAACTAGTGTTAAGCGAGTATGCTAGGTAGAGGTAAGCAAACATTTGCTTTGGTATGACAAAGCGAATTTTGCAAACTTTGTTTTCAAATTCATAAAAAAAAAAAAAAAAAACATATTTTCGTTTTAATTAGAACAAAAATGTGCCATATTAAAAAAAATATAGACTAAAACAGCAAGCAGTATTAGCGATCCCCGGCAGTAATAGCATTAGCTGTTTTAGTTTATAGTTACTTAAGTCAGCATATTTTCTTTCTAATTTTGCTATTTTTCGTTCACCAAAGCGAAACTGAAACAAAAATATGCTAAAAATTTTTAAAAAGATACTCGGAGATGGTGCAGCTCACAGTGGGATATTATGGGGTTGAGGTTGCGGTGTGCTAACATACAGAGTTACTAAGCCTGTGGCAGACTCTATGAGAAGATCACTGAGTTGACTGTAGAGAGGTAAGTGTAAGGACTGTAAAGAGGTAAGTGTAAGGACTCTGCCAGTCAGTTAGAAAAATTAGGTCCCGATTGGCCAGTGACAGAGGCGCAGCTCTCAGTCAGTTAAATCACAGCACTAAAAGGGTTAATGGAGGGTAGCTGCGTGATCACAGTGGCCCATCATTAATAATGGTGAGGACCCAGTTTCTCATTGCAACTACCCCTTACCCTGAACGAAATCTATGGCCGGTATGGCTCACTTTAAAATGTACACACATATCACTATACACATCTAAATAATAGCCACACAAGTGCCCGGCTCATGTAAACAGTTTCCCTGGTCAACTGTTTCTGCGCTCTGTAATGCTGGGAGGGTTACTCACAGTAAGGTCATAAGTAAATTGACCTCAGATTAACCCTCCCATTGTTCCAGAGTACAGAGATGGCGGAGGGATGATTCAATGTGTATTTATGAGTAGAATACCTATTTAACCCTCTCACATTCCTTCTCCCATTTTTTCTTTTATTTAAGGGGTACTTCACTTAATAAAATGTAACCCTGCTCAATCTCCACCCATAATATAAGCGTGTTACATGAACTGGGCCATTTGTCTGCAGCACAACCTGACTCATACCCGGAATCTGCAGAAAATCCTCACTTCCTGGTCCATATGGTTACCAGGTAAGCTATAATACCTCATCTCTAACCCCGCCCACCACTGACATCCTACCAATCAGTGAGCAACTAGCCAAATGGTGGGGAAACAACAGAAGAGTGACAGCCTCCAGAGCAGTATAGGGAAAAAGGAAACAGTTTTTTCATCTGTCTCTTTTTCTAATCTATCTATGTAGATGGACATGTGGTCCAGGGTAAGCTTGAATGTCACTGTTTAGAGTTAATTATTTACTATTTTCTGGTAGTTAGAAAATGCCAGAAATGCCAAAACACAAAATAACTAGTGGACCAGCAGTGAGGGAGTTATAGGTAATCAGAGAGTCCAGTCAGTGTTGTATGAGGTAAACGGACGCATATTTGTGTGTGAGATGGATTTGCCTGATTAACTGAAGCTGGAGCCTGTTTAACCTCACAAGGTGTGCTATATAGAGGATACGCTTAATGCTGGGTTCACACAGAGCGATAATTCGCCCAATTGTACTAAGTATTTCTAAGTAACAATTTTTCTTTTATAACGATCAGCGTTAAGATGGAACGATATATCGTACAGAAAATTCGTTTTCCGAACGTTTTGCGATCGCTTAAGCCTATTTCGCACACAGGAAAAATCAGTGAACGACTGTTTACACGGAACGATCGTCAATTTTTTTGCGAACGACCAACGACGATTTAAGAACAAGTTAAAAGATCAAAATGAACGATTTCTCACTCGTCGTTCGATCGTTTGCTGCGTTTACACGTACGATTATCGTTCGAATTCGATCATTATCGTGCAAATTCGCACGATAATCGTTCCACGTAAAACCAGCATAAGGGACCACCATTTTCTGAGGCTAACAAAGGGATCCAATTACAAATCTATGGAGGAGGAAGATGAAAGGGGGGGGGGGCCTGGTTACACAAAGACAGCTAAGGGACAATTCTGTAAGTTTTCACCCTTAGATTGTGAGTTTTCACCCCAAGGCTTTCAAAACAGATCATTCAGCTCACTACAACTTTATCATTCCTTCTACATTACAGATTACTGTAATGAGTACTGATTAAAAAAAAAAAAAAAAACTTCATTGACAAGGTATGTAATGGGCAGATATAGTGCTGCTTCTCCGGTACAGACATGGCAGCTTATCCGCAAAAAACACTTGAAATGACAGGTACACAGGTTAACTCACAATAACTAAGCAGATTTGTTATCAGGAGACATTCTACAACCTGGAGACTACAGCAGCTTGTAGATCGGTACAGGGGCACTGCACAAGCTTACCTTGTCTTTAGCTGGAATACTACTCATTTAGGAATAGGCTCTAGTTCTTTAAAAACTAAACACAGAGACGCACCTGGTATAGCACTGTGCACAGAGTTAGCATGGCAATATACAGAGTCTGAAGAGCACCTCAGGAGGAAGCATACAGTCCCCATGTTCTGCCCCACAGGCTTGGTCATGTGTCGTATGAATAAAGATATTTCGGAGATTAAAGCAACTCTGTACCAACACTCTGCAAACCCCCCCCCCAACCGCTTGTACCGTCAGATAGCTGCTTTTAATCCAAGATCTGTCCTGGGGTCCGTTCAGCAGGTGATGCAGTTATTGTCCTAAAAAACAACTTTTAAAGTTGCAGCCCTGTGTTAAATTAGTGTTGCCTAGAGTACTCGTGCCCTAGGTCTGCACCAACTCTCCGTCCCTCCTCCCCACCCTCTTCACCATTAAGAATGACCCTAGCAGGATTTTTCCTATTCATCACTTGTCTGTACACTGCACATGTGTACAGATTGTGATGATTGGGAGAAATAATGCTAGGGTCATTCCTATTGGTGAAGATGACGGGGAGGAGGGACGGAGGGGCGGTGAAGGCTTAGGGAATAGATACTCTAGGCCACACCAATTTGACACAGGGCTGCAAGTTTAAAAGTTGTTTATTAGGACAATAACTGCATCATCTGCTGAACGGACCCCAGGACAGATCTTGGATTAAAAGCAGCTATCCGAAGGAACAAGTGGTTTAATGGGGGCAAGTTGTGGGTACAGAGTCACTTTAAGTAATTACATTAGGAGTTATATGCAGGCAGAGTATGTGTGCAGCTCAGTGGCAGCCTCATTACATCTCTATACAAAACAGAACTATATGTTTATACAGCAGGATTCGCCTCCCCCTCAGTGGTGTGCACAGCCTCATGGGTAATACAACCCTGCGGCCCATCCTAACACTGTAATATTGCGGCTACCAGATGAAAGGAAACATGGAGCCACATGAAATATTTAGCACTATAAATTTGCCTTATTGCAGACAAGCTTAACTCTTGGTGTGTCCTGAGAGAAACACGTCTGCTTTTAAGTATTAGCCCTGACATGACATTAATTAGAATCGTCTCAATCAAAGATTCCGTGTTGTTAGTGTTTAGCAATTAATTCCACCACGGTCTCGGGCTTTGTAAAGTTACAATATGGGAGAATCCTCCGGATGACTAGAACCTCCCAATTCACTAAATAAGCCATGTTCTACAATTCATCCCAGGGTTTTGGTTCATTGCTGATTAATTTTTCAGCATCTGTGTAAGTATTTGATTAAAACACTTAGCAAGACCATCTGTTTTAGATGATAGTTTTGTGAAAGGGGAATTTTTAAAACATTGCATAGCTCATTTAGCAGTGTAGATGGCAAAGGAAACCTAAGAGAACTTAAAGACACTCTGTCAGTAGGTTTATGGTGTCCTATCTCAGGGTAGTATAAACAAGTGACAGGGAAGCTGAACAGAATGATGCATCACTTACATTGTTTTGTGCAGCTGATCCAGAGATATCCTCCTGAATAACCTGGACAATAAGTAGTCCTCTCCATTATGTGCATGAGCCCAGTAGTCCTGGATATTCATGAGAATCAGAAAACTCCACCCACCAGCTGTTGATTGACACTTATCTATCCATGCTGTGTATAGTCAGTCAACTGTCACTCAGCAGGCGGGGGAAGGAGTGCAGCAAGAATCTTATTCTCCTGCATATTAGGAGAATGGCTAAACATAATAATGCAACTTATACACCAATGTGTTTAGCATTTCTGTCACTAGTTTGTGCTGTATTAATTTAATGCAACATAAACCTAATGACAGATTCCCTTTAAAATCTACAAAACTCATCTGCACCCCATACTACTCATTGGTATGCATTGTTTTAATAGGTGTTCCAGGGCTATAACGGTTAATTTTTGTTCCTATCTGCAACAATGCCGATTGGTCATCAGATGGCTGACTTGGTCTTTAATAAAGATGAGAGCAATTTGAGCATGCTCTAGTCCAATCATTTGACAATTGAATACCGGTGCTGGACGAAGTTGGATGCAGCCCAAGTGAGTCAGGGAAAACATGGATACTGCCTGTATCTATGGCTTTCCAGACACCCTATGACTGCATCCGACTTCCTCAGGCGCCAATATTGGACAATTGGACTAAATGTGGCTCCCAGTAATCAGATATTCCCAGGACTTACAATAGAACTGGCATGAGCACAAAAACAGCTTTTTGTCTTTTCTGCGGCATACGAAAGGTGATGATCAAACATGTTTGTAAATGTTCGTATGTTTGTACGGACATGATGCTAATTGTTCGTGTTCGCCGATCACGGACAATTTGTTCAAAGATCGGAATGGTTGTAACTAGAGATGAGCGAACCGGGTTTGGATTCGAGTCCATCTGAACCCGAGCGTTCGGTATTTGATTAGCGGTGGCTGCTGAACTTGGATAAAGCTCTAAGGTTGTCTGGAAAACATGGATACAGCCAATAACTATATCCATGTTTTCCACATAGCCTTAGGGCTTTATCCAACTTCAGCAGCCACCTCTAATCAAATGCCGAAAGTTCGGGTTCGGATCGACTTGAGCATGCTCCAGGTTCGCTCATCTCTAGTTGTAACGATAAATTTAGAACATATTCAAACTTGCGAATGTACGCCACTGCATAATTTACTCTTTGTCTGTGCGCATTCGCGTAGACCAAATGTACGCTTCTACTGTATATTCGTTATTTGCTCATGAATGTTCAACAAACACGAAGCGATCACAATCACTTTTTATGTTTGTGTTCGGAATCCGAACCGAAGATTGGGATGTTCGCTCATTACTACATATGACATGCAGAAGATCAGCTCGCCTGCTGGGTGGGTGGGGTGCCCGGGATGGTAAGGCGGTGAGAAGGCGTGGCCTTCTCCCACACCTAATTTATCATGGTTCACATCTGCAAACCAGGCCTGGAGAAGGAGCTAATTTCTGCCTACAGCAGGCAGAGCTCCTTCCGGATTTACTAAAAGAAGTGCCCTTCTTAGTAAATCCGGTGGGGTAAATGGGGGCAGGGCTTTATTTAAGATCGGCCTACTAGAACACCAGTCTTAATTAATGTCCCCAACTATGTTTCAATACTGGCAGATAAAAGAACCAGACTATTAACCCACCAACAGGCAACTAGGATTAGAGATAAAGGAAAGGATGGTGGCACAGTAATAATGATAATGGAAATCAGTAATCAAGAAGGAAATGAAAAAACAGGAACAAAGTAAAAAAAAAGGACATAAGCTACTTGTCCTTAATGTTTCCCTATCTTTTTCCATTGAAACACCAAACAGCGCCATTCATGCCCCCAGTTTAGGTGTGGTATTGCAGCTTACTTCCATGCAAGTGAATGGGGACAGGTGTGACACTGTTTTTAGAAGAAAGACATGTTTTTCTAATATACACATACATTAAAAACATACAACTAGATATAGAAATGTATTGCTGTTAGAGCCCTACTTAACACATACTAAATCCCCATACTAAATCAAAGTTCAATAAAACTTTGAACTCACTGAGAGCGGGAAAAAAAACTATGCCATGAGCTCCTCCTAGTGTTGGTTGCAGGCAATTACTATTATTGTATCAGGAAACAGGACAAGCAGTTATACAGTCACATGGCCTGATTCTTTAAATGGTAACCAATGCCTATACGGCTGTATGCCCCCTACAGGCTTCATCCACAATCCTTATGCTCATCGCACGTATAAAACTTTTTGCTTCAGGTGTTACTACTATTAAAGTGATATGAAATATTTGATAAAGGGGAAATCTTATTTATATTATATTAGGCCCGAATTTGTGCCATGAATACGTGATTTATTAACATCTATCAATTTAATGATAAAAATTATCTCATACGACACAACAAATAGGATTTTA